>NC_086454.1:249961392-250294169 GCF_028390025.1 Pseudophryne corroboree | reverse complement strand
GTTATCATGTTTTTATTTTACCAGTGTGGTTTGTTGCTCTATAATATGAATGCCTATGTCTTTTAACAACAATAGTCAAGTCTTCCAATTGACTTTTTAGTGAAAACCAATAGATAGCTTTATTTTCTCTTTGTTTACTCAAATATTGAATGCTTATGTCTTATAAATTTAGTAGGGAAAGTATTCTAATGACTTGCTTATGACACCCCATAGAATATATACTGTTTAGTACCTTGGACACTGTAGCTTATTCACTTAAATCTCTGATAAATTGTGTGTTTGGTATGCACAGTCTGGATAGCACAGTTAGTAAGGTGTTGGGTTTGCACTATCAAATTAAGACTGTCATTGGTTCGAATTCCATGTTATCATGTTTTTATTTTACTAGTGTGGTTTGTTGCTCTATAATATGAATGCCTATGTCTTTTAACAACAATAGTCAAGTCTTCCAATGGACTTTTTAGTGAAACCCAAAAGATAGCTTTATTTTCTCTTTGTTTACTCAAATATTGAATGCTTATGTCTTATAAATTTAGTAGGAAAGTATTCTAATGACTTGCTTATGACACCCCATAGAATATATACTGTTTAGTACCTTGGACACTGTAGCTTATTCACTTAAATCTCTGATAAATTGTGTGTCTGGTATGCACAGTCTGGTTAGCACAGTAAGTAAGGTGTTGGGTTTGCACTATCAAATTAAGACTGTCATTGGTTCGAATCCCATGTTATCATGTTTTTATTTTACTAGTGTGGTTTGTGGCTCTATAATATGAATGCCTATGTCTTTTAACAACAATAGTCAAGTCTTCCAATGGACTTTTTAGTGACACCCAATAGATAGCTTTATTTTCTCTTTGTTTACTCAAATATTGAATGCTTATATCTTATAAATTTAGTAGGAAAGTATTCTAATGACTTGCTTATGACACCCCGTAGAATATATTATGTTTAGTACCTTGGACACTGTAGCTTATTCACTTAAATCTCAGATAAATTGTGCATCTGGTATGCACAGTCTGGTTAGCACAGTTAGTAAGGTGTTGGCTTTGCACTATCAAATTTAAACTGTCATTGGTTTGAATCCCATGTTATCATGGTTTTATTTTACTAGTGTGGTTTGTGGCTCTATAATATGAATGCCTATGCCTTTTAACAACAATAGTCAAGTCTTCCAAATGACTTTTTAGTGAAACCCAATAGATAGCTTTATTTTCTCTTTGTTTACTCAAATATTGAATGCTTATATCTTATAAATTTAGTAGGAAAGTATTCTAATGACTTGCTTATGACACCCTGTAGAATATATTATGTTTAGTACCTTGGACACTGTAGCTTATTCACTTAAATCTCTGATAAATTGTGCGTCTGGTATGCACGGTCTGGTTAGCACAGTTAGTAAGGTGTTGGGTTTGCATTATCAAATTAAGACTGTCATTGGTTCGAATTCCATGTTATCATGTTTTTATTTTACTAGTGTGGTTTGTGGCTCTATAATATGAATGCCTATGTCTTTTAACAACAATAGTCAAGTCTTCCAATGGACTTTTTAGTGAAACCCAATAGATAGCTTTATTTTCTCTTTGTTTACTCAAATATTGAATGCTTATGTCTTATAAATTTAGTAGGTAAAGTATTCTAATGACTTGCTTATGACACCCCATAGAATATAAACTGTTTAGTACCTTGGACACTGTAGCTTATTCACTTAAATCTCTGATAAATTGGGTGTCTGGTATGCACAGTCTGGTTAGCACAGTTAGTAAGGTGTTGGGTTTGCACTATCAAATTAAGACTGTCATTGGTTCGAATCCCATGTTATCATGTATTTATTTTACTAGTGTGGTTTGTGGCTCTATAATATGAATGCCTATGTCTTTTAACAACAATAGTCAAGTCTTCCAATGGACTTTTTAGTGACACCCAATAGATAGCTTTATTTTCTCTTTGTTTACTCAAATATTGAATGCTCATGTCTTATAAATTTAGTAGGAAAGTATTCTAATGACTTGCTTATGACACCCCGTAGAATATATTATGTTTAGTACCTTGGATACTGTAGCTTATTCACTTAAATCTCTGATAAATTGTGGGTCTGTTATGCACAGTCTGGTTAGCACAGTTAGTAAGGTGTTGGGTTTGCACTATCAAATTAAGACTGTCATTGGTTCGAATCCCATGTTATCATGTTTTTATTTTACTAGTGTGGTTTGTGGCTCTATAATATGAATGCCTATGTCTTTTAACAACAATAGTCAAGTCTTCCAATGGACTTTTCAGTGAAACCCAATAGATAGCTTTATTTTCTCTTTGTTTACTCAAATATTGAATGCTTATGTCTTATAAATTTAGTAGGAAAGTATTCTAATGACTTGCTTATGACACCCCATAGAATATATTATGTTTAGTACCTTGGACACTGTAGCTTATTCACTTAAATCTCTGATAAATTGTGTGTCTGCTATGCACAGTCTGGTTAGCACAGTTAGTAAGGTGTTGTGTTTGCACTATCAAATTAAGACTGTCATTGGTTCGAATCCCATGTTATCATGTTTTTATTTTACTAGTGTGGTTTGTGGCTCTATAATATGAATGCCTATGTCTTTTAACAACAATAGTCAAGTCTTCCAATGGACTTTTTAGTGACACCCAATAGATAGCTTTATTTTCTCTTTGTTTACTCAAATATTGAATGCTCATGTCTTATAAATTTAGTAGGAAAGTATTCTAATGACTTGCTTATGACACCCCATTGAATATATTATGTTTAGTACCTTGGACACTGTAGCTTATTCACTTAAACCTCTGATAAATTGTGTGTCTGGTATGCACAGTCTGGTTAGCACAGTTAGTAAGATGATGGGTTTGCACTATCAAAATAAGACTGTCATTGGTTCGAATCCCATGTTATCATGTTTTTATTTTACTAGTGTGGTTTGTGGCTCTATAATATGAATGCCTATGTCTTTTAACAACAATAGTCAAGTCTTCCAATTGACTTTTTAGTGAAAACCAATAGATAGCTTTATTTTCTCTTTGTTTACTCAAATATTGAATGCTTATATCTTATAAATTTAGTAGGAAAGTATTCTAATGACTTGCTTATGACACCCCGTAGAATATATTATGTTTAGTACCTTGGACACTGTAGCTTATTCACTTAAATATCTGATAAATTGTTTGTTTGGTATGCACAGTCTGGTTAGCACAGTTAGTAAGGTGTTGGGTTTGCACTATCAAATTAAGACTGTCATTGGTTCGAATCCCATGTTATCATGTTTTTATTTTACTAGTGTGGTTTGTGGCTCTATAATATGAATGCCTATGTCTTTTAACAACAATAGTCAAGTCTTCCAATGGACTTTTTAGTGAAACCCAAAAGATAGCTTTATTTTCTCTTTGTTTACTCAAATATTGAATGCTTATGTCTTATAAATTTAGTAGGAAAGTATTCTAATGACTTGCTTATGACACCCCATAGAATATATTATGTTTAGTACCTTGGACACTGTAGCTTATTCACTTAAATCTCTGATAAATTGTGTGTCTGGTATGCACAGTCTGGTTAGCACAGTTAGTAAGGTGTTGGGTTTGCACTATCAAATTTAAACTGTCATTGGTTTGAATCCCATGTTATCATGGTTTTATTTTACTAGTGTGGTTTGTGGCTCTATAATATGAATGCCTATGCCTTTTAACAACAATAGTCAAGTCTTCCAAATGACTTTTTAGTGAAACCCAATAGATAGCTTTATTTTCTCTTTGTTTACTCAAATATTGAATGCTTATATCTTATAAATTTAGTAGGAAAGTATTCTAATGACTTGCTTATGACACCCTGTAGAATATATTATGTTTAGTACCTTGGACACTGTAGCTTATTCACTTAAATCTCTGATAAATTGTGCGTCTGGTATGCATAGTCTGGTTAGCACAGTTAGTAAGGTGTTGGGTTTGCATTATCAAATTAAGACTGTCATTGGTTCGAATTCCATGTTATCATGTTTTTATTTTACTAGTGTGGTTTGTGGCTCTATAATATGAATGCCTATGTCTTTTAACAACAATAGTCAAGTCTTCCAATGGACTTTTTAGTGAAACCCAATAGATAGCTTTATTTTCTCTTTGTTTACTCAAATATTGAATGCTTATGTCTTATACATTTAGTAGGGAAAGTATTCTAATGACTTGCTTATGACACCCCATAGAATATATACTGTTTAGTACCTTGGACACTGTAGCTTATTCACTTAAATCTCTGATAAATTGTATGTCTGCTATGCACAGTCTGGTGAGCACAGTTAGTAAGGCGTTGGGTTTGCACTATCAAATTAAGACTGTCATTGGTTCGAATCCCATGTTATCATGTTTTTATTTTAATAGTGTGGTTTGTGGCTCTATAATATGAATGCCTATGTCTTTTAACAACAATAGTCAAGTCTTCCAATGGACTTTTTAGTGACACCCAATAGATAGCTTTATTTTCTCTTTGTTTACTCAAATATTGAATGCTTATGTCTTATAAATTTAGTAGGAAAGTATTCTAATGACTTGCTTATGACACCCCATAGAATATATACTGTTTAGTACCTTGGACACTGTAGCTTATTCACTTAAATCTCTGATAAATTGTGTGTCTGCTATGCACAGTCTGGTTAGCACAGTTAGTAAGGCTTTGGGTTTGCACTATCAAATTAAGACTGTCATTGGTTCGAATCCCATGTTATCATGTTTTTATTTTACTAGTGTGGTTTGTGGCTCTATAATATGAATGCCTATGTCTTTTAACAACAATAGTCAAGTCTTCCAATGGACTTTTTAGTGACACCCAATAGATAGCTTTATTTTCTCTTTGTTTACTCAAATATTGAATGCTTATATCTTATAAATTTAGTAGGAAAGTATTCTAATGACTTGCTTATGACACCCCGTAGAATATATTATGTTTAGTACCTTGGACACTGTAGCTTATTCACTTAAATCTCAGATAAGTTGTGCATCTGGTATGCACAGTCTGGTTAGCACAGTTAGTAAGGTGTTGGCTTTGCACTATCAAATTTAAACTGTCATTGGTTTGAATCCCATGTTATCATGGTTTTATTTTACTAGTGTGGTTTGTGGCTCTATAATATGAATGCCTATGCCTTTTAACAACAATAGTCAAGTCTTCCAAATGACTTTTTAGTGAAACCCAATAGATAGCTTTATTTTCTCTTTGTTTACTCAAATATTGAATGCTTATATCTTATAAATTTAGTAGGAAAGTATTCTAATGACTTGCTTATGACACCCCGTAGAATATATTATGTTTAGTACCTTGGACACTGTAGCTTATTCACTTAAACCTCTGATAAATTGTGTGTCTGGTATGCACAGTCTGGTTAGCACAGTTAGTAAGATGATGGGTTTGCACTATCAAAATAAGACTGTCATTGGTTCGAATCCCATGTTATCATGTTTTTATTTTACTAGTGTGGTTTGTGGCTCTATAATATGAATGCCTATGTCTTTTAACAACAATAGTCAAGTCTTCCAATTGACTTTTTAGTGAAAACCAATAGATAGCTTTATTTTCTCTTTGTTTACTCAAATATTGAATGCTTATATCTTATAAATTTAGTAGGAAAGTATTCTAATGACTTGCTTATGACACCCCGTAGAATATATTATGTTTAGTACCTTGGACACTGTAGCTTATTCACTTAAATATCTGATAAATTGTTTGTTTGGTATGCACAGTCTGGTTAGCACAGTTAGTAAGGTGTTGGGTTTGCACTATCAAATTAAGACTGTCATTGGTTCGAATCCCATGTTATCATGTTTTTATTTTACTAGTGTGGTTTGTGGCTCTATAATATGAATGCCTATGTCTTTTAACAACAATAGTCAAGTCTTCCAATGGACTTTTTAGTGAAACCCAAAAGATAGCTTTATTTTCTCTTTGTTTACTCAAATATTGAATGCTTATGTCTTATAAATTTAGTAGGAAAGTATTCTAATGACTTGCTTATGACACCCCATAGAATATATTATGTTTAGTACCTTGGACACTGTAGCTTATTCACTTAAATCTCTGATAAATTGTGTGTCTGGTATGCACAGTCTGGTTAGCACAGTTAGTAAGGTGTTGGGTTTGCACTATCAAATTTAAACTGTCATTGGTTTGAATCCCATGTTATCATGGTTTTATTTTACTAGTGTGGTTTGTGGCTCTATAATATGAATGCCTATGCCTTTTAACAACAATAGTCAAGTCTTCCAAATGACTTTTTAGTGAAACCCAAAAGATAGCTTTATTTTCTCTTTGTTTACTCAAATATTGAATGCTTATATCTTATAAATTTAGTAGGAAAGTATTCTAATGACTTGCTTATGACACCCTGTAGAATATATTATGTTTAGTACCTTGGACACTGTAGCTTATTCACTTAAATCTCTGATAAATTGTGCGTCTGGTATGCATAGTCTGGTTAGCACAGTTAGTAAGGTGTTGGGTTTGCATTATCAAATTAAGACTGTCATTGGTTCGAATTCCATGTTATCATGTTTTTATTTTACTAGTGTGGTTTGTGGCTCTATAATATGAATGCCTATGTCTTTTAACAACAATAGTCAAGTCTTCCAATGGACTTTTTAGTGAAACCCAATAGATAGCTTTATTTTCTCTTTGTTTACTCAAATATTGAATGCTTATGTCTTATACATTTAGTAGGGAAAGTATTCTAATGACTTGCTTATGACACCCCATAGAATATATACTGTTTAGTACCTTGGACACTGTAGCTTATTCACTTAAATCTCTGATAAATTGTGTGTCTGCTATGCACAGTCTGGTGAGCACAGTTAGTAAGGCGTTGGGTTTGCACTATCAAATTAAGACTGTCATTGGTTCGAATCCCATGTTATCATGTTTTTATTTTAATAGTGTGGTTTGTGGCTCTATAATATGAATGCCTATGTCTTTTAACAACAATAGTCAAGTCTTCCAATGGACTTTTTAGTGACACCCAATAGATAGCTTTATTTTCTCTTTGTTTACTCAAATATTGAATGCTTATGTCTTATAAATTTAGTAGGAAAGTATTCTAATGACTTGCTTATGACACCCCATAGAATATATACTGTTTAGTACCTTGGACACTGTAGCTTATTCACTTAAATCTCTGATAAATTGTGTGTATGCTATGCACAGTCTGGTTAGCACAGTTAGTAAGGCGTTGGGTTTGCACTATCAAATTAAGACTGTCATTGGTTCCAATCCCATGTTATCATGTTTTTATTTTACTAGTGTGGTTTGTGGCTCTATAATATGAATGCCTATGTCTTTTAACAACAATAGTCAAGTCTTCCAATGGACTTTTTAGTGACACCCAATAGATAGCTTTATTTTCTCTTTGTTTACTCAAATATTGAATGCTTATATCTTATAAATTTAGTAGGAAAGTATTCTAATGACTTGCTTATGACACCCCGTAGAATATATTATGTTTAGTACCTTGGACACTGTAGCTTATTCACTTAAATCTCAGATAAGTTGTGCATCTGGTATGCACAGTCTGGTTAGCACAGTTAGTAAGGTGTTGGCTTTGCACTATCAAATTTAAACTGTCATTGGTTTGAATCCCACGTTATCATGGTTTTATTTTACTAGTGTGGTTTGTGGCTCTATAATATGAATGCCTATGCCTTTTAACAACAATAGTCAAGTCTTCCAAATGACTTTTTAGTGAAACCCAATAGATAGCTTTATTTTCTCTTTGTTTACTCAAATATTGAATGCTTATATCTTATAAATTTAGTAGGTAAGTATTCTAATGACTTGCTTATGACACCCTGTAGAATATATTATGTTTAGTACCTTGGACACTGTAGCTTATTCACTTAAATCTCTGATAAATTGTGCGTCTGGTATGCACAGTCTGGTTAGCACAGTTAGTAAGGTGTTGGGTTTGCATTATCAAATTAAGACTGTCATTGGTTCGAATTCCATGTTATCATGTTTTTATTTTACTAGTGTGGTTTGTGGCTCTATAATATGAATGCCTATGTCTTTTAACAACAATAGTCAAGTCTTCCAATGGACTTTTTAGTGAAACCCAATAGATAGCTTTATTTTCTCTTTGTTTACTCAAATATTGAATGCTTATGTCTTATAAATTTAGTAGGTAAAGTATTCTAATGACTTGCTTATGACACCCCATAGAATATAAACTGTTTAGTACCTTGGACACTGTAGCTTATTCACTTAAATCTCTGATAAATTGTGGGTCTGTTATGCACAGTCTGGTTAGCACAGTTAGTAAGGTGTTGGGTTTGCACTATCAAATTAAGACTGTCATTGGTTCGAATCCCATGTTATCATGTTTTTATTTTACTAGTGTGGTTTGTGGCTCTATAATATGAATGCCTATGTCTTTTAACAACAATAGTCAAGTCTTCCAATGGACTTTTCAGTGAAACCCAATAGATAGCTTTATTTTCTCTTTGTTTACTCAAATATTGAATGCTTATGTCTTATAAATTTAGTAGGAAAGTATTCTAATGACTTGCTTATGACACCCCATAGAATATATTATGTTTAGTACCTTGGACACTGTAGCTTATTCACTTAAATCTCTGATAAATTGTGTGTCTGCTATGCACAGTCTGGTTAGCACAGTTAGTAAGGTGTTGTGTTTGCACTATCAAATTAAGACTGTCATTGGTTCGAATCCCATGTTATCATGTTTTTATTTTACTAGTGTGGTTTGTGGCTCTATAATATGAATGCCTATGTCTTTTAACAACAATAGTCAAGTCTTCCAATGGACTTTTTAGTGAAACCCAAAAGATAGCTTTATTTTCTCTTTGTTTACTCAAATATTGAATGCTTATGTCTTATAAATTTAGTAGGAAAGTATTCTAATGACTTGCTTATGACACCCCATAGAATATATTATGTTTAGTACCTTGGACACTGTAGCTTATTCACTTAAATCTCTGATAAATTGTGTGTCTGGTATGCACAGTCTGGTTAGCACAGTTAGTAAGGTGTTGGGTTTGCACTATCAAATTAAGACTGTCATTGGTTCAAATCCCATGTTATCATGTTTTTATTTTACTAGTGTGGTTTGTGGCTCTATAATATGAATGCCTATGTCTTTTAACAACAATAGTCAAGTCTTCCAATGGACTTTTTAGTGACACCCAATAGATAGCTTTATTTTCTCTTTGTTTACTCAAATATTGAATGCTCATGTCTTATAAATTTAGTAGGAAAGTATTCTAATGACTTGCTTATGACACCCCATAGAATATATTATGTTTAGTACCTTGGACACTGTAGCTTATTCACGTAAATCTCTGATAAATTGTGTGTCTGCTATGCACAGTCTGGTTAGCACAGTTAGTAAGGCGTTGGGTTTGCACTATCAAATTAAGACTGTCATTGGTTCGAATCCCATGTTATCATGTTTTTATTTTACTAGTGTGGTATGTGGCTCTATAATATGAATGCCTATGTCTTTTAACAACAATAGTCAAGTCTTCCAATGGACTTTTTAGTGACACCCAATAGATAGCTTTATTTTCTCTTTGTTTACTCAAATATTGAATGCTTATATCTTATAAATTTAGTAGGAAAGTATTCTAATGACTTGCTTATGACACCCCGTAGAATATATTATGTTTAGTACCTTGGACACTGTAGCTTATTCACTTAAATCTCAGATAAATTGTGCATCTGGTATGCACAGTCTGGTTAGCACAGTTAGTAAGGTGTTGGCTTTGCACTATCAAATTTAAACTGTCATTGGTTTGAATCCTATGTTATCATGGTTTTATTTTACTAGTGTGGTTTGTGGCTCTATAATATGAATGCCTATGCCTTTTAACAACAATAGTCAAGTCTTCCAAATGACTTTTAGTGAAACCCAATAGATAGCTTTATTTTCTCTTTGTTTACTCAAATATTGAATGCTTATATCTTATAAATTTAGTAGGAAAGTATTCTAATGACTTGCTTATGACACCCTGTAGAATATATTATGTTTAGTACCTTGGACACTGTAGCTTATTCACTTAAATCTCTGATAAATTGTGCATCTGGTATGCACAGTCTGGTTAGCACAGTTAGTAAGGTGTTGGGTTTGCATTATCAAATTAAGACTGTTATTGGTTCGAATTCCATGTTATCATGTTTTTATTTTACTAGTGTGGTTTGTGGCTCTATAATATGAATGCCTATGTCTTTTAACAACAATAGTCAAGTCTTCCAATGGACTTTTTAGTGAAACCCAATAGATAGCTTTATTTTCTCTTTGTTTACTCAAATATTGAATGCTTATGTCTTATAAATTTAGTAGGTAAAGTATTCTAATGACTTGCTTATGACACCCCATAGAATATAAACTGTTTAGTACCTTGGATACTGTAGCTTATTCACTTAAATCTCTGATAAATTGGGTGTCTGGCATGCACAGTCTGGTTAGCACAGTTAGTAAGGTGTTGGGTTTGCACGATCAAATTAAGACTGTCATTGGTTTGAATCCCATGTTATCATGTTTTTATTTTACTAGTGTGGTTTGTGGCTCTATAATATGAATGCCTATGTCTTTTAACAACAATAGTCAAGTCTTCCAATGGACTTTTTAGTGACACCCAATAGATAGCTTTATTTTCTCTTTGTTTACTCAAATATTGAATGCTTATGTCTTATAAATTTAGTAGGAAAGTATTCTAATGACTTGCTTATGACACCCCATAGAATATATACTGTTTAGTACCTTGGACACTGTAGCTTATTCACTTAAATCTCTGATAAATTGTGTGTCTGCTATGCACAGTCTGGTTAGCACAGTTAGTAAGGCGTTGGGTTTGCACTATCAAATTAAGACTGTCATTGGTTCGAATCCCATGTTATCATGTATTTATTTTACTAGTGTGGTTTGTGGCTCTATAATATGAATGCCTATGTCTTTTAACAACAATAGTCAAGTCTTCCAATGGACTTTTTAGTGACACCCAATAGATAGCTTTATTTTCTCTTTGTTTACTCAAATATTGAATGCTCATGTCTTATAAATTTAGTAGGAAAGTATTCTAATGACTTGCTTATGACACCCCGTAGAATATATTATGTTTAGTACCTTGGATACTGTAGCTTATTCACTTAAATCTCTGATAAATTGTGGGTCTGTTATGCACAGTCTGGTTAGCACAGTTAGTAAGGTGTTGGGTTTGCACTATCAAATTAAGATTGTCATTGGTTTGAATCCCATGTTATCATGTTTTTATTTTACTAGTGTGGTTTGTGGCTCTATAATATGAATGCCTATGTCTTTTAACAACAATAGTCAAGTCTTCCAATGGACTTTTCAGTGAAACCCAATAGATAGCTTTATTTTCTCTTTGTTTACTCAAATATTGAATGCTTATGTCTTATAAATTTAGTAGGAAAGTATTCTAATGACTTGCTTATGACACCCCATAGAATATATTATGTTTAGTACCTTGGACACTGTAGCTTATTCACTTAAATCTCTGATAAATTGTGTGTCTGCTATGCACAGTCTGGTTAGCACAGTTAGTAAGGTGTTGTGTTTGCACTATCAAATTAAGACTGTCATTGGTTCGAATCCCATGTTATCATGTTTTTATTTTACTAGTGTGGTTTGTGGCTCTATAATATGAATGCCTATGTCTTTTAACAACAATAGTCAAGTCTTCCAATGGACTTTTTAGTGACACCCAATAGATAGCTTTATTTTCTCTTTGTTTACTCAAATATTGAATGCTCATGTCTTATAAATTTAGTAGGAAAGTATTCTAATGACTTGCTTATGACACCCCATAGAATATATTATGTTTAGTACCTTGGACACTGTAGCTTATTCACTTAAACCTCTGATAAATTGTGTGTCTGGTATGCACAGTCTGGTTAGCACAGTTAGTAAGATGATGGGTTTGCACTATCAAAATAAGACTGTCATTGGTTCGAATCCCATTTTATCATGTTTTTATTTTACTAGTGTGGTTTGTGGCTCTATAATATGAATGCCTATGTCTTTTAACAACAATAGTCAAGTCTTCCAATTGACTTTTTAGTGAAAACCAATAGATAGCTTTATTTTCTCTTTGTTTACTCAAATATTGAATGCTTATATCTTATAAATTTAGTAGGAAAGTATTCTAATGACTTGCTTATGACACCCCGTAGAATATATTATGTTTAGTACCTTGGACACTGTAGCTTATTCACTTAAATATCTGATAAATTGTTTGTTTGGTATGCACAGTCTGGTTAGCACAGTTAGTAAGGTGTTGGGTTTGCACTATCAAATTAAGACTGTCATTGGTTCAAATCCCATGTTATCATGTTTTTATTTTACTAGTGTGGTTTGTGGCTCTATAATATGAATGCCTATGTCTTTTAACAACAATAGTCAAGTCTTCCAATGGACTTTTTAGTGACACCCAATAGATAGCTTTATTTTCTCTTTGTTTACTCAAATATTGAATGCTCATGTCTTATAAATTTAGTAGGAAAGTATTCTAATGACTTGCTTATGACACCCCATAGAATATATTTTGTTTAGTACCTTGGACACTGTAGCTTATTCACTTAAATCTCAGATAAATTGTGCATCTGGTATGCACAGTCTGGTTAGCACAGTTAGTAAGGTGTTGGCTTTGCACTATCAAATTTAAACTGTCATTGGTTTGAATCCCATGTTATCATGGTTTTATTTTACTAGTGTGGTTTGTGGCTCTATAATATGAATGCCTATGCCTTTTAACAACAATAGTCAAGTCTTCCAAATGACTTTTTAGTGAAACCCAATAGATAGCTTTATTTTCTCTTTGTTTACTCAAATATTGAATGCTTATATCTTATAAATTTAGTAGGAAAGTATTCTAATGACTTGCTTATGACACCCTGTAGAATATATTATGTTTAGTACCTTGGACACTGTAGCTTATTCACTTAAATCTCTGATAAATTGTGCGTCTGGTATGCATAGTCTGGTTAGCACAGTTAGTAAGGTGTTGGGTTTGCATTATCAAATTAAGACTGTCATTGGTTCGAATTCCATGTTATCATGTTTTTATTTTACTAGTGTGGTTTGTGGCTCTATAATATGAATGCCTATGTCTTTTAACAACAATAGTCAAGTCTTCCAATGGACTTTTTAGTGAAACCCAATAGATAGCTTTATTTTCTCTTTGTTTACTCAAATATTGAATGCTTATGTCTTATAAATTTAGTAGGGAAAGTATTCTAATGACTTGCTTATGACACCCCATAGAATATATACTGTTTAGTACCTTGGACACTGTAGCTTATTCACTTAAATCTCTGATAAATTGTGTGTCTGCTATGCACAGTCTGGTTAGCACAGTTAGTAAGGCGTTGGGTTTGCACTATCAAATTAAGACTGTCATTGGTTCGAATCCCATGTTATCATGTTTTTATTTTAATAGTGTGGTTTGTGGCTCTATAATATGAATGCCTATGTCTTTTAACAACAATAGTCAAGTCTTCCAATGGACTTTTTAGTGACACCCAATAGATAGCTTTATTTTCTCTTTGTTTACTCAAATATTGAATGCTTATGTCTTATAAATTTAGTAGGAAAGTATTCTAATGACTTGCTTATGACACCCCATAGAATATATACTGTTTAGTACCTTGGACACTGTAGCTTATTCACTTAAATCTCTGATAAATTGTGTGTCTGCTATGCACAGTCTGGTTAGCACAGTTAGTAAGGCGTTGGGTTTGCACTATCAAATTAAGACTGTCATTGGTTCGAATCCCATGTTATCATGTTTTTATTTTACTAGTGTGGTTTGTGGCTCTATAATATGAATGCCTATGTCTTTTAACAACAATAGTCAAGTCTTCCAATGGACTTTTCAGTGAAACCCAATAGATAGCTTTATTTTCTCTTTGTTTACTCAAATATTGAATGATTATGTCTTATAAATTTAGTAGGAAAGTATTCTAATGACTTGCTTATGACACCCCATAGAATATATTATGTTTAGTACCTTGGACACTGTAGCTTATTCACTTAAATCTCTGATAAATTGTGTGTCTGCTATGCACAGTCTGGTTAGCACAGTTAGTAAGGTGTTGTGTTTGCACAATCAAATTAAGACTGTCATTGGTTCGAATCTCATGTTATCATGTTTTTATTTTACTAGTGTGGTTTGTGGCTCTATAATATGAATGCCTATGTCTTTTAACAACAATAGTCAAGTCTTCCAATGGACTTTTTAGTGACACCCAATAGATAGCTTTATTTTCTCTTTGTTTACTCAAATATTGAATGCTCATGTCTTATAAATTTAGTAGGAAAGTATTCTAATGACTTGCTTATGACACCCCATAGAATATATTATGTTTAGTACCTTGGACACTGTAGCTTATTCACTTAAACCTCTGATAAATTGTGTGTCTGGTATGCACAGTCTGGTTAGCACAGTTAGTAAGATGATGGGTTTGCACTATCAAAATAAGACTGTCATTGGTTCGAATCCCATGTTATCATGTTTTTATTTTACTAGTGTGGTTTGTGGCTCTATAATATGAATGCCTATGTCTTTTAACAACAATAGTCAAGTCTTCCAATTGACTTTTTAGTGAAAACCAATAGATAGCTTTATTTTCTCTTTGTTTACTCAAATATTGAATGCTTATATCTTATAAATTTAGTAGGAAAGTATTCTAATGACTTGCTTATGACACCCCGTAGAATATATTATGTTTAGTACCTTGGACACTGTAGCTTATTCACTTAAATATCTGATAAATTGTTTGTTTGGTATGCACAGTCTGGTTAGCACAGTTAGTAAGGTGTTGGGTTTGCACTATCAAATTAAGACTGTCATTGGTTCGAATCCCATGTTATCATGTTTTTATTTTACTAGTGTGGTTTGTGGCTCTATAATATGAATGCCTATGTCTTTTAACAACAATAGTCAAGTCTTCCAATGGACTTTTTAGTGAAACCCAAAAGATAGCTTTATTTTCTCTTTGTTTACTCAAATATTGAATGCTTATGTCTTATAAATTTAGTAGGAAAGTATTCTAATGACTTGCTTATGACACCCCATAGAATATATTATGTTTAGTACCTTGGACACTGTAGCTTATTCACTTAAATCTCTGATAAATTGTGTGTCTGGTATGCACAGTCTGGTTAGCACAGTTAGTAAGGTGTTGGGTTTGCACTATCAAATTAAGACTGTCATTGGTTCAAATCCCATGTTATCATGTTTTTATTTTACTAGTGTGGTTTGTGGCTCTATAATATGAATGCCTATGTCTTTTAACAACAATAGTCAAGTCTTCCAATGGACTTTTTAGTGACACCCAATAGATAGCTTTATTTTCTCTTTGTTTACTCAAATATTGAATGCTCATGTCTTATAAATTTAGTAGGAAAGTATTCTAATGACTTGCTTATGACACCCCATAGAATATATTATGTTTAGTACCTTGGACACTGTAGCTTATTCACTTAAATCTCTGATAAATTGTGTGTCTGCTATGCACAGTCTGGTTAGCACAGTTAGTAAGGCGTTGGGTTTGCACTATCAAATTAAGACTGTCATTGGTTCGAATCCCATGTTATCATGTATTTATTTTACTAGTGTGGTTTGTGGCTCTATAATATGAATGCCTATGTCTTTTAACAACAATAGTCAAGTCTTCCAATGGACTTTTTAGTGACACCCAATAGATAGCTTTATTTTCTCTTTGTTTACTCAAATATTGAATGCTCATGTCTTATAAATTTAGTAGGAAAGTATTCTAATGACTTGCTTATGACACCCCGTAGAATATATTATGTTTAGTACCTTGGATACTGTAGCTTATTCACTTAAATCTCTGATAAATTGTGGGTCTGTTATGCACAGTCTGGTTAGCACAGTTAGTAAGGTGTTGGGTTTGCACTATCAAATTAAGATTGTCATTGGTTTGAATCCCATGTTATCATGTTTTTATTTTACTAGTGTGGTTTGTGGCTCTATAATATGAATGCCTATGTCTTTTAACAACAATAGTCAAGTCTTCCAATGGACTTTTCAGTGAAACCCAATAGATAGCTTTATTTTCTCTTTGTTTACTCAAATATTGAATGCTTATGTCTTATAAATTTAGTAGGAAAGTATTCTAATGACTTGCTTATGACACCCCATAGAATATATTATGTTTAGTACCTTGGACACTGTAGCTTATTCACTTAAATCTCTGATAAATTGTGTGTCTGCTATGCACAGTCTGGTTAGCACAGTTAGTAAGGTGTTGTGTTTGCACTATCAAATTAAGACTGTCATTGGTTCGAATCCCATGTTATCATGTTTTTATTTTACTAGTGTGGTTTGTGGCTCTATAATATGAATGCCTATGTCTTTTAACAACAATAGTCAAGTCTTCCAATGGACTTTTTAGTGACACCCAATAGATAGCTTTATTTTCTCTTTGTTTACTCAAATATTGAATGCTCATGTCTTATAAATTTAGTAGGAAAGTATTCTAATGACTTGCTTATGACACCCCATAGAATATATTATGTTTAGTACCTTGGACACTGTAGCTTATTCACTTAAACCTCTGATAAATTGTGTGTCTGGTATGCACAGTCTGGTTAGCACAGTTAGTAAGATGATGGGTTTGCACTATCAAAATAAGACTGTCATTGGTTCGAATCCCATTTTATCATGTTTTTATTTTACTAGTGTGGTTTGTGGCTCTATAATATGAATGCCTATGTCTTTTAACAACAATAGTCAAGTCTTCCAATTGACTTTTTAGTGAAAACCAATAGATAGCTTTATTTTCTCTTTGTTTACTCAAATATTGAATGCTTATATCTTATAAATTTAGTAGGAAAGTATTCTAATGACTTGCTTATGACACCCCGTAGAATATATTATGTTTAGTACCTTGGACACTGTAGCTTATTCACTTAAATATCTGATAAATTGTTTGTTTGGTATGCACAGTCTGGTTAGCACAGTTAGTAAGGTGTTGGGTTTGCACTATCAAATTAAGACTGTCATTGGTTCAAATCCCATGTTATCATGTTTTTATTTTACTAGTGTGGTTTGTGGCTCTATAATATGAATGCCTATGTCTTTTAACAACAATAGTCAAGTCTTCCAATGGACTTTTTAGTGACACCCAATAGATAGCTTTATTTTCTCTTTGTTTACTCAAATATTGAATGCTCATGTCTTATAAATTTAGTAGGAAAGTATTCTAATGACTTGCTTATGACACCCCATAGAATATATTTTGTTTAGTACCTTGGACACTGTAGCTTATTCACTTAAATCTCAGATAAATTGTGCATCTGGTATGCACAGTCTGGTTAGCACAGTTAGTAAGGTGTTGGCTTTGCACTATCAAATTTAAACTGTCATTGGTTTGAATCCCATGTTATCATGGTTTTATTTTACTAGTGTGGTTTGTGGCTCTATAATATGAATGCCTATGCCTTTTAACAACAATAGTCAAGTCTTCCAAATGACTTTTTAGTGAAACCCAATAGATAGCTTTATTTTCTCTTTGTTTACTCAAATATTGAATGCTTATATCTTATAAATTTAGTAGGAAAGTATTCTAATGACTTGCTTATGACACCCTGTAGAATATATTATGTTTAGTACCTTGGACACTGTAGCTTATTCACTTAAATCTCTGATAAATTGTGCGTCTGGTATGCATAGTCTGGTTAGCACAGTTAGTAAGGTGTTGGGTTTGCATTATCAAATTAAGACTGTCATTGGTTCGAATTCCATGTTATCATGTTTTTATTTTACTAGTGTGGTTTGTGGCTCTATAATATGAATGCCTATGTCTTTTAACAACAATAGTCAAGTCTTCCAATGGACTTTTTAGTGAAACCCAATAGATAGCTTTATTTTCTCTTTGTTTACTCAAATATTGAATGCTTATGTCTTATAAATTTAGTAGGGAAAGTATTCTAATGACTTGCTTATGACACCCCATAGAATATATACTTAGTACCTTGGACACTGTAGCTTATTCACTTAAATCTCTGATAAATTGTGTGTCTGCTATGCACAGTCTGGTTAGCACAGTTAGTAAGGCGTTGGGTTTGCACTATCAAATTAAGACTGTCATTGGTTCGAATCCCATATTATCATGTTTTTATTTTAATAGTGTGGTTTGTGGCTCTATAATATGAATGCCTATGTCTTTTAACAACAATAGTCAAGTCTTCCAATGGACTTTTTAGTGACACCCAATAGATAGCTTTATTTTCTCTTTGTTTACTCAAATATTGAATGCTTATGTCTTATAAATTTAGTAGGAAAGTATTCTAATGACTTGCTTATGACACCCCATAGAATATATACTGTTTAGTACCTTGGACACTGTAGCTTATTCACTTAAATCTCTGATAAATTGTGTGTCTGCTATGCACAGTCTGGTTAGCACAGTTAGTAAGGCGTTGGGTTTGCACTATCAAATTAAGACTGTCATTGGTTCGAATCCCATGTTATCATGTTTTTATTTTACTAGTGTGGTTTGTGGCTCTATAATATGAATGCCTATGTCTTTTAACAACAATAGTCAAGTCTTCCAATGGACTTTTCAGTGAAACCCAATAGATAGCTTTATTTTCTCTTTGTTTACTCAAATATTGAATGCTTATGTCTTATAAATTTAGTAGGAAAGTATTCTAATGACTTGCTTATGACACCCCATAGAATATATTATGTTTAGTACCTTGGACACTGTAGCTTATTCACTTAAATCTCTGATAAATTGTGTGTCTGCTATGCACAGTCTGGTTAGCACAGTTAGTAAGGTGTTGTGTTTGCACAATCAAATTAAGACTGTCATTGGTTCGAATCTCATGTTATCATGTTTTTATTTTACTAGTGTGGTTTGTGGCTCTATAATATGAATGCCTATGTCTTTTAACAACAATAGTCAAGTCTTCCAATGGACTTTTTAGTGACACCCAATAGATAGCTTTATTTTCTCTTTGTTTACTCAAATATTGAATGCTCATGTCTTATAAATTTAGTAGGAAAGTATTCTAATGACTTGCTTATGACACCCCATAGAATATATTATGTTTAGTACCTTGGACACTGTAGCTTATTCACTTAAACCTCTGATAAATTGTGTGTCTGGTATGCACAGTCTGGTTAGCACAGTTAGTAAGATGATGGGTTTGCACTATCAAAATAAGACTGTCATTGGTTCGAATCCCATGTTATCATGTTTTTATTTTACTAGTGTGGTTTGTGGCTCTATAATATGAATGCCTATGTCTTTTAACAACAATAGTCAAGTCTTCCAATTGACTTTTAGTGAAAACCAATAGATAGCTTTATTTTCTCTTTGTTTACTCAAATATTGAATGCTTATATCTTATAAATTTAGTAGGAAAGTATTCTAATGACTTGCTTATGACACCCCGTAGAATATATTATGTTTAGTACCTTGGACACTGTAGCTTATTCACTTAAATATCTGATAAATTGTTTGTTTGGTATGCACAGTCTGGTTAGCACAGTTAGTAAGGTGTTGGGTTTGCACTATCAAATTAAGACTGTCATTGGTTCGAATCCCATGTTATCATGTTTTTATTTTACTAGTGTGGTTTGTGGCTCTATAATATGAATGCCTATGTCTTTTAACAACAATAGTCAAGTCTTCCAATGGACTTTTTAGTGAAACCCAAAAGATAGCTTTATTTTCTCTTTGTTTACTCAAATATTGAATGCTTATGTCTTATAAATTTAGTAGGAAAGTATTCTAATGACTTGCTTATGACACCCCATAGAATATATTATGTTTAGTACCTTGGACACTGTAGCTTATTCACTTAAATCTCTGATAAATTGTGTGTCTGGTATGCACAGTCTGGTTAGCACAGTTAGTAAGGTGTTGGGTTTGCACTATCAAATTAAGACTGTCATTGGTTCAAATCCCATGTTATCATGTTTTTATTTTACTAGTGTGGTTTGTGGCTCTATAATATGAATGCCTATGTCTTTTAACAACAATAGTCAAGTCTTCCAATGGACTTTTTAGTGACACCCAATAGATAGCTTTATTTTCTCTTTGTTTACTCAAATATTGAATGCTCATGTCTTATAAATTTAGTAGGAAAGTATTCTAATGACTTGCTTATGACACCCCATAGAATATATTATGTTTAGTACCTTGGACACTGTAGCTTATTCACTTAAATCTCTGATAAATTGTGTGTCTGCTATGCACAGTCTGGTTAGCACAGTTAGTAAGGCGTTGGGTTTGCACTATCAAATTAAGACTGTCATTGGTTCGAATCCCATGTTATCATGTTTTTATTTTACTAGTGTGGTTTGTGGCTCTATAATATGAATGCCTATGTCTTTTAACAACAATAGTCAAGTCTTCCAATGGACTTTTTAGTGACACCCAATAGATAGCTTTATTTTCTCTTTGTTTACTCAAATATTGAATGCTTATATCTTATAAATTTAGTAGGAAAGTATTCTAATGACTTGCTTATGACACCCCGTAGAATATATTATGTTTAGTACCTTGGACACTGTAGCTTATTCACTTAAATCTCAGATAAATTGTGCATCTGGTATGCACAGTCTGGTTAGCACAGTTAGTAAGGTGTTGGCTTTGCACTATCAAATTTAAACTGTCATTGGTTTGAATCCCATGTTATCATGGTTTTATTTTACTAGTGTGGTTTGTGGCTCTATAATATGAATGCCTATGTCTTTTAACAACAATAGTCAAGTCTTCCAATGGACTTTTTAGTGACACCCAATAGATAGCTTTATTTTCTCTTTGTTTACTCAAATATTGAATGCTTATGTCTTATAAATTTAGTAGGAAAGTATTCTAATGACTTGCTTATGACACCCCATAGAATATATACTGTTTAGTACCTTGGACACTGTAGCTTATTCACTTAAATCTCTGATAAATTGTGTGTCTACTATGCACAGTCTGGTTAGCACAGTTAGTAAGGCGTTGGGTTTGCACTATCAAATTAAGACTGTCATTGGTTCGAATCCCATGTTATCATGTATTTATTTTACTAGTGTGGTTTGTGGCTCTATAATATGAATGCCTATGTCTTTTAACAACAATAGTCAAGTCTTCCAATGGACTTTTTAGTGACACCCAATAGATAGCTTTATT
The DNA here is from genome assembly GCF_028390025.1 of Pseudophryne corroboree. Classification (NCBI taxonomy): domain Eukaryota; kingdom Metazoa; phylum Chordata; class Amphibia; order Anura; family Myobatrachidae; genus Pseudophryne; species Pseudophryne corroboree. The sequence continues at coordinate 250,272,988 of NC_086454.1, read as the reverse complement.
TTCTCTTTGTTTACTCAAATATTGAATGCTCATGTCTTATAAATTTAGTAGGAAAGTATTCTAATGACTTGCTTATGACACCCCGTAGAATATATTATGTTTAGTACCTTGGATACTGTAGCTTATTCACTTAAATCTCTGATAAATTGTGGGTCTGTTATGCACAGTCTGGTTAGCACAGTTAGTAAGGTGTTGGGTTTGCACTATCAAATTAAGACTGTCATTGGTTCGAATCCCATGTTATCATGTTTTTATTTTACTAGTGTGGTTTGTGGCTCTATAATATGAATGCCTATGTCTTTTAACAACAATAGTCAAGTCTTCCAATGGACTTTTCAGTGAAACCCAATAGATAGCTTTATTTTCTCTTTGTTTACTCAAATATTGAATGCTTATGTCTTATAAATTTAGTAGGAAAGTATTCTAATGACTTGCTTATGACACCCCATAGAATATATTATGTTTAGTACCTTGGACACTGTAGCTTATTCACTTAAATCTCTGATAAATTGTGTGTCTGCTATGCACAGTCTGGTTAGCACAGTTAGTAAGGTGTTGTGTTTGCACTATCAAATTAAGACTGTCATTGGTTCGAATCCCATGTTATCATGTTTTTATTTTACTAGTGTGGTTTGTGGCTCTATAATATGAATGCCTATGTCTTTTAACAACAATAGTCAAGTCTTGCAATGGACTTTTTAGTGAAACCCAATAGATAGCTTTATTTTCTCTTTGTTTACTCAAATATTGAATGCTTATATCTTATAAATTTAGTAGGAAAGTATTCTAATGACTTGCTTATGACACCCCGTAGAATATATTATGTTTAGTACCTTGGACACTGTAGCTTATTCACTTAAATATCTGATAAATTGTTTGTTTGGTATGCACAGTCTGGTTAGCACAGTTAGTAAGGTGTTGGGTTTGCACTATCAAATTAAGACTGTCATTGGTTCAAATCCCATGTTATCATGTTTTTATTTTACTAGTGTGGTTTGTGGCTCTATAATATGAATGCCTATGTCTTTTAACAACAATAGTCAAGTCTTCCAATGGACTTTTTAGTGACACCCAATAGATAGCTTTATTTTCTCTTTGTTTACTCAAATATTGAATGCTCATGTCTTATAAATTTAGTAGGAAAGTATTCTAATGACTTGCTTATGACACCCCATAGAATATATTTTGTTTAGTACCTTGGACACTGTAGCTTATTCACTTAAATCTCAGATAAATTGTGCATCTGGTATGCACAGTCTGGTTAGCACAGTTAGTAAGGTGTTGGCTTTGCACTATCAAATTTAAACTGTCATTGGTTTGAATCCCATGTTATCATGGTTTTATTTTACTAGTGTGGTTTGTGGCTCTATAATATGAATGCCTATGCCTTTTAACAACAATAGTCAAGTCTTCCAAATGACTTTTTAGTGAAACCCAATAGATAGCTTTATTTTCTCTTTGTTTACTCAAATATTGAATGCTTATATCTTATAAATTTAGTAGGAAAGTATTCTAATGACTTGCTTATGACACCCTGTAGAATATATTATGTTTAGTACCTTGGACACTGTAGCTTATTCACTTAAATCTCTGATAAATTGTGCGCCTGGTATGTATAGTCTGGTTAGCACAGTTAGTAAGGTGTTGGGTTTGCATTATCAAATTAAGACTGTCATTGGTTCGAATTCCATGTTATCATGTTTTTATTTTACTAGTGTGGTTTGTGGCTCTATAATATGAATGCCTATGTCTTTTAACAACAATAGTCAAGTCTTCCAATGGACTTTTTAGTGAAACCCAATAGATAGCTTTATTTTCTCTTTGTTTACTCAAATATTGAATGCTTATGTCTTATAAATTTAGTAGGGAAAGTATTCTAATGACTTGCTTATGACACCCCATAGAATATATACTGTTTAGTACCTTGGACACTGTAGCTTATTCACTTAAATCTCTGATAAATTGTGTGTCTGCTATGCACAGTCTGGTTAGCACAGTTAGTAAGGCGTTGGGTTTGCACTATCAAATTAAGACTGTCATTGGTTCGAATCCCATGTTATCATGTTTTTATTTTAATAGTGTGGTTTGTGGCTCTATAATATGAATGCCTATGTCTTTTAACAACAATAGTCAAGTCTTCCAATGGACTTTTTAGTGACACCCAATAGATAGCTTTATTTTCTCTTTGTTTACTCAAATATTGAATGCTTATGTCTTATAAATTTAGTAGGAAAGTATTCTAATGACTTGCTTATGACACCCCATAGAATATATACTGTTTAGTACCTTGGACACTGTAGCTTATTCACTTAAATCTCTGATAAATTGTGTGTCTGCTATGCACAGTCTGGTTAGCACAGTTAGTAAGGCGTTGGGTTTGCACTATCAAATTAAGACTGTCATTGGTTCGAATCCCATGTTATCATGTTTTTATTTTACTAGTGTGGTTTGTGGCTCTATAATATGAATGCCTATGTCTTTTAACAACAATAGTCAAGTCTTCCAATGGACTTTTCAGTGAAACCCAATAGATAGCTTTATTTTCTCTTTGTTTACTCAAATATTGAATGCTTATGTCTTATAAATTTAGTAGGAAAGTATTCTAATGACTTGCTTATGACACCCCATAGAATATATTATGTTTAGTACCTTGGACACTGTAGCTTATTCACTTAAATCTCTGATAAATTGTGTGTCTGCTATGCACAGTCTGGTTAGCACAGTTAGTACGGTGTTGTGTTTGCACTATCAAATTAAGACTGTCATTGGTTCGAATCCCATGTTATCATGTTTTTATTTTACTAGTGTGGTTTGTGGCTCTATAATATGAATGCCTATGTCTTTTAACAACAATAGTCAAGTCTTCCAATGGACTTTTTAGTGACACCCAATAGATAGCTTTATTTTCTCTTTGTTTACTCAAATATTGAATGCTCATGTCTTATAAATTTAGTAGGAAAGTATTCTAATGACTTGCTTATGACACCCCATAGAATATATTATGTTTAGTACCTTGGACACTGTAGCTTATTCACTTAAACCTCTGATAAATTGTGTGTCTGGTATGCACAGTCTGGTTAGCACAGTTAGTAAGATGATGGGTTTGCACTATCAAAATAAGACTGTCATTGGTTCAAATCCCATGTTATCATGTTTTTATTTTACTAGTGTGGTTTGTGGCTCTATAATATGAATGCCTATGTCTTTTAACAACAATAGTCAAGTCTTCCAATTGACTTTTTAGTGAAAACCAATAGATAGCTTTATTTTCTCTTTGTTTACTCAAATATTGAATGCTTATATCTTATAAATTTAGTAGGAAAGTATTCTAATGACTTGCTTATGACACCCCGTAGAATATATTATGTTTAGTACCTTGGACACTGTAGCTTATTCACTTAAATATCTGATAAATTGTTTGTTTGGTATGCACAGTCTGGTTAGCACAGTTAGTAAGGTGTTGGGTTTGCACTATCAAATTAAGACTGTCATTGGTTCGAATCCCATGTTATCATTTTTTTATTTTACTAGTGTGGTTTGTGGCTCTATAATATGAATGCCTATGTCTTTTAACAACAATAGTCAAGTCTTCCAATGGACTTTTTAGTGAAACCCAAAAGATAGCTTTATTTTCTCTTTGTTTACTCAAATATTGAATGCTTATGTCTTATAAATTTAGTAGGAAAGTATTCTAATGACTTGCTTATGACACCCCATAGAATATATTATGTTTAGTACCTTGGACACTGTAGCTTATTCACTTAAATCTCTGATAAATTGTGTGTCTGGTATGCACAGTCTGGTTAGCACAGTTAGTAAGGTGTTGGGTTTGCACTATCAAATTAAGACTGTCATTGGTTCAAATCCCATGTTATCATGTTTTTATTTTACTAGTGTGGTTTGTGGCTCTATAATATGAATGCCTATGTCTTTTAACAACAATAGTCAAGTCTTCCAATGGACTTTTTAGTGACACCCAATAGATAGCTTTATTTTCTCTTTGTTTACTCAAATATTGAATGCTCATGTCTTATAAATTTAGTAGGAAAGTATTCTAATGACTTGCTTATGACACCCCATAGAATATATTATGTTTAGTACCTTGGACACTGTAGCTTATTCACTTAAATCTCTGATAAATTGTGTGTCTGCTATGCACAGTCTGGTTAGCACAGTTAGTAAGGCGTTGGGTTTGCACTATCAAATTAAGACTGTCATTGGTTCGAATCCCATGTTATCATGTTTTTATTTTACTAGTGTGGTTTGTGGCTCTATAATATGAATGCCTATGTCTTTTAACAACAATAGTCAAGTCTTCCAATGGACTTTTTAGTGACACCCAATAGATAGCTTTATTTTCTCTTTGTTTACTCAAATATTGAATGCTTATATCTTATAAATTTAGTAGGAAAGTATTCTAATGACTTGCTTATGACACCCCGTAGAATATATTATGTTTAGTACCTTGGACACTGTAGCTTATTCACTTAAATCTCAGATAAATTGTGCATTTGGTATGCACAGTCTGGTTAGCACAGTTAGTAAGGTGTTGGCTTTGCACTATCAAATTTAAACTGTCATTGGTTTGAATCCCATGTTATCATGGTTTTATTTTACTAGTGTGGTTTGTGGCTCTATAATATGAATGCCTATGCCTTTTAACAACAATAGTCAAGTCTTCCAAATGACTTTTAGTGAAACCCAATAGATAGCTTTATTTTCTCTTTGTTTACTCAAATATTGAATGCTTATATCTTATAAATTTAGTAGGAAAGTATTCTAATGACTTGCTTATGACACCCTGTAGAATATATTATGTTTAGTACCTTGGACACTGTAGCTTATTCACTTAAATCTCTGATAAATTGTGCGTCTGGTATGCACAGTCTGGTTAGCACAGTTAGTAAGGTGTTGGGTTTGCATTATCAAATTAAGACTGTTATTGGTTCGAATCCCATGTTATCATGTTTTTATTTTACTAGTGTGGTTTGTGGCTCTATAATATGAATGCCTATGTCTTTTAACAACAATAGTCAAGTCTTCCAATGGACTTTTTAGTGAAACCCAATAGATAGCTTTATTTTCTCTTTGTTTACTCAAATATTGAATGCTTATGTCTTATAAATTTAGTAGGTAAAGTATTCTAATGACTTGCTTATGACACCCCATAGAATATAAACTGTTTAGTACCTTGGACACTGTAGCTTATTCACTTAAATCTCTGATAAATTGTGTGTCTGGTATGCACAGTCTGGTTAGCACAGTTAGTAAGGTGTTGGGTTTGCACTATCAAATTAAGACTGTCATTGGTTCAAATCCCATGTTATCATGTTTTTATTTTACTAGTGTGGTTTGTGGCTCTATAATATGAATGCCTATGTCTTTTAACAACAATAGTCAAGTCTTCCAATGGACTTTTTAGTGACACCCAATAGATAGCTTTATTTTCTCTTTGTTTACTCAAATATTGAATGCTCATGTCTTATAAATTTAGTAGGAAAGTATTCTAATGACTTGCTTATGACACCCCATAGAATATATTATGTTTAGTACCTTGGACACTGTAGCTTATTCACTTAAATCTCTGATAAATTGTGTGTCTGCTATGCACAGTCTGGTTAGCACAGTTAGTAAGGCGTTGGGTTTGCACTATCAAATTAAGACTGTCATTGGTTCGAATCCCATGTTATCATGTTTTTATTTTACTAGTGTGGTTTGTGGCTCTATAATATGAATGCCTATGTCTTTTAACAACAATAGTCAAGTCTTCCAATGGACTTTTTAGTGACACCCAATAGATAGCTTTATTTTCTCTTTGTTTACTCAAATATTGAATGCTTATATCTTATAAATTTAGTAGGAAAGTATTCTAATGACTTGCTTATGAAACCCCGTAGAATATATTATGTTTAGTACCTTGGACACTGTAGCTTATTCACTTAAATCTCAGATAAATTGTGCATCTGGTATGCACAGTCTGGTTAGCACAGTTAGTAAGGTGTTGGCTTTGCACTATCAAATTTAAACTGTCATTGGTTTGAATCCCATGTTATCATGGTTTTATTTTACTAGTGTGGTTTGTGGCTCTATAATATGAATGCCTATGCCTTTTAACAACAATAGTCAAGTCTTCCAAATGACTTTTAGTGAAACCCAATAGATAGCTTTATTTTCTCTTTGTTTACTCAAATATTGAATGCTTATATCTTATAAATTTAGTAGGAAAGTATTCTAATGACTTGCTTATGACACCCTGTAGAATATATTATGTTTAGTACCTTGGACACTGTAGCTTATTCACTTAAATCTCTGATAAATTGTGCGTCTGGTATGCACAGTCTGGTTAGCACAGTTAGTAAGGTGTTGGGTTTGCATTATCAAATTAAGACTGTTATTGGTTCGAATCCCATGTTATCATGTTTTTATTTTACTAGTGTGGTTTGTGGCTCTATAATATGAATGCCTATGTCTTTTAACAACAATAGTCAAGTCTTCCAATGGACTTTTTAGTGAAACCCAATAGATAGCTTTATTTTCTCTTTGTTTACTCAAATATTGAATGCTTATGTCTTATAAATTTAGTAGGTAAAGTATTCTAATGACTTGCTTATGACACCCCATAGAATATAAACTGTTTAGTACCTTGGACACTGTAGCTTATTCACTTAAATCTCTGATAAATTGGGTGTCTGGTATGCACAGTCTGGTTAGCACAGTTAGTAAGGTGTTGGGTTTGCACGATCAAATTAAGACTGTCATTGGTTCGAATCCCATGTTATCATGTTTTTATTTTACTAGTGTGGTTTGTGGCTCTATAATATGAATGCCTATGTCTTTTAACAACAATAGTCAAGTCTTCCAATGGACTTTTTAGTGACACCCAATAGATAGCTTTATTTTCTCTTTGTTTACTCAAATATTGAATGCTCATGTCTTATAAATTTAGTAGGAAAGTATTCTAATGACTTGCTTATGACACCCCGTAGAATATATTATGTTTAGTACCTTGGATACTGTAGCTTATTCACTTAAATCTCTGATAAATTGTGGGTCTGTTATGCACAGTCTGGTTAGCACAGTTAGTAAGGTGTTGGGTTTGCACTATCAAATTAAGACTGTCATTGGTTCGAATCCCATGTTATCATGTTTTTATTTTACTAGTGTGGTTTGTGGCTCTATAATATGAATGCCTATGTCTTTTAACAACAATAGTCAAGTCTTCCAATGGACTTTTCAGTGAAACCCAATAGATAGCTTTATTTTCTCTTTGTTTACTCAAATATTGAATGCTTATGTCTTATAAATTTAGTAGGGAAAGTATTCTAATGACTTGCTTATGACACCCCATAGAATATATACTGTTTAGTACCTTGGACACTGTAGCTTATTCACTTAAATCTCTGATAAATTGTGTGTCTGCTATGCACAGTCTGGTTAGCACAGTTAGTAAGGCGTTGGGTTTGCACTATCAAATTAAGACTGTCATTGGTTCGAATCCCATGTTATCATGTTTTTATTTTAATAGTGTGGTTTGTGGCTCTATAATATGAATGCCTATGTCTTTTAACAACAATAGTCAAGTCTTCCAATGGACTTTTTAGTGACACCCAATAGATAGCTTTATTTTCTCTTTGTTTACTCAAATATTGAATGCTTATGTCTTATAAATTTAGTAGGAAAGTATTCTAATGACTTGCTTATGACACCCCATAGAATATATACTGTTTAGTACCTTGGACACTGTAGCTTATTCACTTAAATCTCTGATAAATTGTGTGTCTGCTATGCACAGTCTGGTTAGCACAGTTAGTAAGGCGTTGGGTTTGCACTATCAAATTAAGACTGTCATTGGTTCGAATCCCATGTTATCATGTTTTTATTTTACTAGTGTGGTTTGTGGCTCTATAATATGAATGCCTATGTCTTTTAACAACAATAGTCAAGTCTTCCAATGGACTTTTTAGTGACACCCAATAGATAGCTTTATTTTCTCTTTGTTTACTCAAATATTGAATGCTCATGTCTTATAAATTTAGTAGGAAAGTATTCTAATGACTTGCTTATGACACCCCATAGAATATATTATGTTTAGTACCTTGGACACTGTAGCTTATTCACTTAAATCTCTGATAAATTGTGTGTCTGCTATGCACAGTCTGGTTAGCACAGTTAGTAAGGTGTTGGGTTTGCACTATCAAATTAAGACTGTCATTGGTTTGAATCCCATGTTATCATGTTTTTATTTTACTAGTGTGGTTTGTGGCTCTATAATATGAATGCCTATGTCTTTTAACAACAATAGTCAAGTCTTCCAATGGACTTTTTAGTGACACCCAATAGATAGCTTTATTTTCTCTTTGTTTACTCAAATATTGAATGCTCATGTCTTATAAATTTAGTAGGAAAGTATTCTAATGACTTGCTTATGACACCCCATAGAATATATTATGTTTAGTACCTTGGACACTGTAGCTTATTCACTTAAACCTCTGATAAATTGTGTGTCTGGTATGCACAGTCTGGTTAGCACAGTTAGTAAGATGATGGGTTTGCACTATCAAATTAAGACTGTCATTGGTTCGAATTCCATGTTATCATGTTTTTATTTTACTAGTGTGGTTTGTGACTCTATAATATGAATGCCTATGTCTTTTAACAACAATAGTCAAGTCTTCCAATTGACTTTTTAGTGAAAACCAATAGATAGCTTTATTTTCTCTTTGTTTACTCAAATATTGAATGCTTATATCTTATAAATTTAGTAGGAAAGTATTCTAATGACTTGCTTATGACACCCCGTAGAATATATTATGTTTAGTACATTGGACACTGTAGCTTATTCACTTAAATATCTGATAAATTGTGTGTTTGGTATGCACAGTCTGGTTAGCACAGTTAGTAAGGTGTTGGGTTTGCACTATCAAATGAAGACTGTCATTGGTTCGAATCCCATGTTATCATGTTTTTATTTTACTAGTGTGGTTTGTGGCTCTATAATATGAATGTCTATGTCTTTTAACAACAATAGTCAAGTCTTCCAATGGACTTTTTAGTGAAACCCAAAAGATAGCTTTATTTTCTCTTTGTTTACTCAAATATTGAATGCTTATGTCTTATAAATTTAGTAGGAAAGTATTCTAATGACTTGCTTATGACACCCCATAGAATATATTATGTTTAGTACCTTGGACACTGTAGCTTATTTACTTAAATCTCTGATAAATTGCATGTCTGCTCTGCACAGTCTGGTTAGCACAGTTAGTAAGTTGTTGGGTTTACACTATCAAATTAAGACTGTTATTGGTTCGAATCCCATGTTATCATGTTTTTATTTTACTAGTGTGGTTTGTGGCTCTATAATATGAATGCCTATGTCTTTTAACAACAATACTAAAGTCTTCCAATGGACTTTTTAGTGACACCCAATAGATAGCTTTATTTTCTCTTTGTTTACTCAAATATTGAATGCTTATGTCTTATAAATTTAGTAGGAACGTATTCTAATGACTTGCTTATGACACCCCATAGAATATATTATGTTTAGTAACTTGGACACTGTAGCTTATTCACTTAAATCTCTGATAAATTGTGGGTCTGCTGTGTACAGTTTGGTTAGCACAGTTAGTAAAGTGTTGGGTTTGCACTATCAAATCAGGACTGTTATTGGTTTGAATCCCATGTTATCATGTTTTTATTTTACTAGTGTGGTTTGTGGCTCTATAATCTGAATGCCTATGTCTTTTAACAACAATAGTCAAATCTTACAATGGACTTTTTAGTGAAACCCAATAGATAGCTTTATTTTCTCTTTGTTTACTCAAATATTGAATGCTTATGTCTTATAAATTTAGTAGGCAAGTATTCTAATGACTTGCTTATAACACCCCATAGAATATATTATGTTTAGTACCTTGGACACTGTAGCTTATTCACTTAAATCTCTGATAAATAGTGTGTCTGCTCTGCACAGTCTGGTTAGCACAGTTAGTATGTTGTTGGGTTTACACTATCAAATTAAGACTGTCATTGGTTCGAATCCCATGTTATCATGTTTTTATTTTACTAGTGTGGTTTGTAGCTCTATAATATGAATGCCTATGTCTTTTAACAACAATAGTCAAGTCTTCCAATGGACTTTTTAGTGACACCCAATAGATAGCTTTATTTTCTCTTTGTTTACTCAAATATTGAATGCTTATGTCTTATAAATTTAGTAGGGAAAGTATTCTAATGACTTGCTTATGACACCCCATAGAATATATACTGTTTAGTACCTTGGACACTGTAGCTTATTCACTTAAATCTCTGATAAATTGTGTGTCTGCTATGCACAGTCTGGTTAGCACAGTTAGTAAGGTGTTGGGTTTGCATTATCAAATTAAGACTGTCATTGGTTCAAATTCCATGTTATCATGTTTTTTTTTACTAGTGTGATTTGTGGCTCTATAATATGAATGCCTATGTCTTTTAACAACAATAGTCAAGTCTTCCAATGGACTTTTTAGTGAAACCCAATAGATAGCTTTATTTTCTCTTTGTTTACTCAAATATTGAATGCTTATGTCTTATAAATTTAGTAGGGAAAGTATTCTAATGACTTGCTTATGACACCCCATAGAATATATTATGTTTAGTACCTTGGACACTGTAGCTTATTCACTTAAACCTCTGATAAATTGTGTGTCTGGTATGCACAGTCTGGTTAGCACAGTTAGTAAGATGATGGGTTTGCACTATCAAATTAAGACTGTCATTGGTTCGAATCCCATGTTATCATGTTTTTATTTTACTAGTGTGGTTTGTGGCTCTATAATATGAATGCCTATGTCTTTTAACAACAATAGTCAAGTCTTCCAATTGACTTTTTAGTGAAAACCAATAGATAGCTTTATTTTCTCTTTGTTTACTCAAATATTGAATGCTTATATCTTATAAATTTAGTAGGAAAGTATTCTAATGACTTGCTTATGACACCCCGCAGAATATATTATGTTTAGTACATTGGACACTGTAGCTTATTCACTTAAATATCTGATAAATTGGGGGTTTGGTATGCACAGTCTGGTTAGCACAGTTAGTAAGGTGTTGGGTTTGCACTATCAAATTAAGACTGTCATTGGTTCGAATCCCATGTTATCATGTTTTTATTTTACTAGTGTGGTTTGTGGCTCTATAATATGAATGCCTATGTCTTTTAACAACAATAGTCAAGTCTTCCAATGGACTTTTTAGTGAAACCCAATAGATAGCTTTATTTTCTCTTTGTTTACTCAAATATTGAATGCTTATGTCTTATAAATTTAGTAGGGAAAGTATTCTAATGACTTGCTTATGACACCCCATAGAATATATACTGTTTAGTACCTTGGACACTGTAGCTTATTCACTTAAATCTCTGATAAATTGTGTGTCTGCTATGCACAGTCTGGTTAGCACAGTTAGTAAGGCGTTGGGTTTGCACTATCAAATTAAGACTGTCATTGGTTCGAATCCCATGTTATCATGTTTTTATTTTAATAGTGTGGTTTGTGGCTCTATAATATGAATGCCTATGTCTTTTAACAACAATAGTCAAGTCTTCCAATGGACTTTTTAGTGACACCCAATAGATAGCTTTATTTTCTCTTTGTTTACTCAAATATTGAATGCTTATGTCTTATAAATTTAGTAGGAAAGTATTCTAATGACTTGCTTATGACACCCCATAGAATATATACTGTTTAGTACCTTGGACACTGTAGCTTATTCACTTAAATCTCTGATAAATTGTGTGTCTGTTATGCACAGTCTGGTTAGCACAGTTAGTAAGGTGTTGGGTTTGCACTATCAAATTAAGACTGTCATTGGTTCGAATCCCATGTTATCATGTTTTTATTTTACTAGTGTGGTTTGTGGCTCTATAATATGAATGCCTATGTCTTTTAACAACAATAGTCAAGTCTTCCAATGGACTTTTCAGTGAAACCCAATAGATAGCTTTATTTTCTCTTTGTTTACTCAAATATTGAATGCTTATGTCTTATAAATTTAGTAGGAAAGTATTCTAATGACTTGCTTATGACACCCCATAGAATATATTATGTTTAGTACCTTGGACACTGTAGCTTATTCACTTAAATCTCTGATAAATTGTGTGTCTGCTATGCACAGTCTGGTTAGCACAGTTAGTAAGGTGTTGGGTTTGCACTATCAAATTAAGACTGTCATTGGTTCGAATCCCATGTTATCATGTTTTTATTTTACTAGTGTGGTTTGTGGCTCTATAATATGAATGCCTATGTCTTTTAACAACAATAGTCAAGTCTTCCAATGGACTTTTTAGTGACACCCAATAGATAGCTTTATTTTCTCTTTGTTTACTCAAATATTGAATGCTCATGTCTTATAAATTTAGTAGGAAAGTATTCTAATGACTTGCTTATGACACCCCATAGAATATATTATGTTTAGTACCTTGGACACTGTAGCTTATTCACTTAAACCTCTGATAAATTGTGTGTCTGGTATGCACAGTCTGGTTAGCACAGTTAGTAAGATGATGGGTTTGCACTATCAAATTAAGACTGTCATTGGTTCGAATCCAATGTTATCATGTTTTTATTTTACTAGTGTGGTTTGTGGCTCTATAATATGAATGCCTATGTCTTTTAACAACAATAGTCAAGTCTTCCAATTGACTTTTTAGTGAAAACCAATAGATAGCTTTATTTTCTCTTTGTTTACTCAAATATTGAATGCTTATATCTTATAAATTTAGTAGGAAAGTATTCTAATGACTTGCTTATGACACCCCGCAGAATATATTATGTTTAGTACATTGGACACTGTAGCTTATTCACTTAAATATCTGATAAATTGGGTGTTTGGTATGCACAGTCTGGTTAGCACAGTTAGTAAGGTGTTGGGTTTGCACTATCAAATTAAGACTGTCATTGGTTCGAATCCCATGTTATCATGTTTTTATTTTACTAGTGTGGTTTGTGGCTCTATAATATGAATGTCTATGTCTTTTAACAACAATAGTCAAGTCTTCCAATGGACTTTTTAGTGAAACCCAAAAGATAGCTTTATTTTCTCTTTGTTTACTCAAATATTGAATGCTTATGTCTTATAAATTTAGTAGGAAAGTATTCTAATGACTTGCTTATGACACCCCATAGAATATATTATGTTTAGTAACTTGGACACTGTAGCTTATTCACTTAAATCTCTGATAAATTGTGGGTCTGCTGTGTACAGTTTGGTTAGCACAGTTAGTAAAGTGTTGGGTTTGCACTATCAAATCAGGACTGTTATTGGTTTGAATCCCATGTTATCATGTTTTTATTTTACTAGTGTGGTTTGTGGCTCTATAATCTGAATGCCTATGTCTTTTAACAACAATAGTCAAGTCTTACAATGGACTTTTTAGTGAAACCCAATAGATAGCTTTATTTTCTCTTTGTTTACTCAAATATTGAATGCTTATGTCTTATAAATTTAGTAGGCAAGTATTCTAATGACTTGCTTATAACACCCCATAGAATATATTATGTTTAGTACCTTGGACACTGTAGCTTATTCACTTAAATCTCTGATAAATAGTGTGTCTGCTCTGCACAGTCTGGTTAGCACAGTTAGTAAGTTGTTGGGTTTACACTATCAAATTAAGACTGTCATTGGTTCGAATCCCATGTTATCATGTTTTTATTTTACTAGTGTGGTTTGTAGCTCTATAATATGAATGCCTATGTCTTTTAACAACAATAGTCAAGTCTTCCAATGGACTTTTTAGTGACACCCAATAGATAGCTTTATTTTCTCTTTGTTTACTCAAATATTGAATGCTTATGTCTTATAAATTTAGTAGGAACGTATTCTAATGACTTGCTTATGACACCCCATAGAATATATTATGTTTAGTAACTTGGACACTGTAGCTTATTCACTTAAATCTCTGATAAATTGTGGGTTTGCTATGCACAGTCTGTTAGCACAGTTAGTAAGGTGTTGGGTTTGCACTACCAAATTAGGACTGTCATTGGTTTGAATCCCATGTTATCATGTTTTTATTTTACTAGTGTGGTTTGTGGCTCTATAATATGAATGCCTATGTCTTTTAACAACAATAGTCAAGTCTTCCAATGGACTTTTCAGTGAAACCCAATAGATAGCTTTATTTTCTCTTTGTTTACTCAAATATTGAATGCTCATGTCTTATAAATTTAGTAGGAAAGTATTCTAATGACTTGCTTATGACACCCCATAGAATATATTATGTTTAGTACCTTGGACACTGTAGCTTATTCACTTAAATCTCTGATAAATTGTGTGTCTGCTATGCACAGTCTGGTTAGCACAGTTAGTACGGTGTTGTGTTTGCACTATCAAATTAAGACTGTCATTGGTTCGAATCCCATTTTATCATGTTTTTATTTTACTAGTGTGGTTTGTGGCTCTATAATATGAATGCCTATGTCTTTTAACAACAATAGTCAAGTCTTCCAATGGACTTTTTAGTGACACCCAATAGATAGCTTTATTTTCTCTTTGTTTACTCAAATATTGAATGCTCATGTCTTATAAATTTAGTAGGAAAGTATTCTAATGACTTGCTTATGACACCCCATAGAATATATTATGTTTAGTACCTTGGACACTGTAGCTTATTCACTTAAACCTCTGATAAATTGTGTGTCTGGTATGCACAGTCTGGTTAGCACAGTTAGTAAGATGATGGGGTTGCACTATCAAAATAAGACTGTCATTGGTTCGAATCCCATGTTATCATGTTTTTATTTTACTAGTGTGGTTTGTGGCTCTATAATATGAATGCCTATGTCTTTTAACAACAATAGTCAAGTCTTCCAATTGACTTTTTAGTGAAAACCAATAGATAGCTTTATTTTCTCTTTGTTTACTCAAATATTGAATGCTTATATCTTATAAATTTAGTAGGAAAGTATTCTAATGACTTGCTTATGACACCCCGTAGAATATATTATGTTTAGTACCTTGGACACTGTAGCTTATTCACTTAAATATCTGATAAATTGTTTGTTTGGTATGCACAGTCTGGTTAGCACAGTTAGTAAGGTGTTGGGTTTGCACTATCAAATTAAGACTGTCATTGGTTCGAATCCCATGTTATCATGTTTTTATTTTACTAGTGTGGTTTGTGGCTCTATAATATGAATGCCTATGTCTTTTAACAACAATAGTCAAGTCTTCCAATGGACTTTTTAGTGAAACACAAAATATAGCTTTATTTTCTCTTTGTTTACTCAAATATTGAATGCTTATGTCTTATAAATTTAGTAGGAAAGTATTCTAATGACTTGCTTATGACACCCCATAGAATATATTATGTTTAGTACCTTGGACACTGTAGCTTATTCACTTAAATATCTGATAAATTGTGTGTCTGGTATGCACAGTCTGGTTAGCACAGTTAGTAAGGTGTTGGGTTTGCACTATCAAATTAAGACTGTCATTGGTTCAAATCCCATGTTATCATGTTTTTATTTTACTAGTGTGGTTTGTGGCTCTATAATACGAATGCCTATGTCTTTTAACAACAATAGTCAAGTCTTCCAATGGACTTTTTAGTGACACCCAATAGATAGCTTTATTTTCTCTTTGTTTACTCAAATATTGAATGCTCATGTCTTATAAATTTAGTAGGAAAGTATTCTAATGACTTGCTTATAACACCCCATAGAATATATTATGTTTAGTACCTTGGACACTGTAGCTTATTCACTTAAATCTCTGATAAATAGTGTGTTTGCTCTGCACAGTCTGGTTAGCACAGTTAGTAAGTTGTTGGGTTTACACTATCAAATTAAGACTGTCATTGGTTCGAATCCCATGTTATCATGTTTTTATTTTACTAGTGTGGTTTGTAGCTCTATAATATGAATGCCTATGTCTTTTAACAACAATAGTCAAGTCTTCCAATGGACTTTTTAGTGACACCCAATAGATAGCTTTATTTTCTCTTTGTTTACTCAAATATTGAATGCTTATGTCTTATAAATTTAGTAGGAACGTATTCTAATGACTTGCTTATGACACCCCATAGAATATATTATGTTTAGTAACTTGGACACTGTAGCTTATTCACTTAAATCAATGATAAATTGTGGGTTTGCTATGCACAGTCTGTTAGCACAGTTAGTAAGGTGTTGGGTTTGCACTACCAAATTAGGACTGTCATTGGTTTGAATCCCATGTTATCATGTTTTTATTTTACTAGTGTGGTTTGTGGCTCTATAATATGAATGCCTATGTCTTTTAACAACAATAGTCAAGTCTTCCAATGGACTTTTCAGTGAAACCCAATAGATAGCTTTATTTTCTCTTTGTTTACTCAAATATTGAATGCTCATGTCTTATAAATTTAGTAGGAAAGTATTCTAATGACTTGCTTATGACACCCCATAGAATATATTATGTTTAGTACCTTGGACACTGTAGCTTATTCACTTAAATCTCTGATAAATTGTGTGTCTGCTATGCACAGTCTGGTTAGCACAGTTAGTAAGGTGTTGTGTTTGCACTATCAAATTAAGACTGTCATTGGTTCGAATCCCATTTTATCATGTTTTTATTTTACTAGTGTGGTTTGTGGCTCTATAATATGAATGCCTATGTCTTTTAACAACAATAGTCAAGTCTTCCAATGGACTTTTTAGTGACACCCAATAGATAGCTTTATTTTCTCTTTGTTTACTCAAATATTGAATGCTCATGTCTTATAAATTTAGTAGGAAAGTATTCTAATGACTTGCTTATGACACCCCATAGAATATATTATGTTTAGTACCTTGGACACTGTAGCTTATTCACTTAAATCTCTGATAAATTGTGTGTCTGCTATGCACAGTCTGGTTAGCACAGTTAGTAAGGTGTTGTGTTTGCACTATCAAATTAAGACTGTCATTGGTTCGAATCCCATTTTATCATGTTTTTATTTTACTAGTGTGGTTTGTGGCTCTATAATATGAATGCCTCTGTCTTTTAACAACAATAGTCAAGTCTTCCAATTGACTTTTTAGTGAAAACCAATAGATAGCTTTATTTTCTCTTTGTTTACTCAAATATTGAATGCTTATATCTTATAAATTTAGTAGGAAAGTATTCTAATGACTTGCTTATGACACCCCATAGAATATATTATGTTTAGTACCTTGGACACTGTAGCTTATTCACTTAAACCTCTGATAAATTGTGTGTCTGGTATGCACAGTCTGGTTAGCACAGTTAGTAAGATGATGGGTTTGCACTATCAAATTAAGACTGTCATTGGTTCGAATCCAATGTTATCATGTTTTTATTTTACTAGTGTGGTTTGTGGCTCTATAATATGAATGCCTATGTCTTTTAACAACAATAGTCAAGTCTTCCAATTGACTTTTTAGTGAAAACCAATAGATAGCTTTATTTTCTCTTTGTTTACTCAAATATTGAATGCTTATATCTTATAAATTTAGTAGGAAAGTATTCTAATGACTTGCTTATGACACCCCGCAGAATATATTATGTTTAGTACATTGGACACTGTAGCTTATTCACTTAAATATCTGATAAATTGGGTGTTTGGTATGCACAGTCTGGTTAGCACAGTTAGTAAGGTGTTGGGTTTGCACTATCAAATTAAGACTGTCATTGGTTCGAATCCCATGTTATCATGTTTTTATTTTACTAGTGTGGTTTGTGGCTCTATAATATGAATGTCTATGTCTTTTAACAACAATAGTCAAGTCTTCCAATGGACTTTTTAGTGAAACCCAAAAGATAGCTTTATTTTCTCTTTGTTTACTCAAATATTGAATGCTTATGTCTTATAAATTTAGTAGGAAAGTATTCTAATGACTTGCTTATGACACCCCATAGAATATATTATGTTTAGTAACTTGGACACTGTAGCTTATTCACTTAAATCTCTGATAAATTGTGGGTCTGCTGTGTACAGTTTGGTTAGCACAGTTAGTAAAGTGTTGGGTTTGCACTATCAAATCAGGACTGTTATTGGTTTGAATCCCATGTTATCATGTTTTTATTTTACTAGTGTGGTTTGTGGCTCTATAATCTGAATGCCTATGTCTTTTAACAACAATAGTCAAGTCTTACAATGGACTTTTTAGTGAAACCCAATAGATAGCTTTATTTTCTCTTTGTTTACTCAAATATTGAATGCTTATGTCTTATAAATTTAGTAGGCAAGTATTCTAATGACTTGCTTATAACACCCCATAGAATATATTATGTTTAGTACCTTGGACACTGTAGCTTATTCACTTAAATCTCTGATAAATAGTGTGTCTGCTCTGCACAGTCTGGTTAGCACAGTTAGTAAGTTGTTGGGTTTACACTATCAAATTAAGACTGTCATTGGTTCGAATCCCATGTTATCATGTTTTTATTTTACTAGTGTGGTTTGTAGCTCTATAATATGAATGCCTATGTCTTTTAACAACAATAGTCAAGTCTTCCAATGGACTTTTTAGTGACACCCAATAGATAGCTTTATTTTCTCTTTGTTTACTCAAATATTGAATGCTTATGTCTTATAAATTTAGTAGGAACGTATTCTAATGACTTGCTTATGACACCCCATAGAATATATTATGTTTAGTAACTTGGACACTGTAGCTTATTCACTTAAATCTCTGATAAATTGTGGGTTTGCTATGCACAGTCTGTTAGCACAGTTAGTAAGGTGTTGGGTTTGCACTACCAAATTAGGACTGTCATTGGTTTGAATCCCATGTTATCATGTTTTTATTTTACTAGTGTGGTTTGTGGCTCTATAATATGAATGCCTATGTCTTTTAACAACAATAGTCAAGTCTTCCAATGGACTTTTCAGTGAAACCCAATAGATAGCTTTATTTTCTCTTTGTTTACTCAAATATTGAATGCTCATGTCTTATAAATTTAGTAGGAAAGTATTCTAATGACTTGCTTATGACACCCCATAGAATATATTATGTTTAGTACCTTGGACACTGTAGCTTATTCACTTAAATCTCTGATAAATTGTGTGTCTGCTATGCACAGTCTGGTTAGCACAGTTAGTACGGTGTTGTGTTTGCACTATCAAATTAAGACTGTCATTGGTTCGAATCCCATTTTATCATGTTTTTATTTTACTAGTGTGGTTTGTGGCTCTATAATATGAATGCCTATGTCTTTTAACAACAATAGTCAAGTCTTCCAATGGACTTTTTAGTGACACCCAATAGATAGCTTTATTTTCTCTTTGTTTACTCAAATATTGAATGCTCATGTCTTATAAATTTAGTAGGAAAGTATTCTAATGACTTGCTTATGACACCCCATAGAATATATTATGTTTAGTACCTTGGACACTGTAGCTTATTCACTTAAACCTCTGATAAATTGTGTGTCTGGTATGCACAGTCTGGTTAGCACAGTTAGTAAGATGATGGGGTTGCACTATCAAAATAAGACTGTCATTGGTTCGAATCCCATGTTATCATGTTTTTATTTTACTAGTGTGGTTTGTGGCTCTATAATATGAATGCCTATGTCTTTTAACAACAATAGTCAAGTCTTCCAATTGACTTTTTAGTGAAAACCAATAGATAGCTTTATTTTCTCTTTGTTTACTCAAATATTGAATGCTTATATCTTATAAATTTAGTAGGAAAGTATTCTAATGACTTGCTTATGACACCCCGTAGAATATATTATGTTTAGTACCTTGGACACTGTAGCTTATTCACTTAAATATCTGATAAATTGTTTGTTTGGTATGCACAGTCTGGTTAGCACAGTTAGTAAGGTGTTGGGTTTGCACTATCAAATTAAGACTGTCATTGGTTCGAATCCCATGTTATCATGTTTTTATTTTACTAGTGTGGTTTGTGGCTCTATAATATGAATGCCTATGTCTTTTAACAACAATAGTCAAGTCTTCCAATGGACTTTTTAGTGAAACACAAAATATAGCTTTATTTTCTCTTTGTTTACTCAAATATTGAATGCTTATGTCTTATAAATTTAGTAGGAAAGTATTCTAATGACTTGCTTATGACACCCCATAGAATATATTATGTTTAGTACCTTGGACACTGTAGCTTATTCACTTAAATATCTGATAAATTGTGTGTCTGGTATGCACAGTCTGGTTAGCACAGTTAGTAAGGTGTTGGGTTTGCACTATCAAATTAAGACTGTCATTGGTTCAAATCCCATGTTATCATGTTTTTATTTTACTAGTGTGGTTTGTGGCTCTATAATACGAATGCCTATGTCTTTTAACAACAATAGTCAAGTCTTCCAATGGACTTTTTAGTGACACCCAATAGATAGCTTTATTTTCTCTTTGTTTACTCAAATATTGAATGCTCATGTCTTATAAATTTAGTAGGAAAGTATTCTAATGACTTGCTTATAACACCCCATAGAATATATTATGTTTAGTACCTTGGACACTGTAGCTTATTCACTTAAATCTCTGATAAATAGTGTGTTTGCTCTGCACAGTCTGGTTAGCACAGTTAGTAAGTTGTTGGGTTTACACTATCAAATTAAGACTGTCATTGGTTCGAATCCCATGTTATCATGTTTTTATTTTACTAGTGTGGTTTGTAGCTCTATAATATGAATGCCTATGTCTTTTAACAACAATAGTCAAGTCTTCCAATGGACTTTTTAGTGACACCCAATAGATAGCTTTATTTTCTCTTTGTTTACTCAAATATTGAATGCTTATGTCTTATAAATTTAGTAGGAACGTATTCTAATGACTTGCTTATGACACCCCATAGAATATATTATGTTTAGTAACTTGGACACTGTAGCTTATTCACTTAAATCAATGATAAATTGTGGGTTTGCTATGCACAGTCTGTTAGCACAGTTAGTAAGGTGTTGGGTTTGCACTACCAAATTAGGAATGTCATTGGTTTGAATCCCATGTTATCATGTTTTTATTTTACTAGTGTGGTTTGTGGCTCTATAATATGAATGCCTATGTCTTTTAACAACAATAGTCAAGTCTTCCAATGGACTTTTCAGTGAAACCCAATAGATAGCTTTATTTTCTCTTTGTTTACTCAAATATTGAATGCTCATGTCTTATAAATTTAGTAGGAAAGTATTCTAATGACTTGCTTATGACACCCCATAGAATATATTATGTTTAGTACCTTGGACACTGTAGCTTATTCACTTAAATCTCTGATAAATTGTGTGTCTGCTATGCACAGTCTGGTTAGCACAGTTAGTAAGGTGTTGTGTTTGCACTATCAAATTAAGACTGTCATTGGTTCGAATCCCATTTTATCATGTTTTTATTTTACTAGTGTGGTTTGTGGCTCTATAATATGAATGCCTATGTCTTTTAACAACAATAGTCAAGTCTTCCAATGGACTTTTTAGTGACACCCAATAGATAGCTTTATTTTCTCTTTGTTTACTCAAATATTGAATGCTCATGTCTTATAAATTTAGTAGGAAAGTATTCTAATGACTTGCTTATGACACCCCATAGAATATATTATGTTTAGTACCTTGGACACTGTAGCTTATTCACTTAAACCTCTGATAAATTGTGTGTCTGGTATGCACAGTCTGGTTAGCACAGTTAGTAAGATGATGGGTTTGCACTATCAAAATAAGACTGTCATTGGTTCGAATCCCATGTTATCATGTTTTTATTTTACTAGTGTGGTTTGTGGCTCTATAATATGAATGCCTATGTCTTTTAACAACAATAGTCAAGTCTTCCAATTGACTTTTTAGTGAAAACCAATAGATAGCTTTATTTTCTCTTTGTTTATTCAAATATTGAATGCTTATATCTTATAAATTTAGTAGGAAAGTATTCTAATGACTTGCTTATGACACCCCGTAGAATATATTATGTTTAGTACCTTGGACACTGTAGCTTATTCACTTAAATATCTGATAAATTGTTTGTTTGGTATGCACAGTCTGGTTAGCACAGTTAGTAAGGTGTTGGGTTTGCACTATCAAATTAAGACTGTCATTGGTTCGAATCCCATGTTATCATGTTTTTATTTTACTAGTGTGGTTTGTGGCTCTATAATATGAATGCCTATGTCTTTTAACAACAATAGTCAAGTCTTCCAATGGACTTTTTAGTGAAACCCAAAATATAGCTTTATTTTCTCTTTGTTTACTCAAATATTGAATGCTTATGTCTTATAAATTTAGTAGGAAAGTATTCTAATGACTTGCTTATGACACCCCATAGAATATATTATGTTTAGTACCTTGGACACTGTAGCTTATTCATTTAAATATCTGATAAATTGTGTGTCTGGTATGCACAGTCTGGTTAGCACAGTTAGTAAGGTGTTGGGTTTGCACTATCAAATTAAGACTGTCATTGGTTCAAATCCCATGTTATCATGTTTTTATTTTACTAGTGTGGTTTGTGGCTCTATAATATGAATGCCTATGTCTCTTAACAACAATAGTCAAGTCTTCCAATGGACTTTTTAGTGACACCCAATAGATAGCTTTATTTTCTCTTTGTTTACTCAAATATTGAATGCTCATGTCTTATAAATTTAGTAGGAAAGTATTCTAATGACTTGCTTATGACACCCCATAGAATATATTTTGTTTAGTACCTTGGACACTGTAGCTTATTCACTTAAATCTCAGATAAATTGTGCATCTGGTATGCACAGTCTGGTTAGCACAGTTAGTAAGGTGTTGGGTTTGCACTATCAAATTAAGACTGTCATTGGTTCGAATCCCATGTTATCATGTTTTTATTTTACTAGTGTGGTTTGTGGCTCTATAATATGAATGCCTATGTCTTTTAACAACAATAGTCAAGTCTTCCAATAGACTTTTTAGTGAAACCCAAAAGATAGCTTTATTTTCTCTTTGTTTACTCAAATATTGAATGCTTATGTCTTATAAATTTAGTAGGAAAGTATTCTAATGACTTGCTTATGACACCCCATAGAATATATTATGTTTAGTACCTTGGACACTGTAGGTTATTCACTTAAATCTCTGATAAATTGTGTGTATGGTATGCACAGTCTGGTTAGCACAGTTAGTAAGGTGTTGGGTTTGCACTATCAAATTAAGACTGTCATTGGTTCAAATCCCATGTTATCATGTTTTTATTTAACTAGTGTGGTTTGTGGCTCTATAATATGAATGCCTATGTCTTTTAACAACAATAGTCAAGTCTTCCAATGGACTTTTTAGTGAAACCCAAAAGATAGCTTTATTTTCTCTTTGTTTACTCAAATATTGAATGCTTATATCTTATAAATTTAGTAGGAAAGTATTCTAATGACTTGCTTATGACACCCTGTAGAATATATTATGTTTAGTACCTTGGACACTGTAGCTTATTCACTTAAATCTCTGATAAATTGTGCGTTTGGTATGCATAGTCTGGTTAGCACAGTTAGTAAGGTGTTGGGTTTGCATTATCAAATTAAGACTGTCATTGGTTCGAATCCCATGTTATCATGGTTTTATTTTACTAGTGTGGTTTGTGGCTCTATAATATGAATGCCTATGTCTTTTAACAACAATAGTCAAGTCTTCCAATGGACTTTTTAGTGAAACCCAAAAGATAGCTTTATTTTCTCTTTGTTTACTCAAATATTGAATGCTTTTGTCTTATAAATTTAGTAGGAAAGTATTCTAATGACTTGCTTATGACACCCCATAGAATATATTATGTTTAGTACCTTGGACACTGTAGCTTATTCACTTAAATCTCTGATAAATTGTGTGTCTGCTATGCACAGTCTGGTTAGCACAGTTAGTAAGGTGTTGGCTTTGCACTATCAAATTAAGACTGTCATTGGTTCGAATCCCATGTTATCATGGTTTTATTTTACTAGTGTGGTTTGTGGCTCTATAATATGAATGCCTATGTCTTTTATCAACAATAGTCAAGTCTTCCAATGGACTTTTTAGTGAAACCCAAAAGATAGCTTTATTTTCTCTTTGTTTACTCAAATATTGAATGCTCATATCTTACAAATTTAGTAGGAAAGTATTCTAATGACTTGCTTATGACACCCCATAGAATATATTATGTTTAGTACCTTGGACACTGTAGCTTATTCACTTAAACCTCTGATAAATTGTGTGTCTGGTATGCACAGTCTGGTTAGCACAGTTAGTAAGATGATGGGTTTGCACTATCAAAATAAGACTGTCATTGGTTCGAATCCCATGTTATCATGTTTTTATTTTACTAGTGTGGTTTGTGGCTCTATAATATGAATGCCTATGTCTTTTAACAACAATAGTCAAGTCTTCCAATTGACTTTTTAGTGAAAACCAATAGATAGCTTTATTTTCTCTTTGTTTACTCAAATATTGAATGCTTATATCTTATAAATTTAGTAGGAAAGTATTCTAATGACTTGCTTATGACACCCCGTAGAATATATTATGTTTAGTACCTTGGACACTGTAGCTTATTCACTTAAATATCTGATAAATTGTTTGTTTGGTATGCACAGTCTGGTTAGCACAGTTAGTAAGGTGTTGGGTTTGCACTATCAAATTAAGACTGTCATTGGTTCGAATCCCATGTTATCATGTTTTTATTTTACTAGTGTGGTTTGTGGCTCTATAATATGAATGCCTATGTCTTTTAACAACAATAGTCAAGTCTTCCAATGGACTTTTTAGTGAAACACAAAATATAGCTTTATTTTCTCTTTGTTTACTCAAATATTGAATGCTTATGTCTTATAAATTTAGTAGGAAAGTATTCTAATGACTTGCTTATGACACCCCATAGAATATATTATGTTTAGTACCTTGGACACTGTAGCTTATTCACTTAAATATCTGATAAATTGTGTGTCTGGTATGCACAGTCTGGTTAGCACAGTTAGTAAGGTGTTGGGTTTGCACTATCAAATTAAGACTGTCATTGGTTCAAATCCCATGTTATCATGTTTTTATTTTACTAGTGTGGTTTGTGGCTCTATAATATGAATGCCTATGTCTTTTAACAACAATAGTCAAGTCTTCCAATGGACTTTTTAGTGACACCCAATAGATAGCTTTATTTTCTCTTTGTTTACTCAAATATTGAATGCTCATGTCTTATAAATTTAGTAGGAAAGTATTCTAATGACTTGCTTATAACACCCCATAGAATATATTATGTTTAGTACCTTGGACACTGTAGCTTATTCACTTAAATCTCTGATAAATAGTGTGTTTGCTCTGCACAGTCTGGTTAGCACAGTTAGTAAGTTGTTGGGTTTACACTATCAAATTAAGACTGTCATTGGTTCGAATCCCATGTTATCATGTTTTTATTTTACTAGTGTGGTTTGTAGCTCTATAATATGAATGCCTATGTCTTTTAACAACAATAGTCAAGTCTTCCAATGGACTTTTTAGTGACACCCAATAGATAGCTTTATTTTCTCTTTGTTTACTCAAATATTGAATGCTTATGTCTTATAAATTTAGTAGGAACGTATTCTAATGACTTGCTTATGACACCCCATAGAATATATTATGTTTAGTAACTTGGACACTGTAGCTTATTCACTTAAATCAATGATAAATTGTGGGTTTGCTATGCACAGTCTGTTAGCACAGTTAGTAAGGTGTTGGGTTTGCACTACCAAATTAGGACTGTCATTGGTTTGAATCCCATGTTATCATGTTTTTATTTTACTAGTGTGGTTTGTGGCTCTATAATATGAATGCCTATGTCTTTTAACAACAATAGTCAAGTCTTCCAATGGACTTTTCAGTGAAACCCAATAGATAGCTTTATTTTCTCTTTGTTTACTCAAATATTGAATGCTCATGTCTTATAAATTTAGTAGGAAAGTATTCTAATGACTTGCTTATGACACCCCATAGAATATATTATGTTTAGTACCTTGGACACTGTAGCTTATTCACTTAAATCTCTGATAAATTGTGTGTCTGCTATGCACAGTCTGGTTAGCACAGTTAGTAAGGTGTTGTGTTTGCACTATCAAATTAAGACTGTCATTGGTTCGAATCCCATTTTATCATGTTTTTATTTTACTAGTGTGGTTTGTGGCTCTATAATATGAATGCCTATGTCTTTTAACAACAATAGTCAAGTCTTCCAATGGACTTTTTAGTGACACCCAATAGATAGCTTTATTTTCTCTTTGTTTACTCAAATATTGAATGCTCATGTCTTATAAATTTAGTAGGAAAGTATTCTAATGACTTGCTTATGACACCCCATAGAATATATTATGTTTAGTACCTTGGACACTGTAGCTTATTCACTTAAACCTCTGATAAATTGTGTGTCTGGTATGCACAGTCTGGTTAGCACAGTTAGTAAGATGATGGGTTTGCACTATCAAAATAAGACTGTCATTGGTTCGAATCCCATGTTATCATGTTTTTATTTTACTAGTGTGGTTTGTGGCTCTATAATATGAATGCCTATGTCTTTTAACAACAATAGTCAAGTCTTCCAATTGACTTTTTAGTGAAAACCAATAGATAGCTTTTGTTTCTCTTTGTTTACTCAAATATTGAATGCTTATATCTTATAAATTTAGTAGGAAAGTATTCTAATGACTTGCTTATGACACCCCGTAGAATATATTATGTTTAGTACCTTGGACACTGTAGCTTATTCACTTAAATATCTGATAAATTGTTTGTTTGGTATGCACAGTCTGGTTAGCACAGTTAGTAAGGTGTTGGGTTTGCACTATCAAATTAAGACTGTCATTGGTTCGAATCCCATGTTATCATGTTTTTATTTTACTAGTGTGGTTTGTGGCTCTATAATATGAATGCCTATGTCTTTTAACAACAATAGTCAAGTCTTCCAATGGACTTTTTAGTGAAACCCAAAATATAGCTTTATTTTCTCTTTGTTTACTCAAATATTGAATGCTTATGTCTTATAAATTTAGTAGGAAAGTATTCTAATGACTTGCTTATGACACCCCATAGAATATATTATGTTTAGTACCTTGGACACTGTAGCTTATTCACTTAAATATCTGATAAATTGTGTGTCTGGTATGCACAGTCTGGTTAGCACAGTTAGTAAGGTGTTGGGTTTGCACTATCAAATTAAGACTGTCATTGGTTCAAATCCCATGTTATCATGTTTTTATTTTACTAGTGTGGTTTGTGGCTCTATAATATGAATGCCTATGTCTCTTAACAACAATAGTCAAGTCTTCCAATGGACTTTTTAGTGACACCCAATAGATAGCTTTATTTTCTCTTTGTTTACTCAAATATTGAATGCTCATGTCTTATAAATTTAGTAGGAAAGTATTCTAATGACTTGCTATGACACCCCATAGAATATATTTTGTTTAGTACCTTGGACACTGTAGCTTATTCACTTAAATCTCAGATAAATTGTGCATCTGGTATGCACAGTCTGGTTAGCACAGTTAGTAAGGTGTTGGGTTTGCACTATCAAATTAAGACTGTCATTGGTTCGAATCCCATGTTATCATGTTTTTATTTTACTAGTGTGGTTTGTGGCTCTATAATATGAATGCCTATGTCTTTTAACAACAATAGTCAAGTCTTCCAATGGACTTTTTAGTGAAACCCAAAAGATAGCTTTATTTTCTCTTTGTTTACTCAAATATTGAATGCTTATGTCTTATAAATTTAGTAGGAAAGTATTCTAATGACTTGCTTATGACACCCCATAGAATATATTATGTTTAGTACCTTGGACACTGTAGGTTATTCACTTAAATCTCTGATAAATTGTGTGTATGGTATGCACAGTCTGGTTAGCACAGTTAGTAAGGTGTTGGGTTTGCACTATCAAATTAAGACTGTCATTGGTTCAAATCCCATGTTATCATGTTTTTATTTAACTAGTGTGGTTTGTGGCTCTATAATATGAATGCCTATGTCTTTTAACAACAATAGTCAAGTCTTCCAATGGACTTTTTAGTGAAACCCAAAAGATAGCTTTATTTTCTCTTTGTTTACTCAAATATTGAATGCTTATATCTTATAAATTTAGTAGGAAAGTATTCTAATGACTTGCTTATGACACCCTGTAGAATATATTATGTTTAGTACCTTGGACACTGTAGCTTATTCACTTAAATCTCTGATAAATTGTGCGTTTGGTATGCATAGTCTGGTTAGCACAGTTAGTAAGGTGTTGGGTTTGCATTATCAAATTAAGACTGTCATTGGTTCGAATCCCATGTTATCATGGTTTTATTTTACTAGTGTGGTTTGTGGCTCTATAATATGAATGCCTATGTCTTTTAACAACAATAGTCAAGTCTTCCAATGGACTTTTTAGTGAAACCCAAAAGATAGCTTTATTTTCTCTTTGTTTACTCAAATATTGAATGCTTTTGTCTTATAAATTTAGTAGGAAAGTATTCAAATGACTTGCTTATGACACCCCATAGAATATATTATGTTTAGTACCTTGGACACTGTAGCTTATTCACTTAAATCTCTGATAAATTGTGTGTCTGCTATGCACAGTCTGGTTAGCACAGTTAGTAAGGTGTTGGCTTTGCACTATCAAATTAAGACTGTCATTGGTTCGAATCCCATGTTATCATGGTTTTATTTTACTAGTGTGGTTTGTGGCTCTATAATATGAATGCCTATGTCTTTTATCAACAATAGTCAAGTCTTCCAAAGGACTTTTTAGTGAAACCCAATAGATAGCTTTATTTTCTCTTTGTTTACTCAAATATTGAATGCTTATATCTTATAAATTTAGTAGGAAAGTATTCTAATGACTTGCTTATGACACCCCGTAGAATATATTATGTTTAGTACCTTGGACACTGTAGCTTATTCACTTAAATCTCTGATAAAATGTGTGTCTGGTATGCACAGTCTGGTTAGCACAGTTAGTAAGGTGTTGGGTTTGCACTATCAAATTAAGACTGTCATTGGTTCGAATCCCATGTTATCATGTTTTTATTTTACTAGTGTGGTTTGTGGCTCTATAATATGAATGCCTATGTCTTTTAACAACAATAGTCAAGTCTTCCAATTGACTTTTTAGTGAAAACCAATAGATAGCTTTATTTTCTCTTTGTTTACTCAAATATTGAATGCTTATATCTTATAAATTTAGTAGGAAAGTATTCTAATGACTTGCTTATGACACCCCGTAGAATATATTATGTTTAGTACCTTGGACACTGTAGCTTATTCACTTAAATCTCTGATAAATTGTGTGTCTGGTATGCACAGTCTGGTTAGCACAGTTAGTAAGGTGTTGGGTTTGCACTATCAAATTAAGACTGTCATTGGTTCGAATTCCATGTTATCATGTTTTTATTTTACTAGTGTGGTTTGTGGCTCTATAATATGAATGCCTATGTCTTTTAACAACAATAGTCAAGTCTTCCAATGGACTTTTTAATGAAACCCAATAGATAGCTTTATTTTCTCTTTGTTTACTTAAATATTGAATGCTTATGTCTTATAAATTTAGTAGGGAAAGTATTCTAATGACTTGCTTATGACACCCCATAGAATATATACTGTTTAGTACCATGGACACTGTAGCTTATTCACTTAAATCTCAGATAAATTGTGTGTCTGGTATGCACAGTCTGGTTAGCATGGTTAGTAAGGTGTTGGATTTGCACTATCAAATTAAGACTGTCATTGGTTCGAATCCCATGTTATCATGTTTTTGTTTTACTAGTTTGGTTTGTGGCTCTATAATATGAATGCCTATGTCTTTTAACAACAATAGTCAAGTCTTCCAATGGACTTTTTAGTGAAACCCAAAAGATAGCTTTATTTTCTCTTTGTTTACTCAAATATTGAATGCTTTTGTCTTATAAATTTAGTAGGAAAGTATTCTAATGACTTGCTTATGACACCCCATAGAATATATTATGTTTAGTACCTTGGACACTGTAGCTTATTCACTTAAATCTCTGATAAATTGTGTGTCTGCTATGCACAGTCTGGTTAGCACAGTTAGTAAGGTGTTGGGTTTGCACTATCAAATTAAGACTGTCATTGGTTCGAATCCCATGTTATCATGTTTTTATTTTACTAGTGTGGTTTGTGGCTCTATAATATGAATGCCTATGTCTTTTAACAACAATAGTCAAGTCTTCGAATGGACTTTTTAGTGACACCCAATAGATAGCTTTATTTTCTCTTTGTTTACTCAAATATTGAATGCTTATGTCTTATAAATTTAGTAGGAAAGTATTCTAATGACTTGCTTATGACACCCCATAGAATATATACTGTTTAGTACCTTGGACACTGTAGCTTATTCACTTAAATCTCTGATAAATTGTGCGTCTGCTATGCACAGTCTGGTTAGCACAGTTAGTAAGGCGTTGGGTTTGAACTATCAAATTAAGACTGTCATTGGTTCGAATCCCATGTTATCATGTTTTTATTTTACTAGTGTGGTTTGTGGCTCTATAATATGAATGCCTATGTCTTTTAACAACAATAGTCAAGTCTTCCAATGGACTTTTTAGTGAAACCCAAAAGATAGCTTTATTTTCTCTTTGTTTACTCAAATATTGAATGCTCATGTCTTATAAATTTAGTAGGAAAGTATTCTAATGACTTGCTTATGACACCCCATAGAATATATTATGTTTAGTAACTTGGACACTGTAGCTTATTCACTTAAATCTCTGATAAATTGTGGGGCTGCTGTGTACAGTTTGGTTAGCACAGTTAGTAAAGTGTTGGGTTTGCACTATCAAATCAGGACTGTTATTGGTTTGAATCCCATGTTATCATGTTTTTATTTTACTAGTGTGGTTTGTGGCTCTATAATCTGAATGCCTATGTCTTTTAACAACAATAGTCAAGTCTTACAATGGACTTTTTAGTGAAACCCAATAGATAGCTTTATTTTCTCTTTGTTTACTCAAATATTGAATGCTTATGTCTTATAAATTTAGTAGGCAAGTATTCTAATGACTTGCTTATAACACCCCATAGAATATATTATGTTTAGTACCTTGGACACTGTAGCTTATTCACTTAAATCTCTGATAAATAGTGTGTCTGCTCTGCACAGTCTGGTTAGCACAGTTAGTAAGTTGTTGGGTTTACACTATCAAATTAAGACTGTCATTGGTTCGAATCCCATGTTATCATGTTTTTATTTTACTAGTGTGGTTTGTAGCTCTATAATATGAATGCCTATGTCTTTTAACAACAATAGTCAAGTCTTCCAATGGACTTTTTAGTGACACCCAATAGATAGCTTTATTTTCTCTTTGTTTACTCAAATATTGAATGCTTATGTCTTATAAATTTAGTAGGAACGTATTCTAATGACTTGCTTATGACACCCCATAGAATATATTATGTTTAGTAACTTGGACACTGTAGCTTATTCACTTAAATCTCTGATAAATTGTGGGTTTGCTATGCACAGTCTGTTAGCACAGTTAGTAAGGTGTTGGGTTTGCACTACCAAATTAGGACTGTCATTGGTTTGAATCCCATGTTATCATGTTTTTATTTTACTAGTGTGGTTTGTGGCTCTATAATATGAATGCCTATGTCTTTTAACAACAATAGTCAAGTCTTCCAATGGACTTTTCAGTGAAACCCAATAGATAGCTTTATTTTCTCTTTGTTTACTCAAATATTGAATGCTCATGTCTTATAAATTTAGTAGGAAAGTATTCTAATGACTTGCTTATGACACCCCATAGAATATATTATGTTTAGTACCTTGGACACTGTAGCTTATTCACTTAAATCTCTGATAAATTGTGTGTCTGCTATGCACAGTCTGGTTAGCACAGTTAGTAAGGTGTTGTGTTTGCACTATCAAATTAAGACTGTCATTGGTTCGAATCCCATTTTATCATGTTTTTATTTTACTAGTGTGGTTTGTGGCTCTATAATATGAATGCCTATGTCTTTTAACAACAATAGTCAAGTCTTCCAATGGACTTTTTAGTGACACCCAATAGATAGCTTTATTTTCTCTTTGTTTACTCAAATATTGAATGCTCATGTCTTATAAATTTAGTAGGAAAGTATTCTAATGACTTGCTTATGACACCCCATAGAATATATTATGTTTAGTACCTTGGACACTGTAGCTTATTCACTTAAACCTCTGATAAATTGTGTGTCTGGTATGCACAGTCTGGTTAGCACAGTTAGTAAGATGATGGGTTTGCACTATCAAAATAAGACTGTCATTGGTTCGAATCCCATTTTATCATGTTTTTATTTTACTAGTGTGGTTTGTGGCTCTATAATATGAATGCCTATGTCTTTTAACAACAATAGTCAAGTCTTCCAATGGACTTTTTAGTGACACCCAATAGATAGCTTTATTTTCTCTTTGTTTACTCAAATATTGAATGCTCATGTCTTATAAATTTAGTAGGAAAGTATTCTAATGACTTGCTTATGACACCCCATAGAATATATTTTGTTTAGTACCTTGGACACTGTAGCTTATTCACTTAAATCTCAGATAAATTGTGCATCTGGTATGCACAGTCTGGTTAGCACAGTTAGTAAGGTGTTGGCTTTGCACTATCAAATTTAAACTGTCATTGGTTTGAATCCCATGTTATCATGGTTTTATTTTACTAGTGTGGTTTGTGGCTCTATAATATGAATGCCTATGCCTTTTAACAACAATAGTCAAGTCTTCCAAATGACTTTTTAGTGAAACCCAATAGATAGCTTTATTTTCTCTTTGTTTACTCAAATATTGAATGCTTATATCTTATAAATTTAGTAGGAAAGTATTCTAATGACTTGCTTATGACACCCTGTAGAATATATTATGTTTAGTACCTTGGACACTGTAGCTTATTCACTTAAATCTCTGATAAATTGTGCGTCTGGTATGCATAGTCTGGTTAGCACAGTTAGTAAGGTGTTGGGTTTGCATTATCAAATTAAGACTGTCATTGGTTCGAATTCCATGTTATCATGTTTTTATTTTACTAGTGTGGTTTGTGGCTCTATAATATGAATGCCTATGTCTTTTAACAACAATAGTCAAGTCTTCCAATGGACTTTTTAGTGAAACCCAATAGATAGCTTTATTTTCTCTTTGTTTACTCAAATATTGAATGCTTATGTCTTATAAATTTAGTAGGGAAAGTATTCTAATGACTTGCTTATGACACCCCATAGAATATATACTGTTTAGTACCTTGGACACTGTAGCTTATTCACTTAAATCTCTGATAAATTGTGTGTCTGCTATGCACAGTCTGGTTAGCACAGTTAGTAAGGCGTTGGGTTTGCACTATCAAATTAAGACTGTCATTGGTTCGAATCCCATGTTATCATGTTTTTATTTTAATAGTGTGGTTTGTGGCTCTATAATATGAATGCCTATGTCTTTTAACAACAATAGTCAAGTCTTCCAATGGACTTTTTAGTGACACCCAATAGATAGCTTTATTTTCTCTTTGTTTACTCAAATATTGAATGCTTATGTCTTATAAATTTAGTAGGAAAGTATTCTAATGACTTGCTTATGACACCCCATAGAATATATACTGTTTAGTACCTTGGACACTGTAGCTTATTCACTTAAATCTCTGATAAATTGTGTGTCTGCTATGCACAGTCTGGTTAGCACAGTTAGTAAGGCGTTGGGTTTGCACTATCAAATTAAGACTGTCATTGGTTCGAATCCCATGTTATCATGTTTTTATTTTACTAGTGTGGTTTGTGGCTCTATAATATGAATGCCTATGTCTTTTAACAACAATAGTCAAGTCTTCCAATGGACTTTTTAGTGACACCCAATAGATAGCTTTATTTTCTCTTTGTTTACTCAAATATTGAATGCTCATGTCTTATAAATTTAGTAGGAAAGTATTCTAATGACTTGCTTATGACACCCCATAGAATATATTATGTTTAGTACCTTGGACACTGTAGCTTATTCACTTAAATCTCTGATAAATTGTGTGTCTGCTATGCACAGTCTGGTTAGCACAGTTAGTAAGGTGTTGGGTTTGCACTATCAAATTAAGACTGTCATTGGTTTGAATCCCATGTTATCATGTTTTTATTTTACTAGTGTGGTTTGTGGCTCTATAATATGAATGCCTATGTCTTTTAACAACAATAGTCAAGTCTTCCAATGGACTTTTTAGTGACACCCAATAGATAGCTTTATTTTCTCTTTGTTTACTCAAATATTGAATGCTCATGTCTTATAAATTTAGTAGGAAAGTATTCTAATGACTTGCTTATGACACCCCATAGAATATATTATGTTTAGTACCTTGGACACTGTAGCTTATTCACTTAAACCTCTGATAAATTGTGTGTCTGGTATGCACAGTCTGGTTAGCACAGTTAGTAAGATGATGGGTTTGCACTATCAAATTAAGACTGTCATTGGTTCGAATTCCATGTTATCATGTTTTTATTTTACTAGTGTGGTTTGTGACTCTATAATATGAATGCCTATGTCTTTTAACAACAATAGTCAAGTCTTCCAATTGACTTTTTAGTGAAAACCAATAGATAGCTTTATTTTCTCTTTGTTTACTCAAATATTGAATGCTTATATCTTATAAATTTAGTAGGAAAGTATTCTAATGACTTGCTTATGACACCCCGTAGAATATATTATGTTTAGTACATTGGACACTGTAGCTTATTCACTTAAATATCTGATAAATTGTGTGTTTGGTATGCACAGTCTGGTTAGCACAGTTAGTAAGGTGTTGGGTTTGCACTATCAAATGAAGACTGTCATTGGTTCGAATCCCATGTTATCATGTTTTTATTTTACTAGTGTGGTTTGTGGCTCTATAATATGAATGTCTATGTCTTTTAACAACAATAGTCAAGTCTTCCAATGGACTTTTTAGTGAAACCCAAAAGATAGCTTTATTTTCTCTTTGTTTACTCAAATATTGAATGCTTATGTCTTATAAATTTAGTAGGAAAGTATTCTAATGACTTGCTTATGACACCCCATAGAATATATTATGTTTAGTACCTTGGACACTGTAGCTTATTTACTTAAATCTCTGATAAATTGCATGTCTGCTCTGCACAGTCTGGTTAGCACAGTTAGTAAGTTGTTGGGTTTACACTATCAAATTAAGACTGTTATTGGTTCGAATCCCATGTTATCATGTTTTTATTTTACTAGTGTGGTTTGTGGCTCTATAATATGAATGCCTATGTCTTTTAACAACAATACTAAAGTCTTCCAATGGACTTTTTAGTGACACCCAATAGATAGCTTTATTTTCTCTTTGTTTACTCAAATATTGAATGCTTATGTCTTATAAATTTAGTAGGAACGTATTCTAATGACTTGCTTATGACACCCCATAGAATATATTATGTTTAGTAACTTGGACACTGTAGCTTATTCACTTAAATCTCTGATAAATTGTGGGTCTGCTGTGTACAGTTTGGTTAGCACAGTTAGTAAAGTGTTGGGTTTGCACTATCAAATCAGGACTGTTATTGGTTTGAATCCCATGTTATCATGTTTTTATTTTACTAGTGTGGTTTGTGGCTCTATAATCTGAATGCCTATGTCTTTTAACAACAATAGTCAAATCTTACAATGGACTTTTTAGTGAAACCCAATAGATAGCTTTATTTTCTCTTTGTTTACTCAAATATTGAATGCTTATGTCTTATAAATTTAGTAGGCAAGTATTCTAATGACTTGCTTATAACACCCCATAGAATATATTATGTTTAGTACCTTGGACACTGTAGCTTATTCACTTAAATCTCTGATAAATAGTGTGTCTGCTCTGCACAGTCTGGTTAGCACAGTTAGTAAGTTGTTGGGTTTACACTATCAAATTAAGACTGTCATTGGTTCGAATCCCATGTTATCATGTTTTTATTTTACTAGTGTGGTTTGTAGCTCTATAATATGAATGCCTATGTCTTTTAACAACAATAGTCAAGTCTTCCAATGGACTTTTTAGTGACACCCAATAGATAGCTTTATTTTCTCTTTGTTTACTCAAATATTGAATGCTTATGTCTTATAAATTTAGTAGGGAAAGTATTCTAATGACTTGCTTATGACACCCCATAGAATATATACTGTTTAGTACCTTGGACACTGTAGCTTATTCACTTAAATCTCTGATAAATTGTGTGTCTGCTATGCACAGTCTGGTTAGCACAGTTAGTAAGGTGTTGGGTTTGCATTATCAAATTAAGACTGTCATTGGTTCAAATTCCATGTTATCATGTTTTTTTTTACTAGTGTGATTTGTGGCTCTATAATATGAATGCCTATGTCTTTTAACAACAATAGTCAAGTCTTCCAATGGACTTTTTAGTGAAACCCAATAGATAGCTTTATTTTCTCTTTGTTTACTCAAATATTGAATGCTTATGTCTTATAAATTTAGTAGGGAAAGTATTCTAATGACTTGCTTATGACACCCCATAGAATATATTATGTTTAGTACCTTGGACACTGTAGCTTATTCACTTAAACCTCTGATAAATTGTGTGTCTGGTATGCACAGTCTGGTTAGCACGGTTAGTAAGATGATGGGTTTGCACTATCAAATTAAGACTGTCATTGGTTCGAATCCCATGTTATCATGTTTTTATTTTACTAGTGTGGTTTGTGGCTCTATAATATGAATGCCTATGTCTTTTAACAACAATAGTCAAGTCTTCCAATTGACTTTTTAGTGAAAACCAATAGATAGCTTTATTTTCTCTTTGTTTACTCAAATATTGAATGCTTATATCTTATAAATTTAGTAGGAAAGTATTCTAATGACTTGCTTATGACACCCCGCAGAATATATTATGTTTAGTACATTGGACACTGTAGCTTATTCACTTAAATATCTGATAAATTGGGTGTTTGGTATGCACAGTCTGGTTAGCACAGTTAGTAAGGTGTTGGGTTTGCACTATCAAATTAAGACTGTCATTGGTTCGAATCCCATGTTATCATGTTTTTATTTTACTAGTGTGGTTTGTGGCTCTATAATATGAATGCCTATGTCTTTTAACAACAATAGTCAAGTCTTCCAATGGACTTTTTAGTGAAACCCAATAGATAGCTTTATTTTCTCTTTGTTTACTCAAATATTGAATGCTTATGTCTTATAAATTTAGTAGGGAAAGTATTCTAATGACTTGCTTATGACACCCCATAGAATATATACTGTTTAGTACCTTGGACACTGTAGCTTATTCACTTAAATCTCTGATAAATTGTGTGTCTGCTATGCACAGTCTGGTTAGCACAGTTAGTAAGGCGTTGGGTTTGCACTATCAAATTAAGACTGTCATTGGTTCGAATCCCATGTTATCATGTTTTTATTTTAATAGTGTGGTTTGTGGCTCTATAATATGAATGCCTATGTCTTTTAACAACAATAGTCAAGTCTTCCAATGGACTTTTTAGTGACACCCAATAGATAGCTTTATTTTCTCTTTGTTTACTCAAATATTGAATGCTTATGTCTTATAAATTTAGTAGGAAAGTATTCTAATGACTTGCTTATGACACCCCATAGAATATATACTGTTTAGTACCTTGGACACTGTAGCTTATTCACTTAAATCTCTGATAAATTGTGTGTCTGTTATGCACAGTCTGGTTAGCACAGTTAGTAAGGTGTTGGGTTTGCACTATCAAATTAAGACTGTCATTGGTTCGAATCCCATGTTATCATGTTTTTATTTTACTAGTGTGGTTTGTGGCTCTATAATATGAATGCCTATGTCTTTTAACAACAATAGTCAAGTCTTCCAATGGACTTTTCAGTGAAACCCAATAGATAGCTTTATTTTCTCTTTGTTTACTCAAATATTGAATGCTTATGTCTTATAAATTTAGTAGGAAAGTATTCTAATGACTTGCTTATGACACCCCATAGAATATATTATGTTTAGTACCTTGGACACTGTAGCTTATTCACTTAAATCTCTGATAAATTGTGTGTCTGCTATGCACAGTCTGGTTAGCACAGTTAGTAAGGTGTTGGGTTTGCACTATCAAATTAAGACTGTCATTGGTTCGAATCCCATGTTATCATGTTTTTATTTTACTAGTGTGGTTTGTGGCTCTATAATATGAATGCCTATGTCTTTTAACAACAATAGTCAAGTCTTCCAATGGACTTTTTAGTGACACCCAATAGATAGCTTTATTTTCTCTTTGTTTACTCAAATATTGAATGCTCATGTCTTATAAATTTAGTAGGAAAGTATTCTAATGACTTGCTTATGACACCCCATAGAATATATTATGTTTAGTACCTTGGACACTGTAGCTTATTCACTTAAACCTCTGATAAATTGTGTGTCTGGTATGCACAGTCTGGTTAGCACAGTTAGTAAGATGATGGGTTTGCACTATCAAATTAAGACTGTCATTGGTTCGAATCCAATGTTATCATGTTTTTATTTTACTAGTGTGGTTTGTGGCTCTATAATATGAATGCCTATGTCTTTTAACAACAATAGTCAAGTCTTCCAATTGACTTTTTAGTGAAAACCAATAGATAGCTTTATTTTCTCTTTGTTTACTCAAATATTGAATGCTTATATCTTATAAATTTAGTAGGAAAGTATTCTAATGACTTGCTTATGACACCCCGCAGAATATATTATGTTTAGTACATTGGACACTGTAGCTTATTCACTTAAATATCTGATAAATTGGGTGTTTGGTATGCACAGTCTGGTTAGCACAGTTAGTAAGGTGTTGGGTTTGCACTATCAAATTAAGACTGTCATTGGTTCGAATCCCATGTTATCATGTTTTTATTTTACTAGTGTGGTTTGTGGCTCTATAATATGAATGTCTATGTCTTTTAACAACAATAGTCAAGTCTTCCAATGGACTTTTTAGTGAAACCCAAAAGATAGCTTTATTTTCTCTTTGTTTACTCAAATATTGAATGCTTATGTCTTATAAATTTAGTAGGAAAGTATTCTAATGACTTGCTTATGACACCCCATAGAATATATTATGTTTAGTAACTTGGACACTGTAGCTTATTCACTTAAATCTCTGATAAATTGTGGGTCTGCTGTGTACAGTTTGGTTAGCACAGTTAGTAAAGTGTTGGGTTTGCACTATCAAATCAGGACTGTTATTGGTTTGAATCCCATGTTATCATGTTTTTATTTTACTAGTGTGGTTTGTGGCTCTATAATCTGAATGCCTATGTCTTTTAACAACAATAGTCAAGTCTTACAATGGACTTTTTAGTGAAACCCAATAGATAGCTTTATTTTCTCTTTGTTTACTCAAATATTGAATGCTTATGTCTTATAAATTTAGTAGGCAAGTATTCTAATGACTTGCTTATAACACCCCATAGAATATATTATGTTTAGTACCTTGGACACTGTAGCTTATTCACTTAAATCTCTGATAAATAGTGTGTCTGCTCTGCACAGTCTGGTTAGCACAGTTAGTAAGTTGTTGGGTTTACACTATCAAATTAAGACTGTCATTGGTTCGAATCCCATGTTATCATGTTTTTATTTTACTAGTGTGGTTTGTAGCTCTATAATATGAATGCCTATGTCTTTTAACAACAATAGTCAAGTCTTCCAATGGACTTTTTAGTGACACCCAATAGATAGCTTTATTTTCTCTTTGTTTACTCAAATATTGAATGCTTATGTCTTATAAATTTAGTAGGAACGTATTCTAATGACTTGCTTATGACACCCCATAGAATATATTATGTTTAGTAACTTGGACACTGTAGCTTATTCACTTAAATCTCTGATAAATTGTGGGTTTGCTATGCACAGTCTGTTAGCACAGTTAGTAAGGTGTTGGGTTTGCACTACCAAATTAGGACTGTCATTGGTTTGAATCCCATGTTATCATGTTTTTATTTTACTAGTGTGGTTTGTGGCTCTATAATATGAATGCCTATGTCTTTTAACAACAATAGTCAAGTCTTCCAATGGACTTTTCAGTGAAACCCAATAGATAGCTTTATTTTCTCTTTGTTTACTCAAATATTGAATGCTCATGTCTTATAAATTTAGTAGGAAAGTATTCTAATGACTTGCTTATGACACCCCATAGAATATATTATGTTTAGTACCTTGGACACTGTAGCTTATTCACTTAAATCTCTGATAAATTGTGTGTCTGCTATGCACAGTCTGGTTAGCACAGTTAGTACGGTGTTGTGTTTGCACTATCAAATTAAGACTGTCATTGGTTCGAATCCCATTTTATCATGTTTTTATTTTACTAGTGTGGTTTGTGGCTCTATAATATGAATGCCTATGTCTTTTAACAACAATAGTCAAGTCTTCCAATGGACTTTTTAGTGACACCCAATAGATAGCTTTATTTTCTCTTTGTTTACTCAAATATTGAATGCTCATGTCTTATAAATTTAGTAGGAAAGTATTCTAATGACTTGCTTATGACACCCCATAGAATATATTATGTTTAGTACCTTGGACACTGTAGCTTATTCACTTAAACCTCTGATAAATTGTGTGTCTGGTATGCACAGTCTGGTTAGCACAGTTAGTAAGATGATGGGGTTGCACTATCAAAATAAGACTGTCATTGGTTCGAATCCCATGTTATCATGTTTTTATTTTACTAGTGTGGTTTGTGGCTCTATAATATGAATGCCTATGTCTTTTAACAACAATAGTCAAGTCTTCCAATTGACTTTTTAGTGAAAACCAATA
This sequence comes from Pseudophryne corroboree, assembly GCF_028390025.1. Classification (NCBI taxonomy): domain Eukaryota; kingdom Metazoa; phylum Chordata; class Amphibia; order Anura; family Myobatrachidae; genus Pseudophryne; species Pseudophryne corroboree. The sequence continues at coordinate 250,232,344 of NC_086454.1, read as the reverse complement.
GATAGCTTTATTTTCTCTTTGTTTACTCAAATATTGAATGCTTATATCTTATAAATTTAGTAGGAAAGTATTCTAATGACTTGCTTATGACACCCCGTAGAATATATTATGTTTAGTACCTTGGACACTGTAGCTTATTCACTTAAATATCTGATAAATTGTTTGTTTGGTATGCACAGTCTGGTTAGCACAGTTAGTAAGGTGTTGGGTTTGCACTATCAAATTAAGACTGTCATTGGTTCGAATCCCATGTTATCATGTTTTTATTTTACTAGTGTGGTTTGTGGCTCTATAATATGAATGCCTATGTCTTTTAACAACAATAGTCAAGTCTTCCAATGGACTTTTTAGTGAAACACAAAATATAGCTTTATTTTCTCTTTGTTTACTCAAATATTGAATGCTTATGTCTTATAAATTTAGTAGGAAAGTATTCTAATGACTTGCTTATGACACCCCATAGAATATATTATGTTTAGTACCTTGGACACTGTAGCTTATTCACTTAAATATCTGATAAATTGTGTGTCTGGTATGCACAGTCTGGTTAGCACAGTTAGTAAGGTGTTGGGTTTGCACTATCAAATTAAGACTGTCATTGGTTCAAATCCCATGTTATCATGTTTTTATTTTACTAGTGTGGTTTGTGGCTCTATAATACGAATGCCTATGTCTTTTAACAACAATAGTCAAGTCTTCCAATGGACTTTTTAGTGACACCCAATAGATAGCTTTATTTTCTCTTTGTTTACTCAAATATTGAATGCTCATGTCTTATAAATTTAGTAGGAAAGTATTCTAATGACTTGCTTATAACACCCCATAGAATATATTATGTTTAGTACCTTGGACACTGTAGCTTATTCACTTAAATCTCTGATAAATAGTGTGTTTGCTCTGCACAGTCTGGTTAGCACAGTTAGTAAGTTGTTGGGTTTACACTATCAAATTAAGACTGTCATTGGTTCGAATCCCATGTTATCATGTTTTTATTTTACTAGTGTGGTTTGTAGCTCTATAATATGAATGCCTATGTCTTTTAACAACAATAGTCAAGTCTTCCAATGGACTTTTTAGTGACACCCAATAGATAGCTTTATTTTCTCTTTGTTTACTCAAATATTGAATGCTTATGTCTTATAAATTTAGTAGGAACGTATTCTAATGACTTGCTTATGACACCCCATAGAATATATTATGTTTAGTAACTTGGACACTGTAGCTTATTCACTTAAATCAATGATAAATTGTGGGTTTGCTATGCACAGTCTGTTAGCACAGTTAGTAAGGTGTTGGGTTTGCACTACCAAATTAGGACTGTCATTGGTTTGAATCCCATGTTATCATGTTTTTATTTTACTAGTGTGGTTTGTGGCTCTATAATATGAATGCCTATGTCTTTTAACAACAATAGTCAAGTCTTCCAATGGACTTTTCAGTGAAACCCAATAGATAGCTTTATTTTCTCTTTGTTTACTCAAATATTGAATGCTCATGTCTTATAAATTTAGTAGGAAAGTATTCTAATGACTTGCTTATGACACCCCATAGAATATATTATGTTTAGTACCTTGGACACTGTAGCTTATTCACTTAAATCTCTGATAAATTGTGTGTCTGCTATGCACAGTCTGGTTAGCACAGTTAGTAAGGTGTTGTGTTTGCACTATCAAATTAAGACTGTCATTGGTTCGAATCCCATTTTATCATGTTTTTATTTTACTAGTGTGGTTTGTGGCTCTATAATATGAATGCCTATGTCTTTTAACAACAATAGTCAAGTCTTCCAATGGACTTTTTAGTGACACCCAATAGATAGCTTTATTTTCTCTTTGTTTACTCAAATATTGAATGCTCATGTCTTATAAATTTAGTAGGAAAGTATTCTAATGACTTGCTTATGACACCCCATAGAATATATTATGTTTAGTACCTTGGACACTGTAGCTTATTCACTTAAATCTCTGATAAATTGTGTGTCTGCTATGCACAGTCTGGTTAGCACAGTTAGTAAGGTGTTGTGTTTGCACTATCAAATTAAGACTGTCATTGGTTCGAATCCCATTTTATCATGTTTTTATTTTACTAGTGTGGTTTGTGGCTCTATAATATGAATGCCTCTGTCTTTTAACAACAATAGTCAAGTCTTCCAATTGACTTTTTAGTGAAAACCAATAGATAGCTTTATTTTCTCTTTGTTTACTCAAATATTGAATGCTTATATCTTATAAATTTAGTAGGAAAGTATTCTAATGACTTGCTTATGACACCCCATAGAATATATTATGTTTAGTACCTTGGACACTGTAGCTTATTCACTTAAACCTCTGATAAATTGTGTGTCTGGTATGCACAGTCTGGTTAGCACAGTTAGTAAGATGATGGGTTTGCACTATCAAATTAAGACTGTCATTGGTTCGAATCCAATGTTATCATGTTTTTATTTTACTAGTGTGGTTTGTGGCTCTATAATATGAATGCCTATGTCTTTTAACAACAATAGTCAAGTCTTCCAATTGACTTTTTAGTGAAAACCAATAGATAGCTTTATTTTCTCTTTGTTTACTCAAATATTGAATGCTTATATCTTATAAATTTAGTAGGAAAGTATTCTAATGACTTGCTTATGACACCCCGCAGAATATATTATGTTTAGTACATTGGACACTGTAGCTTATTCACTTAAATATCTGATAAATTGGGTGTTTGGTATGCACAGTCTGGTTAGCACAGTTAGTAAGGTGTTGGGTTTGCACTATCAAATTAAGACTGTCATTGGTTCGAATCCCATGTTATCATGTTTTTATTTTACTAGTGTGGTTTGTGGCTCTATAATATGAATGTCTATGTCTTTTAACAACAATAGTCAAGTCTTCCAATGGACTTTTTAGTGAAACCCAAAAGATAGCTTTATTTTCTCTTTGTTTACTCAAATATTGAATGCTTATGTCTTATAAATTTAGTAGGAAAGTATTCTAATGACTTGCTTATGACACCCCATAGAATATATTATGTTTAGTAACTTGGACACTGTAGCTTATTCACTTAAATCTCTGATAAATTGTGGGTCTGCTGTGTACAGTTTGGTTAGCACAGTTAGTAAAGTGTTGGGTTTGCACTATCAAATCAGGACTGTTATTGGTTTGAATCCCATGTTATCATGTTTTTATTTTACTAGTGTGGTTTGTGGCTCTATAATCTGAATGCCTATGTCTTTTAACAACAATAGTCAAGTCTTACAATGGACTTTTTAGTGAAACCCAATAGATAGCTTTATTTTCTCTTTGTTTACTCAAATATTGAATGCTTATGTCTTATAAATTTAGTAGGCAAGTATTCTAATGACTTGCTTATAACACCCCATAGAATATATTATGTTTAGTACCTTGGACACTGTAGCTTATTCACTTAAATCTCTGATAAATAGTGTGTCTGCTCTGCACAGTCTGGTTAGCACAGTTAGTAAGTTGTTGGGTTTACACTATCAAATTAAGACTGTCATTGGTTCGAATCCCATGTTATCATGTTTTTATTTTACTAGTGTGGTTTGTAGCTCTATAATATGAATGCCTATGTCTTTTAACAACAATAGTCAAGTCTTCCAATGGACTTTTTAGTGACACCCAATAGATAGCTTTATTTTCTCTTTGTTTACTCAAATATTGAATGCTTATGTCTTATAAATTTAGTAGGAACGTATTCTAATGACTTGCTTATGACACCCCATAGAATATATTATGTTTAGTAACTTGGACACTGTAGCTTATTCACTTAAATCTCTGATAAATTGTGGGTTTGCTATGCACAGTCTGTTAGCACAGTTAGTAAGGTGTTGGGTTTGCACTACCAAATTAGGACTGTCATTGGTTTGAATCCCATGTTATCATGTTTTTATTTTACTAGTGTGGTTTGTGGCTCTATAATATGAATGCCTATGTCTTTTAACAACAATAGTCAAGTCTTCCAATGGACTTTTCAGTGAAACCCAATAGATAGCTTTATTTTCTCTTTGTTTACTCAAATATTGAATGCTCATGTCTTATAAATTTAGTAGGAAAGTATTCTAATGACTTGCTTATGACACCCCATAGAATATATTATGTTTAGTACCTTGGACACTGTAGCTTATTCACTTAAATCTCTGATAAATTGTGTGTCTGCTATGCACAGTCTGGTTAGCACAGTTAGTACGGTGTTGTGTTTGCACTATCAAATTAAGACTGTCATTGGTTCGAATCCCATTTTATCATGTTTTTATTTTACTAGTGTGGTTTGTGGCTCTATAATATGAATGCCTATGTCTTTTAACAACAATAGTCAAGTCTTCCAATGGACTTTTTAGTGACACCCAATAGATAGCTTTATTTTCTCTTTGTTTACTCAAATATTGAATGCTCATGTCTTATAAATTTAGTAGGAAAGTATTCTAATGACTTGCTTATGACACCCCATAGAATATATTATGTTTAGTACCTTGGACACTGTAGCTTATTCACTTAAACCTCTGATAAATTGTGTGTCTGGTATGCACAGTCTGGTTAGCACAGTTAGTAAGATGATGGGGTTGCACTATCAAAATAAGACTGTCATTGGTTCGAATCCCATGTTATCATGTTTTTATTTTACTAGTGTGGTTTGTGGCTCTATAATATGAATGCCTATGTCTTTTAACAACAATAGTCAAGTCTTCCAATTGACTTTTTAGTGAAAACCAATAGATAGCTTTATTTTCTCTTTGTTTACTCAAATATTGAATGCTTATATCTTATAAATTTAGTAGGAAAGTATTCTAATGACTTGCTTATGACACCCCGTAGAATATATTATGTTTAGTACCTTGGACACTGTAGCTTATTCACTTAAATATCTGATAAATTGTTTGTTTGGTATGCACAGTCTGGTTAGCACAGTTAGTAAGGTGTTGGGTTTGCACTATCAAATTAAGACTGTCATTGGTTCGAATCCCATGTTATCATGTTTTTATTTTACTAGTGTGGTTTGTGGCTCTATAATATGAATGCCTATGTCTTTTAACAACAATAGTCAAGTCTTCCAATGGACTTTTTAGTGAAACACAAAATATAGCTTTATTTTCTCTTTGTTTACTCAAATATTGAATGCTTATGTCTTATAAATTTAGTAGGAAAGTATTCTAATGACTTGCTTATGACACCCCATAGAATATATTATGTTTAGTACCTTGGACACTGTAGCTTATTCACTTAAATATCTGATAAATTGTGTGTCTGGTATGCACAGTCTGGTTAGCACAGTTAGTAAGGTGTTGGGTTTGCACTATCAAATTAAGACTGTCATTGGTTCAAATCCCATGTTATCATGTTTTTATTTTACTAGTGTGGTTTGTGGCTCTATAATACGAATGCCTATGTCTTTTAACAACAATAGTCAAGTCTTCCAATGGACTTTTTAGTGACACCCAATAGATAGCTTTATTTTCTCTTTGTTTACTCAAATATTGAATGCTCATGTCTTATAAATTTAGTAGGAAAGTATTCTAATGACTTGCTTATAACACCCCATAGAATATATTATGTTTAGTACCTTGGACACTGTAGCTTATTCACTTAAATCTCTGATAAATAGTGTGTTTGCTCTGCACAGTCTGGTTAGCACAGTTAGTAAGTTGTTGGGTTTACACTATCAAATTAAGACTGTCATTGGTTCGAATCCCATGTTATCATGTTTTTATTTTACTAGTGTGGTTTGTAGCTCTATAATATGAATGCCTATGTCTTTTAACAACAATAGTCAAGTCTTCCAATGGACTTTTTAGTGACACCCAATAGATAGCTTTATTTTCTCTTTGTTTACTCAAATATTGAATGCTTATGTCTTATAAATTTAGTAGGAACGTATTCTAATGACTTGCTTATGACACCCCATAGAATATATTATGTTTAGTAACTTGGACACTGTAGCTTATTCACTTAAATCAATGATAAATTGTGGGTTTGCTATGCACAGTCTGTTAGCACAGTTAGTAAGGTGTTGGGTTTGCACTACCAAATTAGGAATGTCATTGGTTTGAATCCCATGTTATCATGTTTTTATTTTACTAGTGTGGTTTGTGGCTCTATAATATGAATGCCTATGTCTTTTAACAACAATAGTCAAGTCTTCCAATGGACTTTTCAGTGAAACCCAATAGATAGCTTTATTTTCTCTTTGTTTACTCAAATATTGAATGCTCATGTCTTATAAATTTAGTAGGAAAGTATTCTAATGACTTGCTTATGACACCCCATAGAATATATTATGTTTAGTACCTTGGACACTGTAGCTTATTCACTTAAATCTCTGATAAATTGTGTGTCTGCTATGCACAGTCTGGTTAGCACAGTTAGTAAGGTGTTGTGTTTGCACTATCAAATTAAGACTGTCATTGGTTCGAATCCCATTTTATCATGTTTTTATTTTACTAGTGTGGTTTGTGGCTCTATAATATGAATGCCTATGTCTTTTAACAACAATAGTCAAGTCTTCCAATGGACTTTTTAGTGACACCCAATAGATAGCTTTATTTTCTCTTTGTTTACTCAAATATTGAATGCTCATGTCTTATAAATTTAGTAGGAAAGTATTCTAATGACTTGCTTATGACACCCCATAGAATATATTATGTTTAGTACCTTGGACACTGTAGCTTATTCACTTAAACCTCTGATAAATTGTGTGTCTGGTATGCACAGTCTGGTTAGCACAGTTAGTAAGATGATGGGTTTGCACTATCAAAATAAGACTGTCATTGGTTCGAATCCCATGTTATCATGTTTTTATTTTACTAGTGTGGTTTGTGGCTCTATAATATGAATGCCTATGTCTTTTAACAACAATAGTCAAGTCTTCCAATTGACTTTTTAGTGAAAACCAATAGATAGCTTTATTTTCTCTTTGTTTATTCAAATATTGAATGCTTATATCTTATAAATTTAGTAGGAAAGTATTCTAATGACTTGCTTATGACACCCCGTAGAATATATTATGTTTAGTACCTTGGACACTGTAGCTTATTCACTTAAATATCTGATAAATTGTTTGTTTGGTATGCACAGTCTGGTTAGCACAGTTAGTACGGTGTTGGGTTTGCACTATCAAATTAAGACTGTCATTGGTTCGAATCCCATGTTATCATGTTTTTATTTTACTAGTGTGGTTTGTGGCTCTATAATATGAATGCCTATGTCTTTTAACAACAATAGTCAAGTCTTCCAATGGACTTTTTAGTGAAACCCAAAATATAGCTTTATTTTCTCTTTGTTTACTCAAATATTGAATGCTTATGTCTTATAAATTTAGTAGGAAAGTATTCTAATGACTTGCTTATGACACCCCATAGAATATATTATGTTTAGTACCTTGGACACTGTAGCTTATTCACTTAAATATCTGATAAATTGTGTGTCTGGTATGCACAGTCTGGTTAGCACAGTTAGTAAGGTGTTGGGTTTGCACTATCAAATTAAGACTGTCATTGGTTCAAATCCCATGTTATCATGTTTTTATTTTACTAGTGTGGTTTGTGGCTCTATAATATGAATGCCTATGTCTCTTAACAACAATAGTCAAGTCTTCCAATGGACTTTTTAGTGACACCCAATAGATAGCTTTATTTTCTCTTTGTTTACTCAAATATTGAATGCTCATGTCTTATAAATTTAGTAGGAAAGTATTCTAATGACTTGCTTATGACACCCCATAGAATATATTTTGTTTAGTACCTTGGACACTGTAGCTTATTCACTTAAATCTCAGATAAATTGTGCATCTGGTATGCACAGTCTGGTTAGCACAGTTAGTAAGGTGTTGGGTTTGCACTATCAAATTAAGACTGTCATTGGTTCGAATCCCATGTTATCATGTTTTTATTTTACTAGTGTGGTTTGTGGCTCTATAATATGAATGCCTATGTCTTTTAACAACAATAGTCAAGTCTTCCAATAGACTTTTTAGTGAAACCCAAAAGATAGCTTTATTTTCTCTTTGTTTACTCAAATATTGAATGCTTATGTCTTATAAATTTAGTAGGAAAGTATTCTAATGACTTGCTTATGACACCCCATAGAATATATTATGTTTAGTACCTTGGACACTGTAGGTTATTCACTTAAATCTCTGATAAATTGTGTGTATGGTATGCACAGTCTGGTTAGCACAGTTAGTAAGGTGTTGGGTTTGCACTATCAAATTAAGACTGTCATTGGTTCAAATCCCATGTTATCATGTTTTTATTTAACTAGTGTGGTTTGTGGCTCTATAATATGAATGCCTATGTCTTTTAACAACAATAGTCAAGTCTTCCAATGGACTTTTTAGTGAAACCCAAAAGATAGCTTTATTTTCTCTTTGTTTACTCAAATATTGAATGCTTATATCTTATAAATTTAGTAGGAAAGTATTCTAATGACTTGCTTATGACACCCTGTAGAATATATTATGTTTAGTACCTTGGACACTGTAGCTTATTCACTTAAATCTCTGATAAATTGTGCGTTTGGTATGCATAGTCTGGTTAGCACAGTTAGTAAGGTGTTGGGTTTGCATTATCAAATTAAGACTGTCATTGGTTCGAATCCCATGTTATCATGGTTTTATTTTACTAGTGTGGTTTGTGGCTCTATAATATGAATGCCTATGTCTTTTAACAACAATAGTCAAGTCTTCCAATGGACTTTTTAGTGAAACCCAAAAGATAGCTTTATTTTCTCTTTGTTTACTCAAATATTGAATGCTTTTGTCTTATAAATTTAGTAGGAAAGTATTCTAATGACTTGCTTATGACACCCCATAGAATATATTATGTTTAGTACCTTGGACACTGTAGCTTATTCACTTAAATCTCTGATAAATTGTGTGTCTGCTATGCACAGTCTGGTTAGCACAGTTAGTAAGGTGTTGGCTTTGCACTATCAAATTAAGACTGTCATTGGTTCGAATCCCATGTTATCATGGTTTTATTTTACTAGTGTGGTTTGTGGCTCTATAATATGAATGCCTATGTCTTTTATCAACAATAGTCAAGTCTTCCAATGGACTTTTTAGTGAAACCCAAAAGATAGCTTTATTTTCTCTTTGTTTACTCAAATATTGAATGCTCATGTCTTACAAATTTAGTAGGAAAGTATTCTAATGACTTGCTTATGACACCCCATAGAATATATTATGTTTAGTACCTTGGACACTGTAGCTTATTCACTTAAACCTCTGATAAATTGTGTGTCTGGTATGCACAGTCTGGTTAGCACAGTTAGTAAGATGATGGGTTTGCACTATCAAAATAAGACTGTCATTGGTTCGAATCCCATGTTATCATGTTTTTATTTTACTAGTGTGGTTTGTGGCTCTATAATATGAATGCCTATGTCTTTTAACAACAATAGTCAAGTCTTCCAATTGACTTTTTAGTGAAAACCAATAGATAGCTTTATTTTCTCTTTGTTTACTCAAATATTGAATGCTTATATCTTATAAATTTAGTAGGAAAGTATTCTAATGACTTGCTTATGACACCCCGTAGAATATATTATGTTTAGTACCTTGGACACTGTAGCTTATTCACTTAAATATCTGATAAATTGTTTGTTTGGTATGCACAGTCTGGTTAGCACAGTTAGTAAGGTGTTGGGTTTGCACTATCAAATTAAGACTGTCATTGGTTCGAATCCCATGTTATCATGTTTTTATTTTACTAGTGTGGTTTGTGGCTCTATAATATGAATGCCTATGTCTTTTAACAACAATAGTCAAGTCTTCCAATGGACTTTTTAGTGAAACACAAAATATAGCTTTATTTTCTCTTTGTTTACTCAAATATTGAATGCTTATGTCTTATAAATTTAGTAGGAAAGTATTCTAATGACTTGCTTATGACACCCCATAGAATATATTATGTTTAGTACCTTGGACACTGTAGCTTATTCACTTAAATATCTGATAAATTGTGTGTCTGGTATGCACAGTCTGGTTAGCACAGTTAGTAAGGTGTTGGGTTTGCACTATCAAATTAAGACTGTCATTGGTTCAAATCCCATGTTATCATGTTTTTATTTTACTAGTGTGGTTTGTGGCTCTATAATATGAATGCCTATGTCTTTTAACAACAATAGTCAAGTCTTCCAATGGACTTTTTAGTGACACCCAATAGATAGCTTTATTTTCTCTTTGTTTACTCAAATATTGAATGCTCATGTCTTATAAATTTAGTAGGAAAGTATTCTAATGACTTGCTTATAACACCCCATAGAATATATTATGTTTAGTACCTTGGACACTGTAGCTTATTCACTTAAATCTCTGATAAATAGTGTGTTTGCTCTGCACAGTCTGGTTAGCACAGTTAGTAAGTTGTTGGGTTTACACTATCAAATTAAGACTGTCATTGGTTCGAATCCCATGTTATCATGTTTTTATTTTACTAGTGTGGTTTGTAGCTCTATAATATGAATGCCTATGTCTTTTAACAACAATAGTCAAGTCTTCCAATGGACTTTTTAGTGACACCCAATAGATAGCTTTATTTTCTCTTTGTTTACTCAAATATTGAATGCTTATGTCTTATAAATTTAGTAGGAACGTATTCTAATGACTTGCTTATGACACCCCATAGAATATATTATGTTTAGTAACTTGGACACTGTAGCTTATTCACTTAAATCAATGATAAATTGTGGGTTTGCTATGCACAGTCTGTTAGCACAGTTAGTAAGGTGTTGGGTTTGCACTACCAAATTAGGACTGTCATTGGTTTGAATCCCATGTTATCATGTTTTTATTTTACTAGTGTGGTTTGTGGCTCTATAATATGAATGCCTATGTCTTTTAACAACAATAGTCAAGTCTTCCAATGGACTTTTCAGTGAAACCCAATAGATAGCTTTATTTTCTCTTTGTTTACTCAAATATTGAATGCTCATGTCTTATAAATTTAGTAGGAAAGTATTCTAATGACTTGCTTATGACACCCCATAGAATATATTATGTTTAGTACCTTGGACACTGTAGCTTATTCACTTAAATCTCTGATAAATTGTGTGTCTGCTATGCACAGTCTGGTTAGCACAGTTAGTAAGGTGTTGTGTTTGCACTATCAAATTAAGACTGTCATTGGTTCGAATCCCATTTTATCATGTTTTTATTTTACTAGTGTGGTTTGTGGCTCTATAATATGAATGCCTATGTCTTTTAACAACAATAGTCAAGTCTTCCAATGGACTTTTTAGTGACACCCAATAGATAGCTTTATTTTCTCTTTGTTTACTCAAATATTGAATGCTCATGTCTTATAAATTTAGTAGGAAAGTATTCTAATGACTTGCTTATGACACCCCATAGAATATATTATGTTTAGTACCTTGGACACTGTAGCTTATTCACTTAAACCTCTGATAAATTGTGTGTCTGGTATGCACAGTCTGGTTAGCACAGTTAGTAAGATGATGGGTTTGCACTATCAAAATAAGACTGTCATTGGTTCGAATCCCATGTTATCATGTTTTTATTTTACTAGTGTGGTTTGTGGCTCTATAATATGAATGCCTATGTCTTTTAACAACAATAGTCAAGTCTTCCAATTGACTTTTTAGTGAAAACCAATAGATAGCTTTTGTTTCTCTTTGTTTACTCAAATATTGAATGCTTATATCTTATAAATTTAGTAGGAAAGTATTCTAATGACTTGCTTATGACACCCCGTAGAATATATTATGTTTAGTACCTTGGACACTGTAGCTTATTCACTTAAATATCTGATAAATTGTTTGTTTGGTATGCACAGTCTGGTTAGCACAGTTAGTAAGGTGTTGGGTTTGCACTATCAAATTAAGACTGTCATTGGTTCGAATCCCATGTTATCATGTTTTTATTTTACTAGTGTGGTTTGTGGCTCTATAATATGAATGCCTATGTCTTTTAACAACAATAGTCAAGTCTTCCAATGGACTTTTTAGTGAAACCCAAAATATAGCTTTATTTTCTCTTTGTTTACTCAAATATTGAATGCTTATGTCTTATAAATTTAGTAGGAAAGTATTCTAATGACTTGCTTATGACACCCCATAGAATATATTATGTTTAGTACCTTGGACACTGTAGCTTATTCACTTAAATATCTGATAAATTGTGTGTCTGGTATGCACAGTCTGTTTAGCACAGTTAGTAAGGTGTTGGGTTTGCACTATCAAATTAAGACTGTCATTGGTTCAAATCCCATGTTATCATGTTTTTATTTTACTAGTGTGGTTTGTGGCTCTATAATATGAATGCCTATGTCTCTTAACAACAATAGTCAAGTCTTCCAATGGACTTTTTAGTGACACCCAATAGATAGCTTTATTTTCTCTTTGTTTACTCAAATATTGAATGCTCATGTCTTATAAATTTAGTAGGAAAGTATTCTAATGACTTGCTATGACACCCCATAGAATATATTTTGTTTAGTACCTTGGACACTGTAGCTTATTCACTTAAATCTCAGATAAATTGTGCATCTGGTATGCACAGTCTGGTTAGCACAGTTAGTAAGGTGTTGGGTTTGCACTATCAAATTAAGACTGTCATTGGTTCGAATCCCATGTTATCATGTTTTTATTTTACTAGTGTGGTTTGTGGCTCTATAATATGAATGCCTATGTCTTTTAACAACAATAGTCAAGTCTTCCAATGGACTTTTTAGTGAAACCCAAAAGATAGCTTTATTTTCTCTTTGTTTACTCAAATATTGAATGCTTATGTCTTATAAATTTAGTAGGAAAGTATTCTAATGACTTGCTTATGACACCCCATAGAATATATTATGTTTAGTACCTTGGATACTGTAGGTTATTCACTTAAATCTCTGATAAATTGTGTGTATGGTATGCACAGTCTGGTTAGCACAGTTAGTAAGGTGTTGGGTTTGCACTATCAAATTAAGACTGTCATTGGTTCAAATCCCATGTTATCATGTTTTTATTTAACTAGTGTGGTTTGTGGCTCTATAATATGAATGCCTATGTCTTTTAACAACAATAGTCAAGTCTTCCAATGGACTTTTTAGTGAAACCCAAAAGATAGCTTTATTTTCTCTTTGTTTACTCAAATATTGAATGCTTATATCTTATAAATTTAGTAGGAAAGTATTCTAATGACTTGCTTATGACACCCTGTAGAATATATTATGTTTAGTACCTTGGACACTGTAGCTTATTCACTTAAATCTCTGATAAATTGTGCGTTTGGTATGCATAGTCTGGTTAGCACAGTTAGTAAGGTGTTGGGTTTGCATTATCAAATTAAGACTGTCATTGGTTCGAATCCCATGTTATCATGGTTTTATTTTACTAGTGTGGTTTGTGGCTCTATAATATGAATGCCTATGTCTTTTAACAACAATAGTCAAGTCTTCCAATGGACTTTTTAGTGAAACCCAAAAGATAGCTTTATTTTCTCTTTGTTTACTCAAATATTGAATGCTTTTGTCTTATAAATTTAGTAGGAAAGTATTCAAATGACTTGCTTATGACACCCCATAGAATATATTATGTTTAGTACCTTGGACACTGTAGCTTATTCACTTAAATCTCTGATAAATTGTGTGTCTGCTATGCACAGTCTGGTTAGCACAGTTAGTAAGGTGTTGGCTTTGCACTATCAAATTAAGACTGTCATTGGTTCGAATCCCATGTTATCATGGTTTTATTTTACTAGTGTGGTTTGTGGCTCTATAATATGAATGCCTATGTCTTTTATCAACAATAGTCAAGTCTTCCAAAGGACTTTTTAGTGAAACCCAATAGATAGCTTTATTTTCTCTTTGTTTACTCAAATATTGAATGCTTATATCTTATAAATTTAGTAGGAAAGTATTCTAATGACTTGCTTATGACACCCCGTAGAATATATTATGTTTAGTACCTTGGACACTGTAGCTTATTCACTTAAATCTCTGATAAAATGTGTGTCTGGTATGCACAGTCTGGTTAGCACAGTTAGTAAGGTGTTGGGTTTGCACTATCAAATTAAGACTGTCATTGGTTCGAATCCCATGTTATCATGTTTTTATTTTACTAGTGTGGTTTGTGGCTCTATAATATGAATGCCTATGTCTTTTAACAACAATAGTCAAGTCTTCCAATTGACTTTTTAGTGAAAACCAATAGATAGCTTTATTTTCTCTTTGTTTACTCAAATATTGAATGCTTATATCTTATAAATTTAGTAGGAAAGTATTCTAATGACTTGCTTATGACACCCCGTAGAATATATTATGTTTAGTACCTTGGACACTGTAGCTTATTCACTTAAATCTCTGATAAATTGTGTGTCTGGTATGCACAGTCTGGTTAGCACAGTTAGTAAGGTGTTGGGTTTGCACTATCAAATTAAGACTGTCATTGGTTCGAATTCCATGTTATCATGTTTTTATTTTACTAGTGTGGTTTGTGGCTCTATAATATGAATGCCTATGTCTTTTAACAACAATAGTCAAGTCTTCCAATGGACTTTTTAATGAAACCCAATAGATAGCTTTATTTTCTCTTTGTTTACTTAAATATTGAATGCTTATGTCTTATAAATTTAGTAGGGAAAGTATTCTAATGACTTGCTTATGACACCCCATAGAATATATACTGTTTAGTACCATGGACACTGTAGCTTATTCACTTAAATCTCAGATAAATTGTGTGTCTGGTATGCACAGTCTGGTTAGCATGGTTAGTAAGGTGTTGGATTTGCACTATCAAATTAAGACTGTCATTGGTTCGAATCCCATGTTATCATGTTTTTGTTTTACTAGTTTGGTTTGTGGCTCTATAATATGAATGCCTATGTCTTTTAACAACAATAGTCAAGTCTTCCAATGGACTTTTTAGTGAAACCCAAAAGATAGCTTTATTTTCTCTTTGTTTACTCAAATATTGAATGCTTTTGTCTTATAAATTTAGTAGGAAAGTATTCTAATGACTTGCTTATGACACCCCATAGAATATATTATGTTTAGTACCTTGGACACTGTAGCTTATTCACTTAAATCTCTGATAAATTGTGTGTCTGCTATGCACAGTCTGGTTAGCACAGTTAGTAAGGTGTTGGGTTTGCACTATCAAATTAAGACTGTCATTGGTTCGAATCCCATGTTATCATGTTTTTATTTTACTAGTGTGGTTTGTGGCTCTATAATATGAATGCCTATGTCTTTTAACAACAATAGTCAAGTCTTCGAATGGACTTTTTAGTGACACCCAATAGATAGCTTTATTTTCTCTTTGTTTACTCAAATATTGAATGCTTATGTCTTATAAATTTAGTAGGAAAGTATTCTAATGACTTGCTTATGACACCCCATAGAATATATACTGTTTAGTACCTTGGACACTGTAGCTTATTCACTTAAATCTCTGATAAATTGTGCGTCTGCTATGCACAGTCTGGTTAGCACAGTTAGTAAGGCGTTGGGTTTGAACTATCAAATTAAGACTGTCATTGGTTCGAATCCCATGTTATCATGTTTTTATTTTACTAGTGTGGTTTGTGGCTCTATAATATGAATGCCTATGTCTTTTAACAACAATAGTCAAGTCTTCCAATGGACTTTTTAGTGAAACCCAAAAGATAGCTTTATTTTCTCTTTGTTTACTCAAATATTGAATGCTCATGTCTTATAAATTTAGTAGGAAAGTATTCTAATGACTTGCTTATGACACCCCATAGAATATATTATGTTTAGTAACTTGGACACTGTAGCTTATTCACTTAAATCTCTGATAAATTGTGGGGCTGCTGTGTACAGTTTGGTTAGCACAGTTAGTAAAGTGTTGGGTTTGCACTATCAAATCAGGACTGTTATTGGTTTGAATCCCATGTTATCATGTTTTTATTTTACTAGTGTGGTTTGTGGCTCTATAATCTGAATGCCTATGTCTTTTAACAACAATAGTCAAGTCTTACAATGGACTTTTTAGTGAAACCCAATAGATAGCTTTATTTTCTCTTTGTTTACTCAAATATTGAATGCTTATGTCTTATAAATTTAGTAGGCAAGTATTCTAATGACTTGCTTATAACACCCCATAGAATATATTATGTTTAGTACCTTGGACACTGTAGCTTATTCACTTAAATCTCTGATAAATAGTGTGTCTGCTCTGCACAGTCTGGTTAGCACAGTTAGTAAGTTGTTGGGTTTACACTATCAAATTAAGACTGTCATTGGTTCGAATCCCATGTTATCATGTTTTTATTTTACTAGTGTGGTTTGTAGCTCTATAATATGAATGCCTATGTCTTTTAACAACAATAGTCAAGTCTTCCAATGGACTTTTTAGTGACACCCAATAGATAGCTTTATTTTCTCTTTGTTTACTCAAATATTGAATGCTTATGTCTTATAAATTTAGTAGGAACGTATTCTAATGACTTGCTTATGACACCCCATAGAATATATTATGTTTAGTAACTTGGACACTGTAGCTTATTCACTTAAATCTCTGATAAATTGTGGGTTTGCTATGCACAGTCTGTTAGCACAGTTAGTAAGGTGTTGGGTTTGCACTACCAAATTAGGACTGTCATTGGTTTGAATCCCATGTTATCATGTTTTTATTTTACTAGTGTGGTTTGTGGCTCTATAATATGAATGCCTATGTCTTTTAACAACAATAGTCAAGTCTTCCAATAGACTTTTTAGTGAAACCCAAAAGATAGCTTTATTTTCTCTTTGTTTACTCAAATATTGAATGCTCATGTCTTATAAATTTAGTAGGAAAGTATTCTAATGACTTGCTTATGACACCCCATAGAATATATTTTGTTTAGTACCTTGGACACTGTAGCTTATTCACTTAAATCTCAGATAAATTGTGCATCTGGTATGCACAGTCTGGTTAGCACAGTTAGTAAGGTGTTGGGTTTGCACTATCAAATTAAGACTGTCATTGGTTCGAATCCCATGTTATCATGTTTTTATTTTACTAGTGTGGTTTGTGGCTCTATAATATGAATGCCTATGTCTTTTAACAACAATAGTCAAGTCTTCCAATAGACTTTTTAGTGAAACCCAAAAGATAGCTTTATTTTCTCTTTGTTTACTCAAATATTGAATGCTTATGTCTTATAAATTTAGTAGGAAAGTATTCTAATGACTTGCTTATGACACCCCATAGAATATATTATGTTTAGTACCTTGGACACTGTAGGTTATTCACTTAAATCTCTGATAAATTGTGTGTATGGTATGCACAGTCTGGTTAGCACAGTTAGTAAGGTGTTGGGTTTGCACTATCAAATTAAGACTGTCATTGGTTCAAATCCCATGTTATCATGTTTTTATTTAACTAGTGTGGTTTGTGGCTCTATAATATGAATGCCTATGTCTTTTAACAACAATAGTCAAGTCTTCCAATGGACTTTTTAGTGAAACCCAAAAGATAGCTTTATTTTCTCTTTGTTTACTCAAATATTGAATGCTTATATCTTATAAATTTAGTAGGAAAGTATTCTAATGACTTGCTTATGACACCCTGTAGAATATATTATGTTTAGTACCTTGGACACTGTAGCTTATTCACTTAAATCTCTGATAAATTGTGCGTTTGGTATGCATAGTCTGGTTAGCACAGTTAGTAAGGTGTTGGGTTTGCATTATCAAATTAAGACTGTCATTGGTTCGAATCCCATGTTATCATGGTTTTATTTTACTAGTGTGGTTTGTGGCTCTATAATATGAATGCCTATGTCTTTTAACAACAATAGTCAAGTCTTCCAATGGACTTTTTAGTGAAACCCAAAAGATAGCTTTATTTTCTCTTTGTTTACTCAAATATTGAATGCTTTTGTCTTATAAATTTAGTAGGAAAGTATTCTAATGACTTGCTTATGACACCCCATAGAATATATTATGTTTAGTACCTTGGACACTGTAGCTTATTCACTTAAATCTCTGATAAATTGTGTGTCTGCTATGCACAGTCTGGTTAGCACAGTTAGTAAGGTGTTGGCTTTGCACTATCAAATTAAGACTGTCATTGGTTCGAATCCCATGTTATCATGGTTTTATTTTACTAGTGTGGTTTGTGGCTCTATAATATGAATGCCTATGTCTTTTATCAACAATAGTCAAGTCTTCCAATGGACTTTTTAGTGAAACCCAAAAGATAGCTTTATTTTCTCTTTGTTTACTCAAATATTGAATGCTCATGTCTTACAAATTTAGTAGGAAAGTATTCTAATGACTTGCTTATGACACCCCATAGAATATATTATGTTTAGTACCTTGGACACTGTAGCTTATTCACTTAAACCTCTGATAAATTGTGTGTCTGGTATGCACAGTCTGGTTAGCACAGTTAGTAAGATGATGGGTTTGCACTATCAAAATAAGACTGTCATTGGTTCGAATCCCATGTTATCATGTTTTTATTTTACTAGTGTGGTTTGTGGCTCTATAATATGAATGCCTATGTCTTTTAACAACAATAGTCAAGTCTTCCAATTGACTTTTTAGTGAAAACCAATAGATAGCTTTATTTTCTCTTTGTTTACTCAAATATTGAATGCTTATATCTTATAAATTTAGTAGGAAAGTATTCTAATGACTTGCTTATGACACCCCGTAGAATATATTATGTTTAGTACCTTGGACACTGTAGCTTATTCACTTAAATATCTGATAAATTGTTTGTTTGGTATGCACAGTCTGGTTAGCACAGTTAGTAAGGTGTTGGGTTTGCACTATCAAATTAAGACTGTCATTGGTTCGAATCCCATGTTATCATGTTTTTATTTTACTAGTGTGGTTTGTGGCTCTATAATATGAATGCCTATGTCTTTTAACAACAATAGTCAAGTCTTCCAATGGACTTTTTAGTGAAACACAAAATATAGCTTTATTTTCTCTTTGTTTACTCAAATATTGAATGCTTATGTCTTATAAATTTAGTAGGAAAGTATTCTAATGACTTGCTTATGACACCCCATAGAATATATTATGTTTAGTACCTTGGACACTGTAGCTTATTCACTTAAATATCTGATAAATTGTGTGTCTGGTATGCACAGTCTGGTTAGCACAGTTAGTAAGGTGTTGGGTTTGCACTATCAAATTAAGACTGTCATTGGTTCAAATCCCATGTTATCATGTTTTTATTTTACTAGTGTGGTTTGTGGCTCTATAATATGAATGCCTATGTCTTTTAACAACAATAGTCAAGTCTTCCAATGGACTTTTTAGTGACACCCAATAGATAGCTTTATTTTCTCTTTGTTTACTCAAATATTGAATGCTCATGTCTTATAAATTTAGTAGGAAAGTATTCTAATGACTTGCTTATAACACCCCATAGAATATATTATGTTTAGTACCTTGGACACTGTAGCTTATTCACTTAAATCTCTGATAAATAGTGTGTTTGCTCTGCACAGTCTGGTTAGCACAGTTAGTAAGTTGTTGGGTTTACACTATCAAATTAAGACTGTCATTGGTTCGAATCCCATGTTATCATGTTTTTATTTTACTAGTGTGGTTTGTAGCTCTATAATATGAATGCCTATGTCTTTTAACAACAATAGTCAAGTCTTCCAATGGACTTTTTAGTGACACCCAATAGATAGCTTTATTTTCTCTTTGTTTACTCAAATATTGAATGCTTATGTCTTATAAATTTAGTAGGAACGTATTCTAATGACTTGCTTATGACACCCCATAGAATATATTATGTTTAGTAACTTGGACACTGTAGCTTATTCACTTAAATCAATGATAAATTGTGGGTTTGCTATGCACAGTCTGTTAGCACAGTTAGTAAGGTGTTGGGTTTGCACTACCAAATTAGGACTGTCATTGGTTTGAATCCCATGTTATCATGTTTTTATTTTACTAGTGTGGTTTGTGGCTCTATAATATGAATGCCTATGTCTTTTAACAACAATAGTCAAGTCTTCCAATGGACTTTTCAGTGAAACCCAATAGATAGCTTTATTTTCTCTTTGTTTACTCAAATATTGAATGCTCATGTCTTATAAATTTAGTAGGAAAGTATTCTAATGACTTGCTTATGACACCCCATAGAATATATTATGTTTAGTACCTTGGACACTGTAGCTTATTCACTTAAATCTCTGATAAATTGTGTGTCTGCTATGCACAGTCTGGTTAGCACAGTTAGTAAGGTGTTGTGTTTGCACTATCAAATTAAGACTGTCATTGGTTCGAATCCCATTTTATCATGTTTTTATTTTACTAGTGTGGTTTGTGGCTCTATAATATGAATGCCTATGTCTTTTAACAACAATAGTCAAGTCTTCCAATGGACTTTTTAGTGACACCCAATAGATAGCTTTATTTTCTCTTTGTTTACTCAAATATTGAATGCTCATGTCTTATAAATTTAGTAGGAAAGTATTCTAATGACTTGCTTATGACACCCCATAGAATATATTATGTTTAGTACCTTGGACACTGTAGCTTATTCACTTAAACCTCTGATAAATTGTGTGTCTGGTATGCACAGTCTGGTTAGCACAGTTAGTAAGATGATGGGTTTGCACTATCAAAATAAGACTGTCATTGGTTCGAATCCCATGTTATCATGTTTTTATTTTACTAGTGTGGTTTGTGGCTCTATAATATGAATGCCTATGTCTTTTAACAACAATAGTCAAGTCTTCCAATTGACTTTTTAGTGAAAACCAATAGATAGCTTTTGTTTCTCTTTGTTTACTCAAATATTGAATGCTTATATCTTATAAATTTAGTAGGAAAGTATTCTAATGACTTGCTTATGACACCCCGTAGAATATATTATGTTTAGTACCTTGGACACTGTAGCTTATTCACTTAAATATCTGATAAATTGTTTGTTTGGTATGCACAGTCTGGTTAGCACAGTTAGTAAGGTGTTGGGTTTGCACTATCAAATTAAGACTGTCATTGGTTCGAATCCCATGTTATCATGTTTTTATTTTACTAGTGTGGTTTGTGGCTCTATAATATGAATGCCTATGTCTTTTAACAACAATAGTCAAGTCTTCCAATGGACTTTTTAGTGAAACCCAAAATATAGCTTTATTTTCTCTTTGTTTACTCAAATATTGAATGCTTATGTCTTATAAATTTAGTAGGAAAGTATTCTAATGACTTGCTTATGACACCCCATAGAATATATTATGTTTAGTACCTTGGACACTGTAGCTTATTCACTTAAATATCTGATAAATTGTGTGTCTGGTATGCACAGTCTGTTTAGCACAGTTAGTAAGGTGTTGGGTTTGCACTATCAAATTAAGACTGTCATTGGTTCAAATCCCATGTTATCATGTTTTTATTTTACTAGTGTGGTTTGTGGCTCTATAATATGAATGCCTATGTCTCTTAACAACAATAGTCAAGTCTTCCAATGGACTTTTTAGTGACACCCAATAGATAGCTTTATTTTCTCTTTGTTTACTCAAATATTGAATGCTCATGTCTTATAAATTTAGTAGGAAAGTATTCTAATGACTTGCTATGACACCCCATAGAATATATTTTGTTTAGTACCTTGGACACTGTAGCTTATTCACTTAAATCTCAGATAAATTGTGCATCTGGTATGCACAGTCTGGTTAGCACAGTTAGTAAGGTGTTGGGTTTGCACTATCAAATTAAGACTGTCATTGGTTCGAATCCCATGTTATCATGTTTTTATTTTACTAGTGTGGTTTGTGGCTCTATAATATGAATGCCTATGTCTTTTAACAACAATAGTCAAGTCTTCCAATGGACTTTTTAGTGAAACCCAAAAGATAGCTTTATTTTCTCTTTGTTTACTCAAATATTGAATGCTTATGTCTTATAAATTTAGTAGGAAAGTATTCTAATGACTTGCTTATGACACCCCATAGAATATATTATGTTTAGTACCTTGGACACTGTAGGTTATTCACTTAAATCTCTGATAAATTGTGTGTATGGTATGCACAGTCTGGTTAGCACAGTTAGTAAGGTGTTGGGTTTGCACTATCAAATTAAGACTGTCATTGGTTCAAATCCCATGTTATCATGTTTTTATTTAACTAGTGTGGTTTGTGGCTCTATAATATGAATGCCTATGTCTTTTAACAACAATAGTCAAGTCTTCCAATGGACTTTTTAGTGAAACCCAAAAGATAGCTTTATTTTCTCTTTGTTTACTCAAATATTGAATGCTTATATCTTATAAATTTAGTAGGAAAGTATTCTAATGACTTGCTTATGACACCCTGTAGAATATATTATGTTTAGTACCTTGGACACTGTAGCTTATTCACTTAAATCTCTGATAAATTGTGCGTTTGGTATGCATAGTCTGGTTAGCACAGTTAGTAAGGTGTTGGGTTTGCATTATCAAATTAAGACTGTCATTGGTTCGAATCCCATGTTATCATGGTTTTATTTTACTAGTGTGGTTTGTGGCTCTATAATATGAATGCCTATGTCTTTTAACAACAATAGTCAAGTCTTCCAATGGACTTTTTAGTGAAACCCAAAAGATAGCTTTATTTTCTCTTTGTTTACTCAAATATTGAATGCTTTTGTCTTATAAATTTAGTAGGAAAGTATTCAAATGACTTGCTTATGACACCCCATAGAATATATTATGTTTAGTACCTTGGACACTGTAGCTTATTCACTTAAATCTCTGATAAATTGTGTGTCTGCTATGCACAGTCTGGTTAGCACAGTTAGTAAGGTGTTGGCTTTGCACTATCAAATTAAGACTGTCATTGGTTCGAATCCCATGTTATCATGGTTTTATTTTACTAGTGTGGTTTGTGGCTCTATAATATGAATGCCTATGTCTTTTATCAACAATAGTCAAGTCTTCCAAAGGACTTTTTAGTGAAACCCAATAGATAGCTTTATTTTCTCTTTGTTTACTCAAATATTGAATGCTTATATCTTATAAATTTAGTAGGAAAGTATTCTAATGACTTGCTTATGACACCCCGTAGAATATATTATGTTTAGTACCTTGGACACTGTAGCTTATTCACTTAAATCTCTGATAAAATGTGTGTCTGGTATGCACAGTCTGGTTAGCACAGTTAGTAAGGTGTTGGGTTTGCACTATCAAATTAAGACTGTCATTGGTTCGAATCCCATGTTATCATGTTTTTATTTTACTAGTGTGGTTTGTGGCTCTATAATATGAATGCCTATGTCTTTTAACAACAATAGTCAAGTCTTCCAATTGACTTTTTAGTGAAAACCAATAGATAGCTTTATTTTCTCTTTGTTTACTCAAATATTGAATGCTTATATCTTATAAATTTAGTAGGAAAGTATTCTAATGACTTGCTTATGACACCCCGTAGAATATATTATGTTTAGTACCTTGGACACTGTAGCTTATTCACTTAAATCTCTGATAAATTGTGTGTCTGGTATGCACAGTCTGGTTAGCACAGTTAGTAAGGTGTTGGGTTTGCACTATCAAATTAAGACTGTCATTGGTTCGAATTCCATGTTATCATGTTTTTATTTTACTAGTGTGGTTTGTGGCTCTATAATATGAATGCCTATGTCTTTTAACAACAATAGTCAAGTCTTCCAATGGACTTTTTAATGAAACCCAATAGATAGCTTTATTTTCTCTTTGTTTACTTAAATATTGAATGCTTATGTCTTATAAATTTAGTAGGGAAAGTATTCTAATGACTTGCTTATGACACCCCATAGAATATATACTGTTTAGTACCATGGACACTGTAGCTTATTCACTTAAATCTCAGATAAATTGTGTGTCTGGTATGCACAGTCTGGTTAGCATGGTTAGTAAGGTGTTGGATTTGCACTATCAAATTAAGACTGTCATTGGTTCGAATCCCATGTTATCATGTTTTTGTTTTACTAGTTTGGTTTGTGGCTCTATAATATGAATGCCTATGTCTTTTAACAACAATAGTCAAGTCTTCCAATGGACTTTTTAGTGAAACCCAAAAGATAGCTTTATTTTCTCTTTGTTTACTCAAATATTGAATGCTTTTGTCTTATAAATTTAGTAGGAAAGTATTCTAATGACTTGCTTATGACACCCCATAGAATATATTATGTTTAGTACCTTGGACACTGTAGCTTATTCACTTAAATCTCTGATAAATTGTGTGTCTGCTATGCACAGTCTGGTTAGCACAGTTAGTAAGGTGTTGGGTTTGCACTATCAAATTAAGACTGTCATTGGTTCGAATCCCATGTTATCATGTTTTTATTTTACTAGTGTGGTTTGTGGCTCTATAATATGAATGCCTATGTCTTTTAACAACAATAGTCAAGTCTTCGAATGGACTTTTTAGTGACACCCAATAGATAGCTTTATTTTCTCTTTGTTTACTCAAATATTGAATGCTTATGTCTTATAAATTTAGTAGGAAAGTATTCTAATGACTTGCTTATGACACCCCATAGAATATATACTGTTTAGTACCTTGGACACTGTAGCTTATTCACTTAAATCTCTGATAAATTGTGCGTCTGCTATGCACAGTCTGGTTAGCACAGTTAGTAAGGCGTTGGGTTTGAACTATCAAATTAAGACTGTCATTGGTTCGAATCCCATGTTATCATGTTTTTATTTTACTAGTGTGGTTTGTGGCTCTATAATATGAATGCCTATGTCTTTTAACAACAATAGTCAAGTCTTCCAATGGACTTTTTAGTGAAACCCAAAAGATAGCTTTATTTTCTCTTTGTTTACTCAAATATTGAATGCTCATGTCTTATAAATTTAGTAGGAAAGTATTCTAATGACTTGCTTATGACACCCCATAGAATATATTATGTTTAGTAACTTGGACACTGTAGCTTATTCACTTAAATCTCTGATAAATTGTGGGGCTGCTGTGTACAGTTTGGTTAGCACAGTTAGTAAAGTGTTGGGTTTGCACTATCAAATCAGGACTGTTATTGGTTTGAATCCCATGTTATCATGTTTTTATTTTACTAGTGTGGTTTGTGGCTCTATAATCTGAATGCCTATGTCTTTTAACAACAATAGTCAAGTCTTACAATGGACTTTTTAGTGAAACCCAATAGATAGCTTTATTTTCTCTTTGTTTACTCAAATATTGAATGCTTATGTCTTATAAATTTAGTAGGCAAGTATTCTAATGACTTGCTTATAACACCCCATAGAATATATTATGTTTAGTACCTTGGACACTGTAGCTTATTCACTTAAATCTCTGATAAATAGTGTGTCTGCTCTGCACAGTCTGGTTAGCACAGTTAGTAAGTTGTTGGGTTTACACTATCAAATTAAGACTGTCATTGGTTCGAATCCCATGTTATCATGTTTTTATTTTACTAGTGTGGTTTGTAGCTCTATAATATGAATGCCTATGTCTTTTAACAACAATAGTCAAGTCTTCCAATGGACTTTTTAGTGACACCCAATAGATAGCTTTATTTTCTCTTTGTTTACTCAAATATTGAATGCTTATGTCTTATAAATTTAGTAGGAACGTATTCTAATGACTTGCTTATGACACCCCATAGAATATATTATGTTTAGTAACTTGGACACTGTAGCTTATTCACTTAAATCTCTGATAAATTGTGGGTTTGCTATGCACAGTCTGTTAGCACAGTTAGTAAGGTGTTGGGTTTGCACTACCAAATTAGGACTGTCATTGGTTTGAATCCCATGTTATCATGTTTTTATTTTACTAGTGTGGTTTGTGGCTCTATAATATGAATGCCTATGTCTTTTAACAACAATAGTCAAGTCTTCCAATGGACTTTTCAGTGAAACCCAATAGATAGCTTTATTTTCTCTTTGTTTACTCAAATATTGAATGCTCATGTCTTATAAATTTAGTAGGAAAGTATTCTAATGACTTGCTTATGACACCCCATAGAATATATTATGTTTAGTACCTTGGACACTGTAGCTTATTCACTTAAATCTCTGATAAATTGTGTGTCTGCTATGCACAGTCTGGTTAGCACAGTTAGTAAGGTGTTGTGTTTGCACTATCAAATTAAGACTGTCATTGGTTCGAATCCCATTTTATCATGTTTTTATTTTACTAGTGTGGTTTGTGGCTCTATAATATGAATGCCTATGTCTTTTAACAACAATAGTCAAGTCTTCCAATGGACTTTTTAGTGACACCCAATAGATAGCTTTATTTTCTCTTTGTTTACTCAAATATTGAATGCTCATGTCTTATAAATTTAGTAGGAAAGTATTCTAATGACTTGCTTATGACACCCCATAGAATATATTATGTTTAGTACCTTGGACACTGTAGCTTATTCACTTAAACCTCTGATAAATTGTGTGTCTGGTATGCACAGTCTGGTTAGCACAGTTAGTAAGATGATGGGTTTGCACTATCAAAATAAGACTGTCATTGGTTCGAATCCCATTTTATCATGTTTTTATTTTACTAGTGTGGTTTGTGGCTCTATAATATGAATGCCTATGTCTTTTAACAACAATAGTCAAGTCTTCCAATTGACTTTTTAGTGAAAACCAATAGATAGCTTTATTTTCTCTTTGTTTACTCAAATATTGAATGCTTATATCTTATAAATTTAGTAGGAAAGTATTCTAATGACTTGCTTATGACACCCCGTAGAATATATTATGTTTAGTACCTTGGACACTGTAGCTTATTCACTTAAATATCTGATAAATTGTTTGTTTGGTATGCACAGTCTGGTTAGCACAGTTAGTAAGGTGTTGGGTTTGCACTATCAAATTAAGACTGTCATTGGTTTGAATCCCATGTTATCATGTTTTTATTTTACTAGTGTGGTTTGTGGCTCTATAATATGAATGCCTATGTCTTTTAACAACAATAGTCAAGTCTTCCAATGGACTTTTTAGTGAAACACAAAATATAGCTTTATTTTCTCTTTGTTTACTCAAATATTGAATGCTTATGTCTTATAAATTTAGTAGGAAAGTATTCTAATGACTTGCTTATGACACCCCATAGAATATATTATGTTTAGTACCTTGGACACTGTAGCTTATTCACTTAAATATCTGATAAATTGTGTGTCTGGTATGCACAGTCTGGTTAGCACAGTTAGTAAGGTGTTGGGTTTGCACTATCAAATTAAGACTGTCATTGGTTCAAATCCCATGTTATCATGTTTTTATTTTACTAGTGTGGTTTGTGGCTCTATAATATGAATGCCTATGTCTTTTAACAACAATAGTCAAGTCTTCCAATGGACTTTTTAGTGACACCCAATAGATAGCTTTATTTTCTCTTTGTTTACTCAAATATTGAATGCTCATGTCTTATAAATTTAGTAGGAAAGTATTCTAATGACTTGCTTATAACACCCCATAGAATATATTATGTTTAGTACCTTGGACACTGTAGCTTATTCACTTAAATCTCTGATAAATAGTGTGTTTGCTCTGCACAGTCTGGTTAGCACAGTTAGTAAGTTGTTGGGTTTACACTATCAAATTAAGACTGTCATTGGTTCGAATCCCATGTTATCATGTTTTTATTTTACTAGTGTGGTTTGTAGCTCTATAATATGAATGCCTATGTCTTTTAACAACAATAGTCAAGTCTTCCAATGGACTTTTTAGTGACACCCAATAGATAGCTTTATTTTCTCTTTGTTTACTCAAATATTGAATGCTTATGTCTTATAAATTTAGTAGGAACGTATTCTAATGACTTGCTTATGACACCCCATAGAATATATTATGTTTAGTAACTTGGACACTGTAGCTTATTCACTTAAATCAATGATAAATTGTGGGTTTGCTATGCACAGTCTGTTAGCACAGTTAGTAAGGTGTTGGGTTTGCACTACCAAATTAGGACTGTCATTGGTTTGAATCCCATGTTATCATGTTTTTATTTTACTAGTGTGGTTTGTGGCTCTATAATATGAATGCCTATGTCTTTTAACAACAATAGTCAAGTCTTCCAATGGACTTTTCAGTGAAACCCAATAGATAGCTTTATTTTCTCTTTGTTTACTCAAATATTGAATGCTCATGTCTTATAAATTTAGTAGGAAAGTATTCTAATGACTTGCTTATGACACCCCATAGAATATATTATGTTTAGTACCTTGGACACTGTAGCTTATTCACTTAAATCTCTGATAAATTGTGTGTCTGCTATGCACAGTCTGGTTAGCACAGTTAGTAAGGTGTTGTGTTTGCACTATCAAATTAAGACTGTCATTGGTTCGAATCCCATTTTATCATGTTTTTATTTTACTAGTGTGGTTTGTGGCTCTATAATATGAATGCCTATGTCTTTTAACAACAATAGTCAAGTCTTCCAATGGACTTTTTAGTGACACCCAATAGATAGCTTTATTTTCTCTTTGTTTACTCAAATATTGAATGCTCATGTCTTATAAATTTAGTAGGAAAGTATTCTAATGACTTGCTTATGACACCCCATAGAATATATTATGTTTAGTACCTTGGACACTGTAGCTTATTCACTTAAACCTCTGATAAATTGTGTGTCTGGTATGCACAGTCTGGTTAGCACAGTTAGTAAGATGATGGGTTTGCACTATCAAAATAAGACTGTCATTGGTTCGAATCCCATGTTATCATGTTTTTATTTTACTAGTGTGGTTTGTGGCTCTATAATATGAATGCCTATGTCTTTTAACAACAATAGTCAAGTCTTCCAATTGACTTTTTAGTGAAAACCAATAGATAGCTTTATTTTCTCTTTGTTTACTCAAATATTGAATGCTTATATCTTATAAATTTAGTAGGAAAGTATTCTAATGACTTGCTTATGACACCCCGTAGAATATATTATGTTTAGTACCTTGGACACTGTAGCTTATTCACTTAAATATCTGATAAATTGTTTGTTTGGTATGCACAGTCTGGTTAGCACAGTTAGTAAGGTGTTGGGTTTGCACTATCAAATTAAGACTGTCATTGGTTCGAATCCCATGTTATCATGTTTTTATTTTACTAGTGTGGTTTGTGGCTCTATAATATGAATGCCTATGTCTTTTAACAACAATAGTCAAGTCTTCCAATGGACTTTTTAGTGAAACCCAAAATATAGCTTTATTTTCTCTTTGTTTACTCAAATATTGAATGCTTATGTCTTATAAATTTAGTAGGAAAGTATTCTAATGACTTGCTTATGACACCCCATAGAATATATTATGTTTAGTACCTTGGACACTGTAGCTTATTCACTTAAATATCTGATAAATTGTGTGTCTGGTATGCACAGTCTGGTTAGCACAGTTAGTAAGGTGTTGGGTTTGCACTATCAAATTAAGACTGTCATTGGTTCAAATCCCATGTTATCATGTTTTTATTTTACTAGTGTGGTTTGTGGCTCTATAATATGAATGCCTATGTCTCTTAACAACAATAGTCAAGTCTTCCAATGGACTTTTTAGTGACACCCAATAGATAGCTTTATTTTCTCTTTGTTTACTCAAATATTGAATGCTTATATCTTATAAATTTAGTAGGAAAGTATTCTAATGACTTGCTTATGACACCCTGTAGAATATATTATGTTTAGTACCTTGGACACTGTAGCTTATTCACTTAAATCTCTGATAAATTGTGCGTTTGGTATGCATAGTCTGGTTAGCACAGTTAGTAAGGTGTTGGGTTTGCATTATCAAATTAAGACTGTCATTGGTTCGAATCCCATGTTATCATGGTTTTATTTTACTAGTGTGGTTTGTGGCTCTATAATATGAATGCCTATGTCTTTTAACAACAATAGTCAAGTCTTCCAATGGACTTTTTAGTGAAACCCAAAAGATAGCTTTATTTTCTCTTTGTTTACTCAAATATTGAATGCTTTTGTCTTATAAATTTAGTAGGAAAGTATTCTAATGACTTGCTTATGACACCCCATAGAATATATTATGTTTAGTACCTTGGACACTGTAGCTTATTCACTTAAATCTCTGATAAATTGTGTGTCTGCTATGCACAGTCTGGTTAGCACAGTTAGTAAGGTGTTGGCTTTGCACTATCAAATTAAGACTGTCATTGGTTCGAATCCCATGTTATCATGGTTTTATTTTACTAGTGTGGTTTGTGGCTCTATAATATGAATGCCTATGTCTTTTATCAACAATAGTCAAGTCTTCCAAAGGACTTTTTAGTGAAACCCAATAGATAGCTTTATTTTCTCTTTGTTTACTCAAATATTGAATGCTTATATCTTATAAATTTAGTAGGAAAGTATTCTAATGACTTGCTTATGACACCCCGTAGAATATATTATGTTTAGTACCTTGGACACTGTAGCTTATTCACTTAAATCTCTGATAAAATGTGTGTCTGGTATGCACAGTCTGGTTAGCACAGTTAGTAAGGTGTTGGGTTTGCACTATCAAATTAAGACTGTCATTGGTTCGAATCCCATGTTATCATGTTTTTATTTTACTAGTGTGGTTTGTGGCTCTATAATATGAATGCCTATGTCTTTTAACAACAATAGTCAAGTCTTCCAATTGACTTTTTAGTGAAAACCAATAGATAGCTTTATTTTCTCTTTGTTTACTCAAATATTGAATGCTTATATCTTATAAATTTAGTAGGAAAGTATTCTAATGACTTGCTTATGACACCCCGTAGAATATATTATGTTTAGTACCTTGGACACTGTAGCTTATTCACTTAAATCTCTGATAAATTGTGTGTCTGGTATGCACAGTCTGGTTAGCACAGTTAGTAAGGTGTTGGGTTTGCACTATCAAATTAAGACTGTCATTGGTTCAAATTCCATGTTATCATGTTTTTATTTTACTAGTGTGGTTTGTGGCTCTATAATATGAATGCCTATGTCTTTTAACAACAATAGTCAAGTCTTCCAATGGACTTTTTAGTGAAACCCAAAAGATAGCTTTATTTTCTCTTTGTTTACTCAAATATTGAATGCTTTTGTCTTATAAATTTAGTAGGAAAGTATTCTAATGACTTGCTTATGACACCCCATAGAATATATTATGTTTAGTACCTTGGACACTGTAGCTTATTCACTTAAATCTCTGATAAATTGTGTGTCTGCTATGCACAGTCTGGTTAGCACAGTTAGTAAGGTGTTGGGTTTGCACTATCAAATTAAGACTGTCATTGGTTCGAATCCCATGTTATCATGTTTTTATTTTACTAGTGTGGTGTGTGGCTCTATAATATGAATGCCTATGTCTTTTAACAACAATAGTCAAGTCTTCGAATGGACTTTTTAGTGACACCCAATAGATAGCTTTATTTTCTCTTTGTTTACTCAAATATTGAATGCTTATGTCTTATAAATTTAGTAGGAAAGTATTCTAATGACTTGCTTATGACACCCCATAGAATATATACTGTTTAGTACCTTGGACACTGTAGCTTATTCACTTAAATCTCTGATAAATTGTGTGTCTGCTATGCACAGTCTGGTTAGCACAGTTAGTAAGGTGTTGGGTTTGCACTATCAAATTAAGACTGTCATTGGTTCGAATCCCATGTAATCATGTTTTTATTTTACTAGTGTGGTTTGTGGCTCTATAATATAAATGCCTATGTCTTTTAACAACAATAGTCAAGTCTTCCAATGGACTTTTTAGTGACACCCAATAGATAGCTTTATTTTCTCTTTGTTTACTCAAATATTGAATGCTCATGTCTTATAAATTTAGTAGGAAAGTATTCTAATGACTTGCTTATGACACCCCATAGAATATATTTTGTTTAGTACCTTGGACACTGTAGCTTATTCACTTAAATCTCTGATAAATTGTGTGTCTGGTATGCACAGTCTGGTTAGCACAGTTAGTAAGATGATGGGTTTGCACTATCAAATTAAGACTGTCATTGGTTCGAATCCTATGTTATCATGTTTTTATTTTACCAGTGTGGTTTGTTGCTCTATAATATGAATGCCTATGTCTTTTAACAACAATAGTCATGTCTTCCAATTGACTTTTTAGTGAAAACCAATAGATAGCTTTATTTTCTCTTTGTTTACTCAAATATTGAATGCTTATGTCTTATAAATTTAGTAGGGAAAGTATTCTAATGACTTGCTTATGACACCCCATAGAATATATACTGTTTAGTACCTTGGACACTGTAGCTTATTCACTTAAATCTCTGATAAATTGTGTGTTTGGTATGCACAGTCTGGTTAGCACAGTTAGTAAGGTGTTGGGTTTGCACTATCAAATTAAGACTGTCATTGTTTCGAATTCCATGTTATCATGTTTTTATTTTACTAGTGTGGTTTGTTGCTCTATAATATGAATGCCTATGTCTTTTAACAACAATAGTCAAGTCTTCCAATGGACTTTTTAGTGAAACCCAAAAGATAGCTTTATTTTCTCTTTGTTTACTCAAATATTGAATGCTTATATCTTATAAATTTAGTAGGAAAGTATTCTAATGACTTGCTTATGACACCCTGTAGAATATATTATGTTTAGTACCTTGGACACTGTAGCTTATTCACTTAAATCTCTGATAAATTGTGCGTCTGGTATGCACAGTCTGGTTAGCACAGTTAGTAAGGTGTTGGGTTTGCATTATCAAATTAAGACTGTCATTGGTTCGAATTCCATGTTATCATGTTTTTATTTTACTAGTGTGGTTTGTGGCTCTATAATATGAATGCCTATGTCTTTTAACAACAATAGTCAAGTCTTCCAATGGACTTTTTAGTGAAACCCAATAGATAGCTTTATTTTCTCTTTGTTTACTCAAATATTGAATGCTTATGTCTTATAAATTTAGTAGGTAAAGTATTCTAATGACTTGCTTATGACACCCCATAGAATATAAACATTTTAGTACCTTGGGCACTGTAGCTTATTCACTTAAATCTCTGATAAATTGGGTGTCTGGTATGCACAGTCTGGTTAGCACAGTTAGTAAGGTGTTGGGTTTGCACGATCACATTAAGACTGTCATTGGTTCGAATCCCATGTTATCATGTTTTTATTTTACTAGTGTGGTTTGTGGCTCTATAATATGAATGCCTATGTCTTTTAACAACAATAGTCAAGTCTTCCAATGGACTTTTTAGTGACACCCAATAGATAGCTTTATTTTCTCTTTGTTTACTCAAATATTGAATGCTTATGTCTTATAAATTTAGTAGGAAAGTATTCTAATGACTTGCTTATGACACCCCATAGAATATATACTGTTTAGTACCTTGGACACTGTAGCTTATTCACTTAAATCTCTGATAAATTGTGTGTCTGCTATGCACAGTCTGGTTAGCACAGTTAGTAAGGCGTTGGGTTTGCACTATCAAATTAAGACTGTCATTGGTTCGAATCCCATGTTATCATGTATTTATTTTACTAGTGTGGTTTGTGGCTCTATAATATGAATGCCTATGTCTTTTAACAACAATAGTCAAGTCTTCCAATGGACTTTTTAGTGACACCCAATAGATAGCTTTATTTTCTCTTTGTTTACTCAAATATTGAATGCTCATGTCTTATAAATTTAGTAGGAAAGTATTCTAATGACTTGCTTATGACACTCCGTAGAATATATTATGTTTAGTACCTTGGATACTGTAGCTTATTCACTTAAATCTCTGATAAATTGTGGGTCTGTTATGCACAGTCTGGTTAGCACAGTTAGTAAGGTGTTGGGTTTGCACTATCAAATTAAGACTGTCATTGGTTCGAATCCCATGTTATCATGTTTTTATTTTACTAGTGTGGTTTGTGGCTCTATAATATGAATGCCTATGTCTTTTAACAACAATAGTCAAGTCTTCCAATGGACTTTTCAGTGAAACCCAATAGATAGCTTTATTTTCTCTTTGTTTACTCAAATATTGAATGCTTATGTCTTATAAATTTAGTAGGAAAGTATTCTAATGACTTGCTTATGACACCCCATAGAATATATTATGTTTAGTACCTTGGACACTGTAGCTTATTCACTTAAATCTCTGATAAATTGTGTGTCTGCTATGCACAGTCTGGTTAGCACAGTTAGTAAGGTGTTGTGTTTGCACTATCAAATTAAGACTGTCATTGGTTTGAATCCCATGTTATCATGTTTTTATTTTACTAGTGTGGTTTGTGGCTCTATAATATGAATGCCTATGTCTTTTAACAACAATAGTCAAGTCTTCCAATGGACTTTTTAGTGACACCCAATAGATAGCTTTATTTTCTCTTTGTTTACTCAAATATTGAATGCTCATGTCTTATAAATTTAGTAGGAAAGTATTCTAATGACTTGCTTATGACACCCCATAGAATATATTATGTTTAGTACCTTGGACACTGTAGCTTATTCACTTAAACCTCTGATAAATTGTGTGTCTGGTATGCACAGTCTGGTTAGCACAGTTAGTAAGATGATGGGTTTGCACTATCAAAATAAGACTGTCATTGGTTCGAATCCCATGTTATCATGTTTTTATTTTACTAGTGTGGTTTGTGGCTCTATAATATGAATGCCTATGTCTTTTAACAACAATAGTCAAGTCTTCCAATGGACTTTTTAGTGACACCCAATAGATAGCTTTATTTTCTCTTTGTTTACTCAAATATTGAATGCTTATATCTTATAAATTTAGTAGGAAAGTATTCTAATGACTTGCTTATGACACCCCGTAGAATATATTATGTTTAGTACCTTGGACACTGTAGCTTATTCACTTAAATCTCAGATAAATTGTGCATCTGGTATGCACAGTCTGGTTAGCACAGTTAGTAAGGTGTTGGCTTTGCACTATCAAATTTAAACTGTCATTGGTTTGAATCCCATGTTATCATGGTTTTATTTTACTAGTGTGGTTTGTGGCTCTATAATATGAATGCCTATGCCTTTTAACAACAATAGTCAAGTCTTCCAAATGACTTTTTAGTGAAACCCAATAGATAGCTTTATTTTCTCTTTGTTTACTCAAATATTGAATGCTTATATCTTATAAATTTAGTAGGAAAGTATTCTAATGACTTGCTTATGACACCCTGTAGAATATATTATGTTTAGTACCTTGGACACTGTAGCTTATTCACTTAAATCTCTGATAAATTGTGCATCTGGTATGCACAGTCTGGTTAGCACAGTTAGTAAGGTGTTGGGTTTGCATTATCAAATTAAGACTGTCATTGGTTCGAATTCCATGTTATTATGTTTTTATTTTACTAGTGTGGTTTGTGGCTCTATAATATGAATGCCTATGTCTTTTAACAACAATAGTCAAGTCTTCCAATGGACTTTTTAGTGAAACCCAAAAGATAGCTTTATTTTCTCTTTGTTTACTCAAATATTGAATGCTCATGTCTTATAAATTTAGTAGGAAAGTATTCTAATGACTTGCTTATGACACCCCATAGAATATATTATGTTTAGTACCTTGGACACTGTAGCTTATTCACTTAAATCTCTGATAAATTGTGTGTCTGCTATGCACAGTCTGGTTAGCACAGTTAGTAAGGTGTTGGGTTTGCACTATCAAATTAAGACTGTCATTGGTTCGAATCCCATGTAATCATGTTTTTATTTTACTAGTGTGGTTTGTGGCTCTATAATATAAATGCCTATGTCTTTTAACAACAATAGTCAAGTCTTCCAATGGACTTTTTAGTGACACCCAATAGATAGCTTTATTTTCTCTTTGTTTACTCAAATATTGAATGCTCATGTCTTATAAATTTAGTAGGAAAGTATTCTAATGACTTGCTTATGACACCCCATAGAATATATTTTGTTTAGTACCTTGGACACTGTAGCTTATTCACTTAAATCTCTGATAAATTGTGTGTCTGGTATGCACAGTCTGGTTAGCACAGTTAGTAAGATGATGGGTTTGCACTATCAAATTAAGACTGTCATTGGTTCGAATCCCATGTTATCATGTTTTTATTTTACCAGTGTGGTTTGTTGCTCTATAATATGAATGCCTATGTCTTTTAACAACAATAGTCATGTCTTCCAATTGACTTTTTAGTGAAAACCAATAGATAGCTTTATTTTCTCTTTGTTTACTCAAATATTGAATGCTTATGTCTTATAAATTTAGTAGGGAAAGTATTCTAATGACTTGCTTATGACACCCCATAGAATATATACTGTTTAGTACCTTGGACACTGTAGCTTATTCACTTAAATCTCTGATAAATTGTGTGTTTGGTATGCACAGTCTGGTTAGCACAGTTAGTAAGGTGTTGGGTTTGCACTATCAAATTAAGACTGTCATTGGTTCGAATTCCATGTTATCATGTTTTTATTTTACTAGTGTGGTTTGTTGCTCTATAATATGAATGCCTATGTCTTTTAACAACAATAGTCAAGTCTTCCAATGGACTTTTTAGTGAAACCCAAAAGATAGCTTTATTTTCTCTTTGTTTACTCAAATATTGAATGCTTATATCTTATAAATTTAGTAGGAAAGTATTCTAATGACTTGCTTATGACACCCTGTAGAATATATTATGTTTAGTACCTTGGACACTGTAGCTTATTCACTTAAATCTCTGATAAATTGTGCGTCTGGTATGCACAGTCTGGTTAGCACAGTTAGTAAGGTGTTGGGTTTGCATTATCAAATTAAGACTGTCATTGGTTCGAATTCCATGTTATCATGTTTTTATTTTACTAGTGTGGTTTGTGGCTCTATAATATGAATGCCTATGTCTTTTAACAACAATAGTCAAGTCTTCCAATGGACTTTTTAGTGAAACCCAATAGATAGCTTTATTTTCTCTTTGTTTACTCAAATATTGAATGCTTATGTCTTATAAATTTAGTAGGTAAAGTATTCTAATGACTTGCTTATGACACCCCATAGAATATAAACATTTTAGTACCTTGGACACTGTAGCTTATTCACTTAAATCTCTGATAAATTGGGTGTCTGGTATGCACAGTCTGGTTAGCACAGTTAGTAAGGTGTTGGGTTTGCACGATCACATTAAGACTGTCATTGGTTCGAATCCCATGTTATCATGTTTTTATTTTACTAGTGTGGTTTGTGGCTCTATAATATGAATGCCTATGTCTTTTAACAACAATAGTCAAGTCTTCCAATGGACTTTTTAGTGACACCCAATAGATAGCTTTATTTTCTCTTTGTTTACTCAAATATTGAATGCTTATGTCTTATAAATTTAGTAGGAAAGTATTCTAATGACTTGCTTATGACACCCCATAGAATATATACTGTTTAGTACCTTGGACACTGTAGCTTATTCACTTAAATCTCTGATAAATTGTGTGTCTGCTATGCACAGTCTGGTTAGCACAGTTAGTAAGGCGTTGGGTTTGCACTATCAAATTAAGACTGTCGTTGGTTCGAATCCCATGTTATCATGTATTTATTTTACTAGTGTGGTTTGTGGCTCTATAATATGAATGCCTATGTCTTTTAACAACAATAGTCAAGTCTTCCAATGGACTTTTTAGTGACACCCAATAGATAGCTTTATTTTCTCTTTGTTTACTCAAATATTGAATGCTCATGTCTTATAAATTTAGTAGGAAAGTATTCTAATGACTTGCTTATGACACTCCGTAGAATATATTATGTTTAGTACCTTGGATACTGTAGCTTATTCACTTAAATCTCTGATAAATTGTGGGTCTGTTATGCACAGTCTGGTTAGCACAGTTAGTAAGGTGTTGGGTTTGCACTATCAAATTAAGACTGTCATTGGTTCGAATCCCATGTTATCATGTTTTTATTTTACTAGTGTGGTTTGTGGCTCTATAATATAAATGCCTATGTCTTTTAACAACAATAGTCAAGTCTTCCAATGGACTTTTTAGTGACACCCAATAGATAGCTTTATTTTCTCTTTGTTTACTCAAATATTGAATGCTCATGTCTTATAAATTTAGTAGGAAAGTATTCTAATGACTTGCTTATGACACCCCATAGAATATATTTTGTTTAGTACCTTGGACACTGTAGCTTATTCACTTAAATCTCTGATAAATTGTGTGTCTGGTATGCACAGTCTGGTTAGCACAGTTAGTAAGATGATGGGTTTGCACTATCAAATTAAGACTGTCATTGGTTCGAATCCTATGTTATCATGTTTTTATTTTACCAGTGTGGTTTGTTGCTCTATAATATGAATGCCTATGTCTTTTAACAACAATAGTCATGTCTTCCAATTGACTTTTTAGTGAAAACCAATAGATAGCTTTATTTTCTCTTTGTTTACTCAAATATTGAATGCTTATGTCTTATAAATTTAGTAGGGAAAGTATTCTAATGACTTGCTTATGACACCCCATAGAATATATACTGTTTAGTACCTTGGACACTGTAGCTTATTCACTTAAATCTCTGATAAATTGTGTGTTTGGTATGCACAGTCTGGTTAGCACAGTTAGTAAGGTGTTGGGTTTGCACTATCAAATTAAGACTGTCATTGTTTCGAATTCCATGTTATCATGTTTTTATTTTACTAGTGTGGTTTGTTGCTCTATAATATGAATGCCTATGTCTTTTAACAACAATAGTCAAGTCTTCCAATGGACTTTTTAGTGAAACCCAAAAGATAGCTTTATTTTCTCTTTGTTTACTCAAATATTGAATGCTGATATCTTATAAATTTAGTAGGAAAGTATTCTAATGACTTGCTTATGACACCCTGTAGAATATATTATGTTTAGTACCTTGGACACTGTAGCTTATTCACTTAAATCTCTGATAAATTGTGCGTCTGGTATGCACAGTCTGGTTAGCACAGTTAGTAAGGTGTTGGGTTTGCATTATCAAATTAAGACTGTCATTGGTTCGAATTCCATGTTATCATGTTTTTATTTTACTAGTGTGGTTTGTGGCTCTATAATATGAATGCCTATGTCTTTTAACAACAATAGTCAAGTCTTCCAATGGACTTTTTAGTGAAACCCAATAGATAGCTTTATTTTCTCTTTGTTTACTCAAATATTGAATGCTTATGTCTTATAAATTTAGTAGGTAAAGTATTCTAATGACTTGCTTATGACACCCCATAGAATATAAACATTTTAGTACCTTGGGCACTGTAGCTTATTCACTTAAATCTCTGATAAATTGGGTGTCTGGTATGCACAGTCTGGTTAGCACAGTTAGTAAGGTGTTGGGTTTGCACGATCACATTAAGACTGTCATTGGTTCGAATCCCATGTTATCATGTTTTTATTTTACTAGTGTGGTTTGTGGCTCTATAATATGAATGCCTATGTCTTTTAACAACAATAGTCAAGTCTTCCAATGGACTTTTTAGTGACACCCAATAGATAGCTTTATTTTCTCTTTGTTTACTCAAATATTGAATGCTTATGTCTTATAAATTTAGTAGGAAAGTATTCTAATGACTTGCTTATGACACCCCATAGAATATATACTGTTTAGTACCTTGGACACTGTAGCTTATTCACTTAAATCTCTGATAAATTGTGTGTCTGCTATGCACAGTCTGGTTAGCACAGTTAGTAAGGCGTTGGGTTTGCACTATCAAATTAAGACTGTCATTGGTTCGAATCCCATGTTATCATGTATTTATTTTACTAGTGTGGTTTGTGGCTCTATAATATGAATGCCTATGTCTTTTAACAACAATAGTCAAGTCTTCCAATGGACTTTTTAGTGACACCCAATAGATAGCTTTATTTTCTCTTTGTTTACTCAAATATTGAATGCTCATGTCTTATAAATTTAGTAGGAAAGTATTCTAATGACTTGCTTATGACACTCCGTAGAATATATTATGTTTAGTACCTTGGATACTGTAGCTTATTCACTTAAATCTCTGATAAATTGTGGGTCTGTTATGCACAGTCTGGTTAGCACAGTTAGTAAGGTGTTGGGTTTGCACTATCAAATTAAGACTGTCATTGGTTCGAATCCCATGTTATCATGTTTTTATTTTACTAGTGTGGTTTGTGGCTCTATAATATGAATGCCTATGTCTTTTAACAACAATAGTCAAGTCTTCCAATGGACTTTTCAGTGAAACCCAATAGATAGCTTTATTTTCTCTTTGTTTACTCAAATATTGAATGCTTATGTCTTATAAATTTAGTAGGAAAGTATTCTAATGACTTGCTTATGACACCCCATAGAATATATTATGTTTAGTACCTTGGACACTGTAGCTTATTCACTTAAATCTCTGATAAATTGTGTGTCTGCTATGCACAGTCTGGTTAGCACAGTTAGTAAGGTGTTGTGTTTGCACTATCAAATTAAGACTGTCATTGGTTTGAATCCCATGTTATCATGTTTTTATTTTACTAGTGTGGTTTGTGGCTCTATAATATGAATGCCTATGTCTTTTAACAACAATAGTCAAGTCTTCCAATGGACTTTTTAGTGACACCCAATAGATAGCTTTATTTTCTCTTTGTTTACTCAAATATTGAATGCTCATGTCTTATAAATTTAGTAGGAAAGTATTCTAATGACTTGCTTATGACACCCCATAGAATATATTATGTTTAGTACCTTGGACACTGTAGCTTATTCACTTAAACCTCTGATAAATTGTGTGTCTGGTATGCACAGTCTGGTTAGCACAGTTAGTAAGATGATGGGTTTGCACTATCAAAATAAGACTGTCATTGGTTCGAATCCCATGTTATCATGTTTTTATTTTACTAGTGTGGTTTGTGGCTCTATAATATGAATGCCTATGTCTTTTAACAACAATAGTCAAGTCTTCCAATGGACTTTTTAGTGACACCCAATAGATAGCTTTATTTTCTCTTTGTTTACTCAAATATTGAATGCTTATATCTTATAAATTTAGTAGGAAAGTATTCTAATGACTTGCTTATGACACCCCGTAGAATATATTATGTTTAGTACCTTGGACACTGTAGCTTATTCACTTAAATCTCAGATAAATTGTGCATCTGGTATGCACAGTCTGGTTAGCACAGTTAGTAAGGTGTTGGCTTTGCACTATCAAATTTAAACTGTCATTGGTTTGAATCCCATGTTATCATGGTTTTATTTTACTAGTGTGGTTTGTGGCTCTATAATATGAATGCCTATGCCTTTTAACAACAATAGTCAAGTCTTCCAAATGACTTTTTAGTGAAACCCAATAGATAGCTTTATTTTCTCTTTGTTTACTCAAATATTGAATGCTTATATCTTATAAATTTAGTAGGAAAGTATTCTAATGACTTGCTTATGACACCCTGTAGAATATATTATGTTTAGTACCTTGGACACTGTAGCTTATTCACTTAAATCTCTGATAAATTGTGCATCTGGTATGCACAGTCTGGTTAGCACAGTTAGTAAGGTGTTGGGTTTGCATTATCAAATTAAGACTGTCATTGGTTCGAATTCCATGTTATTATGTTTTTATTTTACTAGTGTGGTTTGTGGCTCTATAATATGAATGCCTATGTCTTTTAACAACAATAGTCAAGTCTTCCAATGGACTTTTTAGTGAAACCCAAAAGATAGCTTTATTTTCTCTTTGTTTACTCAAATATTGAATGCTCATGTCTTATAAATTTAGTAGGAAAGTATTCTAATGACTTGCTTATGACACCCCATAGAATATATTATGTTTAGTACCTTGGACACTGTAGCTTATTCACTTAAATCTCTGATAAATTGTGTGTCTGCTATGCACAGTCTGGTTAGCACAGTTAGTAAGGTGTTGGGTTTGCACTATCAAATTAAGACTGTCATTGGTTCGAATCCCATGTAATCATGTTTTTATTTTACTAGTGTGGTTTGTGGCTCTATAATATAAATGCCTATGTCTTTTAACAACAATAGTCAAGTCTTCCAATGGACTTTTTAGTGACACCCAATAGATAGCTTTATTTTCTCTTTGTTTACTCAAATATTGAATGCTCATGTCTTATAAATTTAGTAGGAAAGTATTCTAATGACTTGCTTATGACACCCCATAGAATATATTTTGTTTAGTACCTTGGACACTGTAGCTTATTCACTTAAATCTCTGATAAATTGTGTGTCTGGTATGCACAGTCTGGTTAGCACAGTTAGTAAGATGATGGGTTTGCACTATCAAATTAAGACTGTCATTGGTTCGAATCCCATGTTATCATGTTTTTATTTTACCAGTGTGGTTTGTTGCTCTATAATATGAATGCCTATGTCTTTTAACAACAATAGTCATGTCTTCCAATTGACTTTTTAGTGAAAACCAATAGATAGCTTTATTTTCTCTTTGTTTACTCAAATATTGAATGCTTATGTCTTATAAATTTAGTAGGGAAAGTATTCTAATGACTTGCTTATGACACCCCATAGAATATATACTGTTTAGTACCTTGGACACTGTAGCTTATTCACTTAAATCTCTGATAAATTGTGTGTTTGGTATGCACAGTCTGGTTAGCACAGTTAGTAAGGTGTTGGGTTTGCACTATCAAATTAAGACTGTCATTGGTTCGAATTCCATGTTATCATGTTTTTATTTTACTAGTGTGGTTTGTTGCTCTATAATATGAATGCCTATGTCTTTTAACAACAATAGTCAAGTCTTCCAATGGACTTTTTAGTGAAACCCAAAAGATAGCTTTATTTTCTCTTTGTTTACTCAAATATTGAATGCTTATATCTTATAAATTTAGTAGGAAAGTATTCTAATGACTTGCTTATGACACCCTGTAGAATATATTATGTTTAGTACCTTGGACACTGTAGCTTATTCACTTAAATCTCTGATAAATTGTGCGTCTGGTATGCACAGTCTGGTTAG
Source organism: Pseudophryne corroboree (assembly GCF_028390025.1). Lineage (NCBI taxonomy): Eukaryota > Metazoa > Chordata > Amphibia > Anura > Myobatrachidae > Pseudophryne > Pseudophryne corroboree. The sequence continues at coordinate 250,189,686 of NC_086454.1, read as the reverse complement.
CACAGTTAGTAAGGTGTTGGGTTTGCATTATCAAATTAAGACTGTCATTGGTTCGAATTCCATGTTATCATGTTTTTATTTTACTAGTGTGGTTTGTGGCTCTATAATATGAATGCCTATGTCTTTTAACAACAATAGTCAAGTCTTCCAATGGACTTTTTAGTGAAACCCAATAGATAGCTTTATTTTCTCTTTGTTTACTCAAATATTGAATGCTTATGTCTTATAAATTTAGTAGGTAAAGTATTCTAATGACTTGCTTATGACACCCCATAGAATATAAACATTTTAGTACCTTGGACACTGTAGCTTATTCACTTAAATCTCTGATAAATTGGGTGTCTGGTATGCACAGTCTGGTTAGCACAGTTAGTAAGGTGTTGGGTTTGCACGATCACATTAAGACTGTCATTGGTTCGAATCCCATGTTATCATGTTTTTATTTTACTAGTGTGGTTTGTGGCTCTATAATATGAATGCCTATGTCTTTTAACAACAATAGTCAAGTCTTCCAATGGACTTTTTAGTGACACCCAATAGATAGCTTTATTTTCTCTTTGTTTACTCAAATATTGAATGCTTATGTCTTATAAATTTAGTAGGAAAGTATTCTAATGACTTGCTTATGACACCCCATAGAATATATACTGTTTAGTACCTTGGACACTGTAGCTTATTCACTTAAATCTCTGATAAATTGTGTGTCTGCTATGCACAGTCTGGTTAGCACAGTTAGTAAGGCGTTGGGTTTGCACTATCAAATTAAGACTGTCGTTGGTTCGAATCCCATGTTATCATGTATTTATTTTACTAGTGTGGTTTGTGGCTCTATAATATGAATGCCTATGTCTTTTAACAACAATAGTCAAGTCTTCCAATGGACTTTTTAGTGACACCCAATAGATAGCTTTATTTTCTCTTTGTTTACTCAAATATTGAATGCTCATGTCTTATAAATTTAGTAGGAAAGTATTCTAATGACTTGCTTATGACACTCCGTAGAATATATTATGTTTAGTACCTTGGATACTGTAGCTTATTCACTTAAATCTCTGATAAATTGTGGGTCTGTTATGCACAGTCTGGTTAGCACAGTTAGTAAGGTGTTGGGTTTGCACTATCAAATTAAGACTGTCATTGGTTCGAATCCCATGTTATCATGTTTTTATTTTACTAGTGTGGTTTGTGGCTCTATAATATGAATGCCTATGTCTTTTAACAACAATAGTCAAGTCTTCCAATGGACTTTTCAGTGAAACCCAATAGATAGCTTTATTTTCTCTTTGTTTACTCAAATATTGAATGCTTATGTCTTATAAATTTAGTAGGAAAGTATTCTAATGACTTGCTTATGACACCCCATAGAATATATTATGTTTAGTACCTTGGACACTGTAGCTTATTCACTTAAATCTCTGATAAATTGTGTGTCTGCTATGCACAGTCTGGTTAGCACAGTTAGTAAGGTGTTGTGTTTGCACTATCAAATTAAGACTGTCATTGGTTTGAATCCCATGTTATCATGTTTTTATTTTACTAGTGTGGTTTGTGGCTCTATAATATGAATGCCTATGTCTTTTAACAACAATAGTCAAGTCTTCCAATGGACTTTTTAGTGACACCCAATAGATAGCTTTATTTTCTCTTTGTTTACTCAAATATTGAATGCTCATGTCTTATAAATTTAGTAGGAAAGTATTCTAATGACTTGCTTATGACACCCCATAGAATATATTATGTTTAGTACCTTGGACACTGTAGCTTATTCACTTAAACCTCTGATAAATTGTGTGTCTGGTATGCACAGTCTGGTTAGCACAGTTAGTAAGATGATGGGTTTGCACTATCAAAATAAGACTGTCATTGGTTCGAATCCCATGTTATCATGTTTTTATTTTACTAGTGTGGTTTGTGGCTCTATAATATGAATGCCTATGTCTTTTAACAACAATAGTCAAGTCTTCCAATTGACTTTTTAGTGAAAACCAATAGATAGCTTTATTTTCTCTTTGTTTACTCAAATATTGAATGCTTATATCTTATAAATTTAGTAGGAAAGTATTCTAATGACTTGCTTATGACACCCCGTAGAATATATTATGTTTAGTACCTTGGACACTGTAGCTTATTCACTTAAATATCTGATAAATTGTTTGTTTGGTATGCACAGTCTGGTTAGCACAGTTAGTAAGGTGTTGGGTTTGCACTATCAAATTAAGACTGTCATTGGTTTGAATCCCATGTTATCATGTTTTTATTTTACTAGTGTGGTTTGTGGCTCTATAATATGAATGCCTATGTCTTTTAACAACAATAGTCAAGTCTTCCAATGGACTTTTTAGTGAAACCCAAAAGATAGCTTTATTTTCTCTTTGTTTACTCAAATATTGAATGCTTATGTCTTATAAATTTAGTAGGAAAGTATTCTAATGACTTGCTTATGACACCCCATAGAATATATTATGTTTAGTACCTTGGACACTGTAGCTGATTCACTTAAATCTCTGATAAATTGTGTGTCTGGTATGCACAGTCTGGTTAGCACAGTTAGTAAGGTGTTGGGTTTGCACTATCAAATTTAAACTGTCATTGGTTTGAATCCCATGTTATCATGGTTTTATTTTACTAGTGTGGTTTGTGGCTCTATAATATGAATGCCTATGCCTTTTAACAACAATAGTCAAGTCTTCCAAATGACTTTTTAGTGAAACCCAATAGATAGCTTTATTTTCTCTTTGTTTACTCAAATATTGAATGCTTATATCTTATAAATTTAGTAGGAAAGTATTCTAATGACTTGCTTATGACACCCTGTAGAATATATTATGTTTAGTACCTTGGACACTGTAGCTTATTCACTTAAATCTCTGATAAATTGTGCGTCTGGTATGCATAGTCTGGTTAGCACAGTTAGTAAGGTGTTGGGTTTGCATTATCAAATTAAGACTGTCATTGGTTCGAATTCCATGTTATCATGTTTTTATTTTACTAGTGTGGTTTGTGGCTCTATAATATGAATGCCTATGTCTTTTAACAACAATAGTCAAGTCTTCCAATGGACTTTTTAGTGAAACCCAATAGATAGCTTTATTTTCTCTTTGTTTACTCAAATATTGAATGCTTATGTCTTATAAATTTAGTAGGGAAAGTATTCTAATGACTTGCTTATGACACCCCATAGAATATATACTGTTTAGTACCTTGGACACTGTAGCTTATTCACTTAAATCTCTGATAAATTGTGTGTCTGCTATGCACAGTCTGGTTAGCACAGTTAGTAAGGTGTTGGGTTTGCACTATCAAATTAAGACTGTCATTGGTTCGAATCCCATGTTATCATGTTTTTATTTTAATAGTGTGGTTTGTGGCTCTATAATATGAATGCCTATGTCTTTTAACAACAATAGTCAAGTCTTCCAATGGACTTTTTAGTGACACCCAATAGATAGCTTTATTTTCTCTTTGTTTACTCAAATATTGAATGCTTATGTCTTATAAATTTAGTAGGAAAGTATTCTAATGACTTGCTTATGACACCCCATAGAATATATACTGTTTAGTACCTTGGACACTGTAGCTTATTCACTTAAATCTCTGATAAATTGTGTGTCTGCTATGCACAGTCTGGTTAGCACAGTTAGTAAGGCGTTGGGTTTGCACTATCAAATTAAGACTGTCATTGGTTCGAATCCCATGTTATCATGTTTTTATTTTACTAGTGTGGTTTGTGGCTCTATAATATGAATGCCTATGTCTTTTAACAACAATAGTCAAGTCTTCCAATGGACTTTTTAGTGACACCCAATAGATAGCTTTATTTTCTCTTTGTTTACTCAAATATTGAATGCTTATATCTTATAAATTTAGTAGGAAAGTATTCTAATGACTTGCTTATGACACCCCGTAGAATATATTATGTTTAGTACCTTGGACACTGTAGCTTATTCACTTAAATCTCAGATAAATTGTGCATCTGGTATGCACAGTCTGGTTAGCACAGTTAGTAAGGTGTTGGCTTTGCACTATCAAATTTAAACTGTCATTGGTTTGAATCCCATGTTATCATGGTTTTATTTTACTAGTGTGGTTTGTGGCTCTATAATATGAATGCCTATGCCTTTTAACAACAATAGTCAAGTCTTCCAAATGACTTTTTAGTGAAACCCAATAGATAGCTTTATTTTCTCTTTGTTTACTCAAATATTGAATGCTTATATCTTATACATTTAGTAGGAAAGTATTCTAATGACTTGCTTATGACACCCTGTAGAATATATTATGTTTAGTACCTTGGACACTGTAGCTTATTCACTTAAATCTCTGATAAATTGTGCATCTGGTATGCACAGTCTGGTTAGCACAGTTAGTAAGGTGTTGGGTTTGCATTATCAAATTAAGACTGTCATTGGTTCGAATTCCATGTTATTATGTTTTTATTTTACTAGTGTGGTTTGTGGCTCTATAATATGAATGCCTATGTCTTTTAACAACAATAGTCAAGTCTTCCAATGGACTTTTTAGTGAAACCCAATAGATAGCTTTATTTTCTCTTTGTTTACTCAAATATTGAATGCTTATGTCTTATAAATTTAGTAGGTAAAGTATTCTAATGACTTGCTTATGACACCCCATAGAATATAAACTGTTTAGTACCTTGGACACTGTAGCTTATTCACTTAAATCTCTGATAAATTGTGAGTCTGCTATGCACAGTCTGGTTAGCACAGTTAGTAAGGTGTTGGGTTTGCACTATCAAATTAAGACTGTCGTTGGTTCGAATCCCATGTTATCATGTATTTATTTTACTAGTGTGGTTTGTGGCTCTATAATATGAATGCCTATGTCTTTTAACAACAATAGTCAAGTCTTCCAATGGACTTTTTAGTGACACCCAATAGATAGCTTTATTTTCTCTTTGTTTACTCAAATATTGAATGCTCATGTCTTATAAATTTAGTAGGAAAGTATTCTAATGACTTGCTTATGACACCCCGTAGAATATATTATGTTTAGTACCTTGGATACTGTAGCTTATTCACTTAAATCTCTGATAAATTGTGGGTCTGTTATGCACAGTCTGGTTAGCACAGTTAGTAAGGTGTTGGGTTTGCACTATCAAATTAAGACTGTCATTGGTTCGAATCCCATGTTATCATGTTTTTATTTTACTAGTGTGGTTTGTGGCTCTATAATATGAATGCCTATGTCTTTTAACAACAATAGTCAAGTCTTCCAATGGACTTTTCAGTGAAACCCAATAGATAGCTTTATTTTCTCTTTGTTTACTCAAATATTGAATGCTTATGTCTTATAAATTTAGTAGGAAAGTATTCTAATGACTTGCTTATGACACCCCATAGAATATATTATGTTTAGTACCTTGGACACTGTAGCTTATTCACTTAAATCTCTGATAAATTGTGTGTCTGCTATGCACAGTCTGGTTAGCACAGTTAGTAAGGTGTTGTGTTTGCACTATCAAATTAAGACTGTCATTGGTTCGAATCCCATGTTATCATATTTTTATTTTACTAGTGTGGTTTGTGGCTCTATAATATGAATGCCTATGTCTTTTAACAACAATAGTCAAGTCTTCCAATGGACTTTTTAGTGACACCCAATAGATAGCTTTATTTTCTCTTTGTTTACTCAAATATTGAATGCTCATGTCTTATAAATTTAGTAGGAAAGTATTCTAATGACTTGCTTATGACACCCCATAGAATATATTATGTTTAGTACCTTGGACACTGTAGCTTATTCACTTAAACCTCTGATAAATTGTGTGTCTGGTATGCACAGTCTGGTTAGCACAGTTAGTAAGATGATGGGTTTGCACTATCAAAATAAGACAGTCATTGGTTCGAATCCCATGTTATCATGTTTTTATTTTACTAGTGTGGTTTGTGGCTCTATAATATGAATGCCTATGTCTTTTAACAACAATAGTCAAGTCTTCCAATTGACTTTTTAGTGAAAACCAATAGATAGCTTTATTTTCTCTTTGTTTACTCAAATATTGAATGCTTATATCTTATAAATTTAGTAGGAAAGTATTCTAATGACTTGCTTATGACACCCCGTAGAATATATTATGTTTAGTACCTTGGACACTGTAGCTTATTCACTTAAATATCTGATAAATTGTTTGTTTGGTATGCACAGTCTGGTTAGCACAGTTAGTAAGGTGTTGGGTTTGCACTATCAAATTAAGACTGTCATTGGTTCGAATCCCATGTTATCATGTTTTTATTTTACTAGTGTGGTTTGTGGCTCTATAATATGAATGCCTATGTCTTTTAACAACAATAGTCAAGTCTTCCAATGGACTTTTTAGTGAAACCCAAAAGATAGCTTTATTTTCTCTTTGTTTACTCAAATATTGAATGCTTATGTCTTATAAATTTAGTAGGAAAGTATTCTAATGACTTGCTTATGACACCCCATAGAATATATTATGTTTAGTACCTTGGACACTGTAGCTTATTCACTTAAATCTCTGATAAATTGTGTGTCTGGTATGCACAGTCTGGTTAGCACAGTTAGTAAGGTGTTGGGTTTGCACTATCAAATTAAGACTGTCATTGGTTCAAATCCCATGTTATCATGTTTTTATTTTACTAGTGTGGTTTGTGGCTCTATAATATGAATGCCTATGTCTTTTAACAACAATAGTCAAGTCTTCCAATGGACTTTTTAGTGACACCCAATAGATAGCTTTATTTTCTCTTTGTTTACTCAAATATTGAATGCTCATGTCTTATAAATTTAGTAGGAAAGTATTCTAATGACTTGCTTATGACACCCCATAGAATATATTATGTTTAGTACCTTGGACACTGTAGCTTATTCACTTAAATCTCTGATAAATTGTGTGTCTGCTATGCACAGTCTGGTTAGCACAGTTAGTAAGGCGTTGGGTTTGCACTATCAAATTAGGACTGTCATTGGTTCGAATCCCATGTTATCATGTTTTTATTTTACTAGTGTGGTTTGTGGCTCTATAATATGAATGCCTATGTCTTTTAACAACAATAGTCAAGTCTTCCAATGGACTTTTTAGTGACACCCAATAGATAGCTTTATTTTCTCTTTGTTTACTCAAATATTGAATGCTTATATCTTATAAATTTAGTAGGAAAGTATTCTAATGACTTGCTTATGACACCCCGTAGAATATATTATGTTTAGTACCTTGGACACTGTAGCTTATTCACTTAAATCTCAGATAAATTGTGCATCTGGTATGCACAGTCTGGTTAGCACAGTTAGTAAGGTGTTGGCTTTGCACTATCAAATTTAAACTGTCATTGGTTTGAATCCCATGTTATCATGGTTTTATTTTACTAGTGTGGTTTGTGGCTCTATAATATGAATGCCTATGCCTTTTAACAACAATAGTCAAGTCTTCCAAATGACTTTTAGTGAAACCCAATAGATAGCTTTATTTTCTCTTTGTTTACTCAAATATTGAATGCTTATATCTTATAAATTTAGTAGGAAAGTATTCTAATGACTTGCTTATGACACCCTGTAGAATATATTATGTTTAGTACCTTGGACACTGTAGCTTATTCACTTAAATCTCTGATAAATTGTGCGTCTGGTATGCACAGTCTGGTTAGCACAGTTAGTAAGGTGTTGGGTTTGCATTATCAAATTAAGACTGTTATTGGTTCGAATTCCATGTTATCATGTTTTTATTTTACTAGTGTGGTTTGTGGCTCTATAATATGAATGCCTATGTCTTTTAACAACAATAGTCAAGTCTTCCAATGGACTTTTTAGTGAAACCCAATAGATAGCTTTATTTTCTCTTTGTTTACTCAAATATTGAATGCTTATGTCTTATAAATTTAGTAGGTAAAGTATTCTAATGACTTGCTTATGACACCGCATAGTATATAAACTGTTTAGTACCTTGGACACTGTAGCTTATTCACTTAAATCTCTGATAAATTGGGTGTCTGGTATGCACAGTCTGGTTAGCACAGTTAGTAAGGTGTTGGGTTTGCACGATCAAATTAAGACTGTCATTGGTTCGAATCCCATGTTATCATGTTTTTATTTTACTAGTGTGGTTTGTGGCTCTATAATATGAATGCCTATGTCTTTTAACAACAATAGTCAAGTCTTCCAATGGACTTTTTAGTGACACCCAATAGATAGCTTTATTTTCTCTTTGTTTACTCAAATATTGAATGCTCATGTCTTATAAATTTAGTAGGAAAGTATTCTAATGACTTGCTTATGACACCCCATAGAATATATTTTGTTTAGTACCTTGGACACTGTAGCTTATTCACTTAAATCTCAGATAAATTGTGCTTCTGGTATGCACAGTCTGGTTAGCACAGTTAGTAAGGTGTTGGCTTTGCACTATCAAATTTAAACTGTCATTGGTTTGAATCCCATGTTATCATGGTTTTATTTTACTAGTGTGGTTTGTGGCTCTATAATATGAATGCCTATGCCTTTTAACAACAATAGTCAAGTCTTCCAAATGACTTTTTAGTGAAACCCAATAGATAGCTTTATTTTCTCTTTGTTTACTCAAATATTGAATGCTTATATCTTATAAATTTAGTAGGAAAGTATTCTAATGACTTGCTTATGACACCCTGTAGAATATATTATGTTTAGTACCTTGGACACTGTAGCTTATTCACTTAAATCTCTGATAAATTGTGCGTCTGGTATGCATAGTCTGGTTAGCACAGTTAGTAAGGTGTTGGGTTTGCATTATCAAATTAAGACTGTCATTGGTTCGAATTCCATGTTATCATGTTTTTATTTTACTAGTGTGGTTTGTGGCTCTATAATATGAATGCCTATGTCTTTTAACAACAATAGTCAAGTCTTCCAATGGACTTTTTAGTGAAACCCAATAGATAGCTTTATTTTCTCTTTGTTTACTCAAATATTGAATGCTTATGTCTTATAAATTTAGTAGGAAAGTATTCTAATGACTTGCTTATGACACCCCATAGAATATATACTGTTTAGTACCTTGGACACTGTAGCTTATTCACTTAAATCTCTGATAAATTGTGTGTCTGCTATGCACAGTCTGGTTAGCACAGTTAGTAAGGCGTTGGGTTTGCACTATCAAATTAAGACTGTCATTGGTTCGAATCCCATGTTATCATGTTTTTATTTTACTAGTGTGGTTTGTGGCTCTATAATATGAATGCCTATGTCTTTTAACAACAATAGTCAAGTCTTCCAATGGACTTTTTAGTGACACCCAATAGATAGCTTTATTTTCTCTTTGTTTACTCAAATATTGAATGCTCATGTCTTATAAATTTAGTAGGAAAGTATTCTAATGACTTGCTTATGACACCCCGTAGAATATATTATGTGTAGTACCTTGGATACTGTAGCTTATTCACTTAAATCTCTGATAAATTGTGGGTCTGTCATGCACAGTCTGGTTAGCACAGTTAGTAAGGTGTTGGGTTTGCACTATCAAATTAAGACTGTCATTGGTTCGAATCCCATGTTATCATGTTTTTATTTTACTAGTGTGGTTTGTGGCTCTATAATATGAATGCCTATGTCTTTTAACAACAATAGTCAAGTCTTCCAATGGACTTTTCAGTGAAACCCAATAGATAGCTTTATTTTCTCTTTGTTTACTCAAATATTGAATGCTTATGTCTTATAAATTTAGTAGGAAAGTATTCTAATGACTTGCTTATGACACCCCATAGAATATATTATGTTTAGTACCTTGGACACTGTAGCTTATTCACTTAAATCTCTGATAAATTGTGTGTCTGCTATGCACAGTCTGTTTAGCACAGTTAGTAAGGTGTTGGGTTTGCACTATCAAATTAAGACTGTCATTGGTTCGAATCCCATGTTATCATGTTTTTATTTTACTAATGTGGTTTGTGGCTCTATAATATGAATGCCTATGTCTTTTAACAACAATAGTCAAGTCTTCCAATGGACTTTTTAGTGACACCCAATAGATAGCTTTATTTTCTCTTTGTTTACTCAAATATTGAATGCTCATGTCTTATAAATTTAGTAGGAAAGTATTCTAATGACTTGCTTATGACACCCCATAGAATATATTATGTTTAGTACCTTGGACACTGTAGCTTATTCACTTAAACCTCTGATAAATTGTGTGTCTGGTATGCACAGTCTGGTTAGCACAGTTAGTAAGATGATGGGTTTGCACTATCAAAATAAGACTGTCATTGGTTCGAATCCCATGTTATCATGTTTTTATTTTACTAGTGTGGTTTGTGGCTCTATAATATGAATGCCTATGTCTTTTAACAACAATAGTCAAGTCTTCCAATTGACTTTTTAGTGAAAACCAATAGATAGCTTTATTTTCTCTTTGTTTACTCAAATATTGAATGCTTATATCTTATAAATTTAGTAGGAAAGTATTCTAATGACTTGCTTATGACACCCCGTAGAATATATTATGTTTAGTACATTGGACACTGTAGCTTATTCACTTAAATATCTGATAAATTGTGTGTTTGGTTAGCACAGTTAGTAAGGTGTTGGGTTTGCACTATCAAATTAAGACTGTCATTGGTTCGAATCCCATGTTATCATGTTTTTATTTTACTAGTGTGGTTTGTGGCTCTATAATATGAATGTCTATGTCTTTTAACAACAATAGTCAAGTCTTCCAATGGACTTTTTAGTGAAACCCAAAAGATAGCTTTATTTTCTCTTTGTTTTCTCAAATATTGAATGCTTATGTCTTATAAATTTAGTAGGAAAGTATTCTAATGACTTGCTTATGACACCCCATAGAATATATTATGTTTAGTACCTTGGACACTGTAGCTTATTTACTTAAATCTCTGATAAATTGCATGTCTGCTCTGCACAGTCTGGTTAGCACAGTTAGTAAGTTGTTGGGTTTACACTATCAAATTAAGACTGTTATTGGTTCGAATCCCATGTTATCATGTTTTTATTTTACTAGTGTGGTTTGTGGCTCTATAATATGAATGCCTATGTCTTTTAACAACAAAACTAAAGTCTTCCAATGGACTTTTTAGTGACACCCAATAGATAGCTTTATTTTCTCTTTGTTTACTCAAATATTGAATGCTTATGTCTTATAAATTTAGTAGGAACGTATTCTAATGACTTGCTTATGACACCCCATAGAATATATTATGTTTAGTAACTTGGACACTGTAGCTTATTCACTTAAATCTCTGATAAATTGTGGGTCTGCTGTGTACAGTTTGGTTAGCACAGTTAGTAAAGTGTTGGGTTTGCACTATCAAATCAGGACTGTTATTGGTTTGAATCCCATGTTATCATGTTTTTATTTTACTAGTGTGGTTTGTGGCTCTATAATATGAATGCCTATGTCTTTTAACAACAATAGCCAAATCTTACAATGGACTTTTTAGTGAAACCCAATAGATAGCTTTATTTTCTCTTTGTTTACTCAAATATTGAATGCTTATGTCTTATAAATTTAGTAGGCAAGTATTCTAATGACTTGCTTATAACACCCCATAGAATATATTATGTTTAGTACCTTGGACACTGTAGCTTATTCACTTAAATCTCTGATAAATAGTGTGTCTGCTCTGCACAGTCTGGTTAGCACAGTTAGTAAGTTGTTGGGTTTACACTATCAAATTGAGACTGTCATTGGTTCGAATCCCATGTTATCATGTTTTTATTTTACTAGTGTGGTTTGTAGCTCTATAATATGAATGCCTATGTCTTTTAACAACAATAGTCAAGTCTTCCAATGGACTTTTTAGTGACACCCAATAGATAGCTTTATTTTCTCTTTGTTTACTCAAATATTGAATGCTTATGTCTTATAAATTTAGTAGGAACGTATTCTAATGACTTGCTTATGACACCCCATAGAATATATTATGTTTAGTAACTTGGACACTGTAGCTTATTCACTTAAATCTCTGATAAATTGTGGGTTTGCTATGCACAGTCTGTTAGCACAGTTAGTAAGGTGTTGGGTTTGCACTACCAAATTAGGACTGTCATTGGTTTGAATCCCATGTTATCATGTTTTTATTTTACTAGTGTGGTTTGTGGCTCTATAATATGAATGCCTATGTCTTTTAACAACAATAGTCAAGTCTTACAATGGACTTTTTAGTGAAACCCAATAGATAGCTTTATTTTCTCTTTGTTTACTCAAATATTGAATGCTTATGTCTTATAAATTTAGTAGGAAAGTATTCTAATGACTTGCTTATGACACCCCATAGAATATATTATGTTTAGTACCTTGGACACTGTAGCTTATTCACTTAAATCTCTGATAAATAGTGTGTCTGCTCTGCACAGTCTGGTTAGCACAGTTAGTAAGTTGTTGGGTTTACACTATCAAATTAAAACTGTCATTGGTTCGAATCTCATGTTATCATGTTTTTATTTTACTAGTGTGGTTTGTGGCTCTATAATATGAATGCCTATGTCTTTTAACAACAATAGTCAAGTCTTCCAATGGACTTTTTAGTGACACCCAATAGATAGCTTTATTTTCTCTTTGTTTACTCAAATATTGAATGCTTATGTCTTATAAATTTAGTAGGAACGTTTTCTAATGACTTGCTTATGACACCCCATAGAATATATTATGTTTAGTAACTTGGACACTGTAGCTTATTCACTTAAATCTCTGATAAATTGTGGGTCTGCTATGCACAGTCTGGTTAGCACAGTTAGTAAGGTGTTGGGTTTGCACTACCAAATTGGGACTGTCATTGGTTTGAATCCCATGTTATCATGTTTTTATTTTACTAGTGTGGTTTGTGGCTCTATAATATGAATGCCTATGTCTTTTAACAACAATAGTCAAGTCTTCCAATGGACTTTTTAGTGACACCCAATAGATAGCTTTATTTTCTCTTTGTTTACTCAAATATTGAATGCTTATGTCTTATAAATTTAGTAGGAACGTTTTCTAATGACTTGCTAATGACACCCCATAGAATATATTATGTTTAGTAACTTGGACACTGTAGCTTATTCACTTAAATCTCTGATAAATTGTGGGTCTGCTATGCACAGTCTGGTTTGCACAGTTAGTAAGGTGTTGGGTTTGCACTATCAAATTAGGACTGTCATTGGTTTGAATCTCATGTTTTTATTTTACTAGTGTGGTTTGTGGCTCTATAATATGAATGCCTATGTCTTTTAACAACAATAGTCAAGTCTTACAATGGACGTTTTAGTGAAACCCAATAGATAGCTTTATTTTCTCTTTGTTTACTCAAATATTGAATGCTTATGTCTTATAAATTTAGTAGGAAAGTATTCTAATGACTTGCTTATGACACCCCATAGAATATATTATGTTTAGTACCTTGGACACTGTAGCTTATTCACTTAAATCTCTGATAAATGGTGTGTATGCTATGCACAGTCTGGTTAGCACAGTTAGTAACGGGTTGGGTTTGCACTATCAAATTAAGACTGTCATTGGTTCGAATCCCATGTTATCATGTTTTCATTTTACTAGTGTGGTTTGTGGCTCTATAATATGAATGCCTATGTCTTTTAACAACAATAGTCAAGTCTTCCAATGGACTTTTTAGTGACACCCAATAGATAGCTTTATTTTCTCTTTGTTTACTCAAATATTGAATGCTTATGTCTTATAAATTTAGTAGGAACGTATTCTAATGACTTGCTTATGACACCCCATAGAATATATTATGTTTAGTAACTTGGACACTGTAGCTTATTCACTTAAATCTCTGATAAATTGTGGGTCTGCTGTGCACAGTCTGGTTAGCACAGTTAGTAAGGTGTTGGGTTTGCACTATCAAATTAGGACTGTTATTGGTTTGAATCCCATGTTATCATGTTTTTATTTTACTAGTGTGTTTTGTGGCTCTATAATATGAATGCCTATGTCTTTTAACAACAATAGTCAAGTCTTACAATGGACTTTTTAGTGAAACCCAATAGATAGCTTTATTTTCTCTTTGTTTACTCAAATATTGAATGCTTATGTCTTATAAATTTAGTAGGAAAGTATTCTAATGACTTGCTTATGACACCCCATAGAATATATTATGTTTAGTACCTTGGACACTGTAGCTTATTCACTTAAATCTCTGATAAATAGTGTGTCTGGTATGTACAGTCTGGTTAGCACAGTTAGTAAGGTGTTGGGTTTGCACTATCAAATTAAGACTATCATAAGTTTGAATCTCATGTTTTTATTTTACTAGTGTGGTTTGTGGCTCTATAATATGAATGCCTATGTCTTTTAACAACAATAGTCAAGTCTTCCAATGGACTTTTTAGTGACACCCAATAGATAGCTTTATTTTCTCTTTGTTTACTCAAATATTGAATGCTTATGTCTTATAAATTTAGTAGGAAAGTATTCTAATGACTTGCTTATGACACCCCATAGAATATATTATGTTTAGTACCTTGGACACTTTAGCTTATTCACTTAAATCTCTGATAAATTGTGTCTGGTATGCACAGTCTGGTTAGCACAGTTAGTAAGGTGTTGGGTTTGCACTATCAAATTAAGACTGTCATTGGTTCGAATCCCATGTTATCATGTTTTTATTTTACTAGTGTGGTTTGTGGCTCTATAATATGAATGCCTCTGTCTTTTAACAACAATAGTCAAGTATTTAATGGACTTTTTAGTGAAACCCAATAGATAGCTTTATTTTCTTTTTGTTTACTCAAATATTGAATGCTTATGTCTTATAAATTTAGTAGGAAAGTATTCTAATGACTTGCTTATGACACCCCATAGAATATATTATGTTTATTACCTTGGACACTGTAGCTTATTCACTTAAATCTCTGATAAATTGTGTGTACCTATGCACAGTCTGGTTAGCACAGTTAGTAACGTGTTGGGTTTGCACTGTCAAATTAGGACTGTCATTGGTTTAAATTCCATGTTATCATGTTTTTATTTTACTAGTGTGGTTTGTGGCTCTATAATATGAATGCCTATGTCTTTTAACAACAATAGTCAGGTCTTACAATGGACTTTTTAGTGAAACCCAATAGATAGCTTTGTTTTCCCTTTGTTTACTCAAATATTGAATGCTTATGTCTTATAAATTTAGTAGGAAAGTATTCTAATGACTTGCTTATGACACCCCATAGATTATATAATGTTTAGTACCTTGGACACTATAGCTTATTCACTTAAATCTCTGATAAATTGCGTGTCTGGTGTGCACAGTCTGGTTAGCACAGTTAGTAAGGTGTTGGTGTTTGCGCTATCAAATTAAGACTGTTATTGGTTTGAATTCCATGTCATTATGTTTGTATTTTACTAGTGTGGTTTGTGGCTCTTTAATATGAATGCCTATGTATTTTAACAACAATAGTCAAGTCTTCCAATGGACTTTTTAGTGAAACCCAATAGATAGCTTTATTTTCTCTTTGTTTACTCAAATATTGAATGCTTATGTCTTATAAATTTAGTAGGAAAGTATTCTAATGACTTGCTTATGACACCCCATAGAATATATTATGTTTAGTACCTTGGACACTGTAGCTTATTTACTTAAATCTCTGATAAATTGTGTGTCTGCTCTGCACAGTCTGGTTAGCACAGTTAGTAAGTTGTTGGGTTTACACTATCAAATTAAGACTGTTATTGGTTCGAATCCCATGTTATCATGTTTTTATTTTACTAGTGTGGTTTGTGGCTCTATAATATTTATGCCTATGTCTTTTAACAACAATAGTCAAGTCTTCCAATGGACTTTTTAGTGACACCGAATAGATAGCTTTATTTTCTCTTTGTTTACTCAAATATTGAATGCTTATGTCTTATAAATTTAGTAGGAAAGTATTCTAATGAATTGATTATGACACCCCATAGAATATATTATGTTTAGTACCTTGGACACTGTAGCTTATTCACTTAAATATCTGATAAATGGTGTGTCTGCTATGCACAGTCTGGTTAGCACAGTTAGTAAGGGGTTGGGTTTGCACTACCAAATTAGGACTGTCATTGGTTTGAATCCCATGTTACCATGTTTTTATTTTACTAGTGTGGTTTGTGGCTCTATAATATGAATGCCTATGTCTTTTAACAACAATAGTCAAGTCTTACAATGGACTTTTTAGTGAAACCCAATAGATAGCTTTATTTTCTCTTTGTTTACTCAAATATTGAATGCTTATGTCTTATAAATTTAGTAGGCAAGTATTCTAATGACTTGCTTATAACACCCCATAGAATATATTATGTTTAGTACCTTGGACACTGTTGCTTATTCACTTAAATCTCTGATTAATAGTGTGTCTGCTCTGCACAGTCTGGTTAGCACAGTTAGTAAGTTGTTGGGTTTACACTATCAAATTAAGACTGTCATTGGTTCGAATCCCATGTTATCATGTTTTTATTTTACTAGTGTGGTTTGTAGCTCTATAATATGAATGCCTATGTCTTTTAACAACAATAGTCAAGTCTTCCAATGGACTTTTTAGTGACACCCAATAGATAGCTTTATTTTCTCTTTGTTTACTCAAATATTGAATGCTTATGTCTTATAAATTTAGTAGGAACGTATTCTAATGACTTGCTTATGACACCCCATAGAATATATTATGTTTAGTACCTTGGACACTATAGCTTATTCACTTAAATCTCTGATAAATTGCGTGTCTGGTGTGCACAGTCTGGTTAGCACAGTTAGTAAGGTGTTGGTGTTTGCGCTATCAAATTAAGACTGTTATTGGTTTGAATTCCATGTCATTATGTTTGTATTTTACTAGTGTGGTTTGTGGCTCTTTAATATGAATGCCTATGTATTTTAACAACAATAGTCAAGTCTTCCAATGGACTTTTTAGTGAAACCCAATAGATAGCTTTATTTTCTCTTTGTTTACTCAAATATTGAATGCTTATGTCTTATAAATTTAGTAGGAAAGTATTCTAATGACTTGCTTATGACACCCCATAGAATATATTATGTTTAGTACCTTGGACACTGTAGCTTATTTACTTAAATCTCTGATAAATTGCATGTCTGCTCTGCACAGTCTGGTTAGCACAGTTAGTAAGTTGTTGGGTTTACACTATCAAATTAAGACTGTTATTGGTTCGAATCCCATGTTATCATGTTTTTATTTTACTAGTGTGGTTTGTGGCTCTATAATATGAATGCCTATGTCTTTTAACAACAATACTAAAGTCTTCCAATGGACTTTTTAGTGACACCCAATAGATAGCTTTATTTTCTCTTTGTTTACTCAAATATTGAATGCTTATGTCTTATAAATTTAGTAGGAACGTATTCTAATGACTTGCTTATGACACCCCATAGAATATATTATGTTTAGTAACTTGGACACTGTAGCTTATTCACTTAAATCTCTGATAAATTGTGGGTCTGCTGTGTACAGTTTGGTTAGCACAGTTAGTAAAGTGTTGGGTTTGCACTATCAAATCAGGACTGTTATTGGTTTGAATCCCATGTTATCATGTTTTTATTTTACTAGTGTGGTTTGTGGCTCTATAATATGAATGCCTATGTCTTTTAACAACAATAGTCAAGTCTTACAATGGACTTTTTAGTGAAACCCAATAGATAGCTTTATTTTCTCTTTGTTTACTCAAATATTGAATGCTTATGTCTTATAAATTTAGTAGGAAAGTATTCTAATGACTTGCTTATGACACCCCATAGAATATATACTGTTTTGTACCTTGGACACTGTAGCTTATTCACTTAAATCTCTGATAAATTGTGTGTCTGCTATGCACAGTCTGGTTAGCACAGTTAGTAAGGCGTTGGGTTTGCACTATCAAATTAAGACTGTCATTGGTTCGAATCCCATGTTATCATGTTTTTATTTTACTAGTGTGGTTTGTGGCTCTATAATATGAATGCCTATGTCTTTTAACAACAATAGTCAAGTCTTCCAATGGACTTTTTAGTGACACCCAATAGATAGCTTTATTTTCTCTTTGTTTACTCAAATATTGAATGCTCATGTCTTATAAATTTAGTAGGAAAGTATTCTAATGACTTGCTTATGACACCCCGTAGAATATATTATGTGTAGTACCTTGGATACTGTAGCTTATTCACTTAAATCTCTGATAAATTGTGGGTCTGTTATGCACAGTCTGGTTAGCACAGTTAGTAAGGTGTTGGGTTTGCACTATCAAATTAAGACTGTCATTGGTTCGAATCCCATGTTATCATGTTTTTATTTTACTAGTGTGGTTTGTGGCTCTATAATATGAATGCCTATGTCTTTTAACAACAATAGTCAAGTCTTCCAATGGACTTTTCAGTGAAACCCAATAGATAGCTTTATTTTCTCTTTGTTTACTCAAATATTGAATGCTTATGTCTTATAAATTTAGTAGGAAAGTATTCTAATGACTTGCTTATGACACCCCATAGAATATATTATGTTTAGTACCTTGGACACTGTAGCTTATTCACTTAAATCTCTGATAAATTGTGTGTCTGCTATGCACAGTCTGGTTAGCACAGTTAGTAAGGTGTTGGGTTTGCACTATCAAATTAAGACTGTCATTGGTTCGAATCCCATGTTATCATGTTTTTATTTTACTAGTGTGGTTTGTGGCTCTATAATATGAATGCCTATGTCTTTTAACAACAATAGTCAAGTCTTCCAATGGACTTTTTAGTGACACCCAATAGATAGCTTTATTTTCTCTTTGTTTACTCAAATATTGAATGCTTATGTCTTATAAATTTAGTAGGAAAGTATTCTAATGACTTGCTTATGACACCCCATAGAATATATACTGTTTTGTACCTTGGACACTGTAGCTTATTCACTTAAATCTCTGATAAATTGTGTGTCTGCTATGCACAGTCTGGTTAGCACAGTTAGTAAGGCGTTGGGTTTGCACTATCAAATTAAGACTGTCATTGGTTCGAATCCCATGTTATCATGTTTTTATTTTACTAGTGTGGTTTGTGGCTCTATAATATGAATGCCTATGTCTTTTAACAACAATAGTCAAGTCTTCCAATGGACTTTTTAGTGACACCCAATAGATAGCTTTATTTTCTCTTTGTTTACTCAAATATTGAATGCTCATGTCTTATAAATTTAGTAGGAAAGTATTCTAATGACTTGCTTATGACACCCCGTAGAATATATTATGTGTAGTACCTTGGATACTGTAGCTTATTCACTTAAATCTCTGATAAATTGTGGGTCTGTTATGCACAGTCTGGTTAGCACAGTTAGTAAGGTGTTGGGTTTGCACTATCAAATTAAGACTGTCATTGGTTCGAATCCCATGTTATCATGTTTTTATTTTACTAGTGTGGTTTGTGGCTCTATAATATGAATGCCTATGTCTTTTAACAACAATAGTCAAGTCTTCCAATGGACTTTTCAGTGAAACCCAATAGATAGCTTTATTTTCTCTTTGTTTACTCAAATATTGAATGCTTATGTCTTATAAATTTAGTAGGAAAGTATTCTAATGACTTGCTTATGACACCCCATAGAATATATTATGTTTAGTACCTTGGACACTGTAGCTTATTCACTTAAATCTCTGATAAATTGTGTGTCTGCTATGCACAGTCTGGTTAGCACAGTTAGTAAGGTGTTGGGTTTGCACTATCAAATTAAGACTGTCATTGGTTCGAATCCCATGTTATCATGTTTTTATTTTACTAGTGTGGTTTGTGGCTCTATAATATGAATGCCTATGTCTTTTAACAACAATAGTCAAGTCTTCCAATGGACTTTTTAGTGACACCCAATAGATAGCTTTATTTTCTCTTTGTTTACTCAAATATTGAATGCTTATGTCTTATAAATTTAGTAGGAACGTATTCTAATGACTTGCTTATGACACCCCATAGAATATATTATGTTTAGTACCTTGGACACTATAGCTTATTCACTTAAATCTCTGATAAATTGCGTGTCTGGTGTGCACAGTCTGGTTAGCACAGTTAGTAAGGTGTTGGTGTTTGCGCTATCAAATTAAGACTGTTATTGGTTTGAATTCCATGTCATTATGTTTGTATTTTACTAGTGTGGTTTGTGGCTCTTTAATATGAATGCCTATGTATTTTAACAACAATAGTCAAGTCTTCCAATGGACTTTTTAGTGAAACCCAATAGATAGCTTTATTTTCTCTTTGTTTACTCAAATATTGAATGCTTATGTCTTATAAATTTAGTAGGAAAGTATTCTAATGACTTGCTTATGACACCCCATAGAATATATTATGTTTAGTACCTTGGACACTGTAGCTTATTTACTTAAATCTCTGATAAATTGCATGTCTGCTCTGCACAGTCTGGTTAGCACAGTTAGTAAGTTGTTGGGTTTACACTATCAAATTAAGACTGTTATTGGTTCGAATCCCATGTTATCATGTTTTTATTTTACTAGTGTGGTTTGTGGCTCTATAATATGAATGCCTATGTCTTTTAACAACAATACTAAAGTCTTCCAATGGACTTTTTAGTGACACCCAATAGATAGCTTTATTTTCTCTTTGTTTACTCAAATATTGAATGCTTATGTCTTATAAATTTAGTAGGAACGTATTCTAATGACTTGCTTATGACACCCCATAGAATATATTATGTTTAGTAACTTGGACACTGTAGCTTATTCACTTAAATCTCTGATAAATTGTGGGTCTGCTGTGTACAGTTTGGTTAGCACAGTTAGTAAAGTGTTGGGTTTGCACTATCAAATCAGGACTGTTATTGGTTTGAATCCCATGTTATCATGTTTTTATTTTACTAGTGTGGTTTGTGGCTCTATAATATGAATGCCTATGTCTTTTAACAACAATAGTCAAGTCTTACAATGGACTTTTTAGTGAAACCCAATAGATAGCTTTATTTTCTCTTTGTTTACTCAAATATTGAATGCTTATGTCTTATAAATTTAGTAGGAAAGTATTCTAATGACTTGCTTATGACACCCCATAGAATATATACTGTTTTGTACCTTGGACACTGTAGCTTATTCACTTAAATCTCTGATAAATTGTGTGTCTGCTATGCACAGTCTGGTTAGCACAGTTAGTAAGGCGTTGGGTTTGCACTATCAAATTAAGACTGTCATTGGTTCGAATCCCATGTTATCATGTTTTTATTTTACTAGTGTGGTTTGTGGCTCTATAATATGAATGCCTATGTCTTTTAACAACAATAGTCAAGTCTTCCAATGGACTTTTTAGTGACACCCAATAGATAGCTTTATTTTCTCTTTGTTTACTCAAATATTGAATGCTCATGTCTTATAAATTTAGTAGGAAAGTATTCTAATGACTTGCTTATGACACCCCGTAGAATATATTATGTGTAGTACCTTGGATACTGTAGCTTATTCACTTAAATCTCTGATAAATTGTGGGTCTGTTATGCACAGTCTGGTTAGCACAGTTAGTAAGGTGTTGGGTTTGCACTATCAAATTAAGACTGTCATTGGTTCGAATCCCATGTTATCATGTTTTTATTTTACTAGTGTGGTTTGTGGCTCTATAATATGAATGCCTATGTCTTTTAACAACAATAGTCAAGTCTTCCAATGGACTTTTCAGTGAAACCCAATAGATAGCTTTATTTTCTCTTTGTTTACTCAAATATTGAATGCTTATGTCTTATAAATTTAGTAGGAAAGTATTCTAATGACTTGCTTATGACACCCCATAGAATATATTATGTTTAGTACCTTGGACACTGTAGCTTATTCACTTAAATCTCTGATAAATTGTGTGTCTGCTATGCACAGTCTGGTTAGCACAGTTAGTAAGGTGTTGGGTTTGCACTATCAAATTAAGACTGTCATTGGTTCGAATCCCATGTTATCATGTTTTTATTTTACTAGTGTGGTTTGTGGCTCTATAATATGAATGCCTATGTCTTTTAACAACAATAGTCAAGTCTTCCAATGGACTTTTTAGTGACACCCAATAGATAGCTTTATTTTCTCTTTGTTTACTCAAATATTGAATGCTTATGTCTTATAAATTTAGTAGGAAAGTATTCTAATGACTTGCTTATGACACCCCATAGAATATATACTGTTTTGTACCTTGGACACTGTAGCTTATTCACTTAAATCTCTGATAAATTGTGTGTCTGCTATGCACAGTCTGGTTAGCACAGTTAGTAAGGCGTTGGGTTTGCACTATCAAATTAAGACTGTCATTGGTTCGAATCCCATGTTATCATGTTTTTATTTTACTAGTGTGGTTTGTGGCTCTATAATATGAATGCCTATGTCTTTTAACAACAATAGTCAAGTCTTCCAATGGACTTTTTAGTGACACCCAATAGATAGCTTTATTTTCTCTTTGTTTACTCAAATATTGAATGCTCATGTCTTATAAATTTAGTAGGAAAGTATTCTAATGACTTGCTTATGACACCCCGTAGAATATATTATGTGTAGTACCTTGGATACTGTAGCTTATTCACTTAAATCTCTGATAAATTGTGGGTCTGTTATGCACAGTCTGGTTAGCACAGTTAGTAAGGTGTTGGGTTTGCACTATCAAATTAAGACTGTCATTGGTTCGAATCCCATGTTATCATGTTTTTATTTTACTAGTGTGGTTTGTGGCTCTATAATATGAATGCCTATGTCTTTTAACAACAATAGTCAAGTCTTCCAATGGACTTTTCAGTGAAACCCAATAGATAGCTTTATTTTCTCTTTGTTTACTCAAATATTGAATGCTTATGTCTTATAAATTTAGTAGGAAAGTATTCTAATGACTTGCTTATGACACCCCATAGAATATATTATGTTTAGTACCTTGGACACTGTAGCTTATTCACTTAAATCTCTGATAAATTGTGTGTCTGCTATGCACAGTCTGGTTAGCACAGTTAGTAAGGTGTTGGGTTTGCACTATCAAATTAAGACTGTCATTGGTTCGAATCCCATGTTATCATGTTTTTATTTTACTAGTGTGGTTTGTGGCTCTATAATATGAATGCCTATGTCTTTTAACAACAATAGTCAAGTCTTCCAATGGACTTTTTAGTGACACCCAATAGATAGCTTTATTTTCTCTTTGTTTACTCAAATATTGAATGCTCATGTCTTATAAATTTAGTAGGAAAGTATTCTAATGACTTGCTTATGACACCCCATAGAATATATTATGTTTAGTACCTTGGACACTGTAGCTTATTCACTTAAACCTCTGATAAATTGTGTGTCTGGTATGCACAGTCTGGTTAGCACAGTTAGTAAGATGATGGGTTTGCACTATCAAATTAAGACTGTCATTGGTTCGAATCCCATGTTATCATGTTTTTATTTTACTAGTGTGGTTTGTGGCTCTATAATATGAATGCCTATGTCTTTTAACAACAATAGTCAAGTCTTCCAATTGACTTTTTAGTGAAAACCAATAGATAGCTTTATTTTCTCTTTGTTTACTCAAATATTGAATGCTTATATCTTATAAATTTAGTAGGAAAGTATTCTAATGACTTGCTTATGACACCCCGTAGAATATATTATGTTTAGTACATTGGACACTGTAGCTTATTCACTTAAATATCTGATAAATTGTGTGTTTGGTATGCACAGTCTGGTTAGCACAGTTAGTAAGGTGTTGGGTTTGCACTATCAAATTAAGACTGTCATTGGTTCGAATCACATGTTATCATGTTTTTATTTTACTAGTGTGGTTTGTGGCTCTATAATATGAATGTCTATGTCTTTTAACAACAATAGTCAAGTCTTCCAATGGACTTTTTAGTGAAACCCAAAAGATAGCTTTATTTTCTCTTTGTTTACTCAAATATTGAATGCTTATGTCTTATAAATTTAGTAGGAAAGTATTCTAATGACTTGCTTATGACACCCCATAGAATATATTATGTTTAGTACCTTGGACACTGTAGCTTATTCACTTAAATCTCTGATAAATTGTGTGTCTGCTATGCACAGTCTGGTTAGCACAGTTAGTAAAGCGTTGGGTTTGCACTATCAAATTAAGACTGTCATTGGTTCGAATCCCATGTTATCATGTATTTATTTTACTAGTGTGGTTTGTGGCTCTATAATATGAATGCCTATGTCTTTTAACAACAATAGTCAAGTCTTCCAATGGACTTTTTAGTGACACCCAATAGATAGCTTTATTTTCTCTTTGTTTACTCAAATATTGAATGCTCATGTCTTATAAATTTAGTAGGAAAGTATTCTAATGACTTGCTTATGACACCCCGTAGAATATATTATGTTTAGTACCTTGGATACTGTAGCTTATTCACTTAAATCTCTGATAAATTGTGGGTCTCTTATGCACAATCTGGTTAGCACAGTTAGTAAGGTGTTGGGTTTGCACTATCAAATTAAGACTGTCATTGGTTCGAATCCTATGTTATCATGTTTTTATTTTACTAGTGTGGTTTGTGGCTCTATAATATGAATGCCTATGTCTTTTAACAACAATAGTCAAGTCTTCCAATGGACTTTTCAGTGAAACCCAATAGATAGCTTTATTTTCTCTTTGTTTACTCAAATATTGAATGCTTATGTCTTATAAATTTAGTAGGAAAGTATTCTAATGACTTGCTTATGACACCCCATAGAATATATTATGTTTAGTACCTTGGACACTGTAGCTTATTCACTTAAATCTCTGATAAATTGTGCGTCTGGTATGCATAGTCTGGTTAGCACAGTTAGTAAGGTGTTGGGTTTGCATTATCAAATTAAGACTGTCATTGGTTCGAATTCCATGTTATCATGTTTTTATTTAACTAGTGTGGTTTGTGGCTCTATAATATGAATGCCTATGTCTTTTAACAACAATAGTCAAGTCTTCCAATGGACTTTTTAGTGAAACCCAATAGATAGCTTTATTTTCTCTTTGTTTACTCAAATATTGAATGCTTATGTCTTATAAATTTAGTAGGGAAAGTATTCTAATGACTTGCTTATGACACCCCATAGAATATATACTGTTTAGTACCTTGGACACTGTAGCTTATTCACTTAAATCTCTGATAAATTGTGTGTCTGCTATGCACAGTCTGGTTAGCACAGTTAGTAAGGCGTTGGGTTTGCACTATCAAATTAAGACTGTCATTGGTTCGAATCCAATGTTATCATGTTTTTATTTTAATAGTGTGGTTTGTGGCTCTATAATATGAATGCCTATGTCTTTTAACAACAATAGTCAAGTCTTCCAATGGACTTTTTAGTGACACACAATAGATAGCTTTATTTTCTCTTTGTTTACTCAAATATTGAATGCTTATGTCTTATAAATTTAGTAGGAAAGTATTCTAATGACTTGCTTATGACACCCCATCGAATATATACTGTTTAGTACCTTGGACACTGTAGCTTATTCACTTAAATCTCTGATAAATTGTGTGTCTGCTATGCACAGTCTGGTTAGCACAGTTAGTAAGGTGTTGGGTTTGCACTATCAAATTAAGACTGTCATTGGTTCGAATCCCATGTTATCATGTTTTTATTTTACTAGTGTGGTTTGTGGCTCTATAATATGAATGCCTATGTCTTTTAACAACAATAGTCAAGGCTTCCAATGGACTTTTTAGTGACACCCAATAGATAGCTTTATTTTCTCTTTGTTTACTCAAATATTGAATGCTCATGTCTTAGAAATTTAGTAGGAAAGTATTCTAATGACTTGCTTATGACACCCCATAGAATATATTATGTTTAGTACCTTGGACACTGTAGCTTATTCACTTAAACCTCTGATAAATTGTGTGTCTGGTATGCACAGTCTGGTTAGCACAGTTAGTAAGATGATGGGTTTGCACTATCAAATTAAGACTGTCATTGGTTCGAATCCCATGTTATCATGTTTTTATTTTACTAGTGTGGTTTGTGGCTCTATAATATGAATGCCTATGTCTTTTAACAACAATAGTCAAGTCTTCCAATTGACTTTTTAGTGAAAACCAATAGATAGCTTTATTTTCTCTTTGTTTACTCAAATATTGAATGCTTATATCTTATAAATTTAGTAGGAAAGTATTCTAATGACTTGCTTATGACACCCCGTAGAATATATTATGTTTAGTACCTTGGACACTGTAGCTTATTCACTTAAATATCTGATAAATTGTGTGTTTGGTATGCACAGTCTGGTTAGCACAGTTAGTAAGGTGTTGGGTTTGCACTATCAAATTAAGACTGTCATTGGTTCGAATCCCATGTTATCATGTTTTTATTTTACTAGTGTGGTTTGTGGCTCTATAATATGAATGTCTATGTCTTTTAACAACAATAGTCAAGTCTTCCAATGGACTTTTTAGTGAAACCCAAAAGATAGCTTTATTTTCTCTTTGTTTACTCAAATATTGAATGCTTATGTCTTATAAATTTAGTAGGAAAGTATTCTAATGACTTGCTTATGACACCCCATAGAATATATTATGTTTAGTACCTTGGACACTGTAGCTTATTCACTTAAATCTCTGATAAATTGTGTGTCTGCTATGCACAGTCTGGTTAGCACAGTTAGTAAGGTGTTGTGTTTGCACTATCAAATTAAGACTGTCATTGGTTCGAATCCCATGTTATCATGTTTTTATTTTACTAGTGTGGTTTGTGGCTCTATAATATGAATGCCTATGTCTTTTAACAACAATAGTCAAGTCTTCCAATTGACTTTTTAGTGAAAACCAATAGATAGCTTTATTTTCTCTTTGTTTACTCAAATATTGAATGCTTATATCTTATAAATTTAGTAGGAAAGTATTCTAATGACTTGCTTATGACACCCCGTAGAATATATTATGTTTAGTACATTGGACACTGTAGCTTATTCACTTAAATATCTGATAAATTGTGTGTTTGGTATGCACAGTCTGGTTAGCACAGTTAGTAAGGTGTTGGGTTTGCACTATCAAATTAAGACTGTCATTGGTTCGAATTACATGTTATCATGTTTTTATTTTACTAGTGTGGTTTGTGGCTCTATAATATGAATGTCTATGTCTTTTAACAACAATAGTCAAGTCTTCCAATGGACTTTTTAGTGAAACCCAAAAGATAGCTTTATTTTCTCTTTGTTTACTCAAATATTGAATGCTTATGTCTTATAAATTTAGTAGGAAAGTATTCTAATGACTTGCTTATGACACCCCATAGAATATATTATGTTTAGTACCTTGGACACTGTAGCTTATTCACTTAAATCTCTGATAAATTGTGTGTCTGGTATGCACAGTCTGGTTAGCACAGTTAGTAAGGTGTTGGGTTTGCACTATCAAATTAAGACTGTCATTGGTTCAAATCCCATGTTATCATGTTTTTATTTTACTAGTGTGGTTTGTGGCTCTATAATATGAATGCCTATGTCTTTTAACAACAATAGTCAAGTCTTCCAATGGACTTTTTAGTGAAACCCAATAGATAGCTTTATTTTCTCTTTGTTTACTCAAATATTGAATGCTTATGTCTTATAAATTTAGTAGGAAAGTATTCTAATGACTTGCTTATGACACCCCATAGAATATATTATGTTTAGTACCTTGGACACTGTAGCTTATTCACTTAAATCTCTGATAAATTGTGTGTCTGCTATGCACAGTCTGGTTAGCACAGTTAGTAAAGCGTTGGGTTTGCACTATCAAATTAAGACTGTCATTGGTTCGAATCCCATGTTATCATGTATTTATTTTACTAGTGTGGTTTGTGGCTCTATAATATGAATGCCTATGTCTTTTAACAACAATAGTCAAGTCTTCCAATGGACTTTTTAGTGACACCCAATAGATAGCTTTATTTTCTCTTTGTTTACTCAAATATTGAATGCTCATGTCTTATAAATTTAGTAGGAAAGTATTCTAATGACTTGCTTATGACACCCCGTAGAATATATTATGTTTAGTACCTTGGATACTGTAGCTTATTCACTTAAATCTCTGATAAATTGTGGGTCTCTTATGCACAGTCTGGTTAGCACAGTTAGTAAGGTGTTGGGTTTGCACTATCAAATTAAGACTGTCATTGGTTCGAATCCTATGTTATCATGTTTTTATTTTACTAGTGTGGTTTGTGGCTCTATAATATGAATGCCTATGTCTTTTAACAACAATAGTCAAGTCTTCCAATGGACTTTTCAGTGAAACCCAATAGATAGCTTTATTTTCTCTTTGTTTACTCAAATATTGAATGCTTATGTCTTATAAATTTAGTAGGAAAGTATTCTAATGACTTGCTTATGACACCCCATAGAATATATTATGTTTAGTACCTTGGACACTGTAGCTTATTCACTTAAATCTCTGATAAATTGTGCGTTTGGTATGCATAGTCTGGTTAGCACAGTTAGTAAGGTGTTGGGTTTGCATTATCAAATTAAGACTGTCATTGGTTCGAATTCCATGTTATCATGTTTTTATTTAACTAGTGTGGTTTGTGGCTCTATAATATGAATGCCTATGTCTTTTAACAACAATAGTCAAGTCTTCCAATGGACTTTTTAGTGAAACCCAATAGATAGCTTTATTTTCTCTTTGTTTACTCAAATATTGAATGCTTATGTCTTATAAATTTAGTAGGGAAAGTATTCTAATGACTTGCTTATGACACCCCATAGAATATATACTGTTTAGTACCTTGGACACTGTAGCTTATTCACTTAAATCTCTGATAAATTGTGTGTCTGCTATGCACAGTCTGGTTAGCACAGTTAGTAAGGCGTTGGGTTTGCACTATCAAATTAAGACTGTCATTGGTTCAAATCCAATGTTATCATGTTTTTATTTTAATAGTGTGGTTTGTGGCTCTATAATATGAATGCCTATGTCTTTTAACAACAATAGTCAAGTCTTCCAATGGACTTTTTAGTGACACACAATAGATAGCTTTATTTTCTCTTTGTTTACTCAAATATTGAATGCTTATGTCATAAATTTAGTAGGAAAGTATTCTAATGACTTGCTTATGACACCCCATCGAATATATACTGTTTAGTACCTTGGACACTGTAGCTTATTCACTTAAATCTCTGATAAATTGTGTGTCTGCTATGCACAGTCTGGTTAGCACAGTTAGTAAGGCGTTGGGTTTGCACTATCAAATTAAGACTGTCATTGGTTCGAATCCCATGTTATCATGTTTTTATTTTACTAGTGTGGTTTGTGGCTCTATAATATGAATGCCTATGTCTTTTAACAACAATAGTCAAGTCTTCCAATGGACTTTTCAGTGAAACCCAATAGATAGCTTTATTTTTTCTTTGTTTACTCAAATATTGAATGCTTATGTCTTATAAATTTAGTAGGAAAGTATTCTAATGACTTGCTTATGACACCCCATAGAATATATTATGTTTAGTACCTTGGACACTGTAGCTTATTCACTTAAATCTCTGATAAATTGTGTGTCTGCTATGCACAGTCTGGTTAGCACAGTTAGTAAGGTGTTGGGTTTGCACTATCAAATTAAGACTGTCATTGGTTCGAATCCCATGTTATCATGTTTTTATTTTACTAGTGTGGTTTGTGGCTCTATAATATGAATGCCTATGTCTTTTAACAACAATAGTCAAGGCTTCCAATGGACTTTTTAGTGACACCCAATAGATAGCTTTATTTTCTCTTTGTTTACTCAAATATTGAATGCTCATGTCTTAGAAATTTAGTAGGAAAGTATTCTAATGACTTGCTTATGACACCCCATAGAATATATTATGTTTAGTACCTTGGACACTGTAGCTTATTCACTTAAACCTCTGATAAATTGTGTGTCTGGTATGCACAGTCTGGTTAGCACAGTTAGTAAGATGATGGGTTTGCACTATCAAATTAAGACTGTCATTGGTTCGAATCCCATGTTATCATGTTTTTAGTTTACTAGTGTGGTTTGTGGCTCTATAATATGAATGCCTATGTCTTTTAACAACAATAGTCAAGTCTTCCAATTGACTTTTTAGTGAAAACCAATAGATAGCTTTATTTTCTCTTTGTTTACTCAAATATTGAATGCTTATATCTTATAAATTTAGTAGGAAAGTATTCTAATGACTTGCTTATGACACCCCGTAGAATATATTATGTTTAGTACCTTGGACACTGTAGCTTATTCACTTAAATATCTGATAAATTGTGTGTTTGGTATGCACAGTCTGGTTAGCACAGTTAGTAAGGTGTTGGGTTTGCACTATCAAATTAAGACTGTCATTGGTTCGAATCCCATGTTATCATGTTTTTATTTTACTAGTGTGGTTTGTGGCTCTATAATATGAATGTCTATGTCTTTTAACAACAATAGTCAAGTCTTCCAATGGACTTTTTAGTGAAACCCAAAAGATAGCTTTATTTTCTCTTTGTTTACTCAAATATTGAATGCTTATGTCTTATAAATTTAGTAGGAAAGTATTCTAATGACTTGCTTATGACACCCCATAGAATATATTATGTTTAGTACCTTGGACACTGTAGCTTATTCACTTAAATCTCTGATAAATTGTGTGTCTGGTATGCACAGTCTGGTTAGCACAGTTAGTAAGGTGTTGGGTTTGCACTATCAAATTAAGACTGTCATTGGTTCAAATCCCATGTTATCATGTTTTTATTTTACTAGTGTGGTTTGTGGCTCTATAATATGAATGCCTATGTCTTTTAACAACAATAGTCAAGTCTTCCAATGGACTTTTTAGTGAAACCCAAAAGATAGCTTTATTTTCCCTTTGTTTACTCAAATATTGAATGCTTATGTCTTATAAATTTAGTAGGAAAGTATTCTAATGACTTGCTTATGACACCCCATAGAATATATTATATTTAGTACCTTGGACACTGTAGCTTATTCACTTAAATCTCTGATAAATTGTGTGTCTGCTATGCACAGTCTGGTTAGCACAGTTAGTAAGGCGTTGGGTTTGCACTATCAAATTAAGACTGTCATTGGTTTGAATCCCATGTTATCATGTATTTATTTTACTAGTGTGGTTTGTGGCTCTATAATATGAATGCCTATGTCTTTTAACAACAATAGTCAAGTCTTCCAATGGACTTTTTAGTGACACCCAATAGATAGCTTTATTTTCTCTTTGTTTACTCAAATATTGAATGCTCATGTCTTATAAATTTAGTAGGAAAGTATTCTAATGACTTGCTTATGACACCCCGTAGAATATATTATGTTTAGTACCTTGGATACTGTAGCTTATTCACTTAAATCTCTGATAAATTGTGGGTCTGTTATGCACAGTCTGGTTAGCACAGTTAGTAAGGTGTTGGGTTTGCACTATCAAATTAAGACTGTCATTGGTTCGAATCCCATGTTATCATGTTTTTATTTTACTAGTGTGGTTTGTGGCTCTATAATATGAATGCCTATGTCTTTTAACAACAATAGTCAAGTCTTCCAATGGACTTTTCAGTGAAACCCAATAGATAGCTTTATTTTCTATTTGTTTACTCAAATATTGAATGCTTATGTCTTATAAATTTAGTAGGAAAGTATTCTAATGACTTGCTTATGACACCCCATAGAATATATTATGTTTAGTACCTTGGACACTGTAGCTTATTCACTTAAATCTCTGATAAATTGTGTGTCTGCTATGCACAGTCTGGTTAGCACAGTTAGTAAGGTGTTGTGTTTGCACTATCAAATTAAGACTGTCATTGGTTCGAATCCCATGTTATCATGTTTTTATTTTACTAGTGTGGTTTGTGGCTCTATAATATGAATGCCTATGTCTTTTAACAACAATAGTCAAGTCTTCCAATGGACTTTTTAGTGACACCCAATAGATAGCTTTATTTTCTCTTTGTTTACTCAAATATTGAATGCTCATGTCTTATAAATTTAGTAGGAAAGTATTCTAATGACTTGCTTATGACACCCCATAGAATATATTATGTTTAGTACCTTGGACACTGTAGCTTATTCACTTAATCCTCTGATAAATTGTGTGTCTGGTATGCACAGTCTGGTTAGCACAGTTAGTAAGATGATGGGTTTGCACTATCAAAATAAGACTGTCATTGGTTCGAATCCCATGTTATCATGTTTTTATTTTACTAGTGTGGTTTGTGGCTCTATAATATGAATGCCTATGTCTTTTAACAACAATAGTCAAGTCTTCCAATGGACTTTTTAGTGACACCCAATAGATAGCTTTATTTTCTCTTTGTTTACTCAAATATTGAATGCTCATGTCTTATAAATTTAGTAGGAAAGTATTCTAATGACTTGCTTATGACACCCCATAGAATATATTTTGTTTAGTACCTTGGACACTGTAGCTTATTCACTTAAATCTCAGATAAATTGTGCATCTGGTATGCACAGTCTGGTTAGCACAGTTAGTAAGGTGTTGGCTTTGCACTATCAAATTTAAACTGTCATTGGTTTGAATCCCATGTTATCATGGTTTTATTTTACTAGTGTGGTTTGTGGCTCTATAATATGAATGCCTATGCCTTTTAACAACAATAGTCAAGTCTTCCAAATGACTTTTTAGTGAAACCCAATAGATAGCTTTATTTTCTCTTTGTTTACTCAAATATTGAATGCTTATATCTTATAAATTTAGTAGGAAAGTATTCTAATGACTTGCTTATGACACCCTGTAGAATATATTATGTTTAGTACCTTGGACACTGTAGCTTATTCACTTAAATCTCTGATAAATTGTGCGTCTGGTATGCATAGTCTGGTCAGCACAGTTAGTAAGGTGTTGGGTTTGCATTATCAAATTAAGACTGTCATTGGTTCGAATTCCATGTTATCATGTTTTTATTTTACTAGTGTGGTTTGTGGCTCTATAATATGAATGCCTATGTCTTTTAACAACAATAGTCAAGTCTTCCAATGGACTTTTTAGTGAAACCCAATAGATAGCTTTATTTTCTCTTTGTTTACTCAAATATTGAATGCTTATGTCTTATAAATTTAGTAGGGAAAGTATTCTAATGACTTGCTTATGACACCCCATAGAATATATACTGTTTAGTACCTTGGACACTGTAGCTTATTCACTTAAATCTCTGATAAATTGTGTGTCTGCTATGCACAGTCTGGTTAGCACAGTTAGTAAGGCGTTGGGTTTGCACTATCAAATTAAGACTGTCATTGGTTCGAATCCCATGTTATCATGTTTTTATTTTAATAGTGTGGTTTGTGGCTCTATAATATGAATGCCTATGTCTTTTAACAACAATAGTCAAGTCTTCCAATGGACTTTTTAGTGACACCCAATAGATAGCTTTATTTTCTCTTTGTTTACTCAAATATTGAATGCTTATGTCTTATAAATTTAGTAGGAAAGTATTCTAATGACTTGCTTATGACACCCCATAGAATATATACTGTTTAGTACCTTGGACACTGTAGCTTATTCACTTAAATCTCTGATAAATTGTGTGTCTGCTATGCACAGTCTGGTTAGCACAGTTAGTAAGGCGTTGGGTTTGCACTATCAAATTAAGACTGTCACTGGTTCGAATCCCATGTTATCATGTTTTTATTTTACTAGTGTGGTTTGTGGCTCTATAATATGAATGCCTATGTCTTTTAACAACAATAGTCAAGTCTTCCAATGGACTTTTTAGTGACACCCAATAGATAGCTTTATTTTCTCTTTGTTTACTCAAATATTGAATGCTCATGTCTTATAAATTTAGTAGGAAAGTATTCTAATGACTTGCTTATGACACCCCGTAGAATATATTATGTGTAGTACCTTGGATACTGTAGCTTATTCACTTAAATCTCTGATAAATTGTGAGTCTTTTATGCACAGTCTGGTTAGCACAGTTAGTAAGGTGTTGGGTTTGCACTATCAAATTAAGACTGTCATTGGTTCGAATCCCATGTTATCATGTTTTTATTTTACTAGTGTGGTTTGTGGCTCTATAATATGAATGCCTATGTCTTTTAACAACAATAGTCAAGTCTTCCAATGGACTTTTCAGTGAAACCCAATAGATAGCTTTATTTTCTCTTTGTTTACTCAAATATTGAATGCTTATGTCTTATAAATTTAGTAGGAAAGTATTCTAATGACTTGCTTATGACACCCCATAGAATATATTATGTTTAGTACCTTGGACACTGTAGCTTATTCACTTAAATCTCTGATAAATTGTGTGTCTGCTATGCACAGTCTGGTTAGCACAGTTAGTAAGGTGTTGGGTTTGCACTATCAAATTAAGACTGTCATTGGTTCAAATCCCATGTTATCATGTTTTTATTTTACTAGTGTGGTTTGTGGCTCTATAATATGAATGCCTATGTCTTTTAACAACAATAGTCAAGTCTTCCAATGGACTTTTTAGTGACACCCAATAGATAGCTTTATTTTCTCTTTGTTTACTCAAATATTGAATGCTCATGTCTTATAAATTTAGTAGGAAAGTATTCTAATGACTTGCTTATGACACCCCATAGAATATATTATGTTTAGTACCTTGGACACTGTAGCTTATTCACTTAAACCTCTGATAAATTGTGTGTCTGGTATGCACAGTCTGGTTAGCACAGTTAGTAAGATGATGGGTTTGCACTATCAAATTAAGACTGTCATTGGTTCGAATCCCATGTTATCATGTTTTTATTTTACTAGTGTGGTTTGTGGCTCTATAATATGAATGCCTCTGTCTTTTAACAACAATAGTCAAGTCTTCCAATTGACTTTTTAGTGAAAACCAATAGATAGCTTTATTTTCTCTTTGTTTACTCAAATATTGAATGCTTATATCTTATAAATTTAGTAGGAAAGTATTCTAATGACTTGCTTATGACACCCCGTAGAATATATTATGTTTAGTACCTTGGACACTGTAGCTTATTCACTTAAATATCTGATAAATTGTGTGTTTGGTATGCACAGTCTGGTTAGCACAGTTAGTAAGGTGTTGGGTTTGCACTATCAAATTAAGACTGTCATTGGTTCAAATCCCATGTTATCATGTTTTTATTTTACTAGTGTGGTTTGTGGCTCTATAATATGAATGCCTATGTCTTTTAACAACAATAGTCAAGTCTTCCAATGGACTTTTTAGTGACACCCAATAGATAGCTTTATTTTCTCTTTGTTTACTCAAATATTGAATGCTCATGTCTTATAAATTTAGTAGGAAAGTATTCTAATGACTTGCTTATGACACCCCATAGAATATATTATGTTTAGTACCTTGGACACTGTAGCTTATTCACTTAAACCTCTGATAAATTGTGTGTCTGGTATGCACAGTCTGGTTAGCACAGTTAGTAAGATGATGGGTTTGCACTATCAAATTAAGACTGTCATTGGTTCGAATCCCATGTTATCATGTTTTTATTTTACTAGTGTGGTTTGTGGCTCTATAATATGAATGCCTCTGTCTTTTAACAACAATAGTCAAGTCTTCCAATTGACTTTTTAGTGAAAACCAATAGATAGCTTTATTTTCTCTTTGTTTACTCAAATATTGAATGCTTATATCTTATAAATTTAGTAGGAAAGTATTCTAATGACTTGCTTATGACACCCCGTAGAATATATTATGTTTAGTACCTTGGACACTGTAGCTTATTCACTTAAATATCTGATAAATTGTGTGTTTGGTATGCACAGTCTGGTTAGCACAGTTAGTAAGGTGTTGGGTTTGCACTATCAAATTAAGACTGTCATTGGTTCGAATCCTATGTTATCATGTTTTTATTTTACTAGTGTGGTTTGTGGCTCTATAATATGAATGTCTATGTCTTTTAACAACAATAGTCAAGTCTTCCAATGGACTTTTTAGTGAAACCCAAAAGATAGCTTTATTTTCTCTTTGTTTACTCAAATATTGAATGCTTATGTCTTATAAATTTAGTAGGAAAGTATTCTAATGACTTGCTTATGACACCCCATAGAATATATTATGTTTAGTACCTTGGACACTGTAGCTTATTCACTTAAATCTCTGATAAATTGTGTGTCTGGTATGCACAGTCTGGTTAGCACAGTTAGTAAGGTGTTGGGTTTGCACTATCAAATTAAGACTGTCATTGGTTCAAATCCCATGTTATCATGTTTTTATTTTACTAGTGTGGTTTGTGGCTCTATAATATGAATGCCTATGTCTTTTTACAACAATAGTCAAGTCTTCCAATGGACTTTTTAGTGACACCCAATAGATAGCTTTATTTTCTCTTTGTTTACTCAAATATTGAATGCTCATGTCTTATAAATTTAGTAGGAAAGTATTCTAATGACTTGCTTATGACACCCCATAGAATATATTTTGTTTAGTACCTTGGACACTGTAGCTTATTCACTTAAATCTCTGATAAATTGTGTGTCTGGTATGCACAATCTGGTTAGCACAGTTAGTAAGATGATGGGTTTGCACTATCAAATTAAGACTGTCATTGGTTCGAATCCCATGTTATCATGTTTTTATTTTACTAGTGTGGTTTGTGGCTCTATAATATGAATGCCTATGTCTTTTAACAACAATAGTCAAGTCTTCCAATTGACTTTTTAGTGACACCCAATAGATAGCTTTATTTTCTCTTTGTTTACTCAAATATTGAATGCTCATGTCTTATAAATTTAGTAGGAAAGTATTCTAATGACTTGCTTATGACACCCCATAGAATATATTATGTTTAGTACCTTGGACACTTTAGCTTATTCACTTAAATCTCTGATAAATTGTGTGTCTGGTATGCACAGTCTGGTTAGCACAGTTAGTAAGATGATGGGTTTGCACTATCAAATTAAGACTGTCATTGGTTCGAATCCCATGTTATCATGTTTTTATTTTACTAGTGTGGTTTGTGGCTCTATAATATGAATGCCTATGTCTTTTAACAACAATAGTCAAGTCTTCCAATTGACTTTTTAGTGAAAACCAATAGATAGCTTTATTTTCTCTTTGTTTACTCAAATATTGAATGCTTATATCTTATAAATTTAGTAGGAAAGTATTCTAATGACTTGCTTATGACACCCCGTAGAATATATTATGTTTAGTACCTTGGACACTGTAGCTTATTCACTTAAATCTCTGATAAATTGTGTGTTTGGTATGCACAGTCTGGTTAGCACAGTTAGTAAGGTGTTGGGTTTGCACTATCAAATTAAGACTGTCATTGGTTCGAATCCCATGTTATCATGTTTTTATTTTAATAGTGTGGTTTGTGGCTCTATAATATGAATGCCTATGTCTTTTAACAACAATAGTCAAGTCTTCCAATGGACTTTTTAGTGACACCCAATAGATAGCTTTATTTTCTCTTTGTTTACTCAAATATTGAATGCTTATGTCTTATAAATTTAGTAGGAAAGTATTCTAATGACTTGCTTATGACACCCCATAGAATATATACTGTTTAGTACCTTGGACACTGTAGCTTATTCACTTAAATCTCTGATAAATTGTGTGTCTGCTATGCACAGTCTGGTTAGCACAGTTAGTAAGGCGTTGGGTTTGCACTATCAAATTAAGACTGTTATTGGTTCGAATCCCATGTTATCATGTTTTTATTTTACTAGTGTGGTTTGTGGCTCTATAATATGAATGCCTATGTCTTTTAACAACAATAGTCAAGTCTTCCAATGGACTTTTTAGTGACACCCAATAGATAGCTTTATTTTCTCTTTGTTTACTCAAATATTGAATGCTCATGTCTTATAAATTTAGTAGGAAAGTATTCTAATGACTTGCTTATGACACCCCGTAGAATATATTATGTGTAGTACCTTGGATACTGTAGCTTATTCACTTAAATCTCTGATAAATTGTGAGTCTTTTATGCACAGTCTGGTTAGCACAGTTAGTAAGGTGTTGGGTTTGCACTATCAAATTAAGACTGTCATTGGTTCGAATCCCATGTTATCATGTTTTTATTTTACTAGTGTGGTTTGTGGCTCTATAATATGAATGCCTATGTCTTTTAACAACAATAGTCAAGTCTTCCAATGGACTTTTCAGTGAAACCCAATAGATAGCTTTATTTTCTCTTTGTTTACTCAAATATTGAATGCTTATGTCTTATAAATTTAGTAGGAAAGTATTCTAATGACTTGCTTATGACACCCCATAGAATATATTATGTTTAGTACCTTGGACACTGTAGCTTATTCACTTAAATCTCTGATAAATTGTGTGTCTGCTATGCACAGTCTGGTTAGCACAGTTAGTAAGGTGTTGGGTTTGCACTATCAAATTAAGACTGTCATTGGTTCAAATCCCATGTTATCATGTTTTTATTTTACTAGTGTGGTTTGTGGCTCTATAATATGAATGCCTATGTCTTTTAACAACAATAGTCAAGTCTTCCAATGGACTTTTTAGTGACACCCAATAGATAGCTTTATTTTCTCTTTGTTTACTCAAATATTGAATGCTCATGTCTTATAAATTTAGTAGGAAAGTATTCTAATGACTTGCTTATGACACCCCATAGAATATATTATGTTTAGTACCTTGGACACTGTAGCTTATTCACTTAAACCTCTGATAAATTGTGTGTCTGGTATGCACAGTCTGGTTAGCACAGTTAGTAAGATGATGGGTTTGCACTATCAAATTAAGACTGTCATTGGTTCGAATCCCATGTTATCATGTTTTTATTTTACTAGTGTGGTTTGTGGCTCTATAATATGAATGCCTCTGTCTTTTAACAACAATAGTCAAGTCTTCCAATTGACTTTTTAGTGAAAACCAATAGATAGCTTTATTTTCTCTTTGTTTACTCAAATATTGAATGCTTATATCTTATAAATTTAGTAGGAAAGTATTCTAATGACTTGCTTATGACACCCCGTAGAATATATTATGTTTAGTACCTTGGACACTGTAGCTTATTCACTTAAATATCTGATAAATTGTGTGTTTGGTATGCACAGTCTGGTTAGCACAGTTAGTAAGGTGTTGGGTTTGCACTATCAAATTAAGACTGTCATTGGTTTGAATCCTATGTTATCATGTTTTTATTTTACTAGTGTGGTTTGTGGCTCTATAATATGAATGTCTATGTCTTTTAACAACAATAGTCAAGTCTTCCAATGGACTTTTTAGTGAAACCCAAAAGATAGCTTTATTTTCTCTTTGTTTACTCAAATATTGAATGCTTATGTCTTATAAATTTAGTAGGAAAGTATTCTAATGACTTGCTTATGACACCCCATAGAATATATTATGTTTAGTACCTTGGACACTGTAGCTTATTCACTTAAATCTCTGATAAATTGTGTGTCTGGTATGCACAGTCTGGTTAGCACAGTTAGTAAGGTGTTGGGTTTGCACTATCAAATTAAGACTGTCATTGGTTCAAATCCCATGTTATCATGTTTTTATTTTACTAGTGTGGTTTGTGGCTCTATAATATGAATGCCTATGTCTTTTAACAACAATAGTCAAGTCTTCCAATTGACTTTTTAGTGACACCCAATAGATAGCTTTATTTTCTCTTTGTTTACTCAAATATTGAATGCACATGTCTTATAAATTTAGTAGGAAAGTATTCTAATGACTTGCTTATGACACCCCATAGAATATATTATGTTTAGTACCTTGGACACTTTAGCTTATTCACTTAAATCTCTGATAAATTGTGTGTCTGGTATGCACAGTCTGGTTAGCACAGTTAGTAAGATGATGGGTTTGCACTATCAAATTAAGACTGTCATTGGTTCGAATCCCATGTTATCATGTTTTTATTTTACTAGTGTGGTTTGTGGCTCTATAATATGAATGCCTATGTCTTTTAACAACAATAGTCAAGTCTTCCAATTGACTTTTTAGTGAAAACCAATAGATAGCTTTATTTTCTCTTTGTTTACTCAAATATTGAATGCTTATATCTTATAAATTTAGTAGGAAAGTATTCTAATGACTTGCTTATGACACCCCGTAGAATATATTATGTTTAGTACCTTGGACACTGTAGCTTATTCACTTAAATCTCTGATAAATTGTGTGTTTGGTATGCACAGTCTGGTTAGCACAGTTAGTAAGGTGTTGGGTTTGCACTATCAAATTAAGACTGTCATTGGTTCGAATCCCATGTTATCATGTTTTTATTTTAATAGTGTGGTTTGTGGCTCTATAATATGAATGCCTATGTCTTTTAACAACAATAGTCAAGTCTTCCAATGGACTTTTTAGTGACACCCAATAGATAGCTTTATTTTCTCTTTGTTTACTCAAATATTGAATGCTTATGTCTTATAAATTTAGTAGGAAAGTATTCTAATGACTTGCTTATGACACCCCATAGAATATATACTGTTTAGTACCTTGGACACTGTAGCTTATTCACTTAAATCTCTGATAAATTGTGTGTCTGCTATGCACAGTCTGGTTAGCACAGTTAGTAAGGCGTTGGGTTTGCACTATCAAATTAAGACTGTCATTGGTTCGAATCCCATGTTATCATGTTTTTATTTTACTAGTGTGGTTTGTGGCTCTATAATATGAATGCCTATGTTTTTTAACAACAATAGTCAAGTCTTCCAATGTACTTTTTAGTGAAACTCAAAAGATAGCTTTATTTTCTCTTTGTTTACTCAAATATTGAATGCTTATGTCTTATAAATTTAGTAGGAAAGTATTCTAATGACTTGCTTATGACACCCCATAGAATATATTATGTTTAGTACCTTGGACACTGTAGCTTATTCACTTAAATCTCTGATAAATTGTGTGTCTGCTATGCACAGTCTGGTTAGCACAGTTAGTAAGGTTTTGGGTTTGCACTATCAAATTAAGACTGTCATTGGTTCAAATCCCATGTTATCATGTTTTTATTTTACTAGTGTGGTTTGTGGCTCTATAATATGAATGCCTATGTCTTTTAACAACAATAGTCAAGTCTTCCAATGGACTTTTTAGTGACACCCAATAGATAGCTTTATTTTCTCTTTGTTTACTCAAATATTGAATGCTCATGTCTTATAAATTTAGTAGGAAAGTATTCTAATGACTTGCTTATGACACCCCATAGAATATATTTTGTTTAGTACCTTGGACACTGTAGCTTATTCACTTAAATCTCTGATAAATCGTGTGTCTGGTATGCACAGTCTGGTTAGCACAGTTAGTAAGATGATGGGTTTGCACTATCAAATTAAGACTGTCGTTGGTTCAAATCCCATGTTATCATGTTTTTATTTTACTAGTGTGGTTTGTGGCTCTATAATATGAATGCCTATGTCTTTTAACAACAATAGTCAAGTCTTCCAATTGACTTTTTAGTGAAAACCAATAGATAGCTTTATTTTCTCTTTGTTTACTCAAATATTGAATGCTTATATCTTATAAATTTAGTAGAAAAGTATTCTAATGACTTGCTTATGACACCCCGTAGAATATATTATGTTTAGTACCTTGGATACTGTAGCTTATTCACTTAAATCTCTGATAAATTGTGTGTTTGGTATGCACAGTCTGGTTAGCACAGTTAGTAAGGTGTTGGGTTTGCGCTATCAAATTATGACTGTCATTGGTTTGAATCCCATGTTATCATGTTTTTATTTTACTAGTGTGGTTTGTGGCTCTATAATATGAATGCCTATGTCTTTTAACAACAATAGTCAAGTCTTCCAATGGACTTTTTAGTGAAACCCAAAAGATAGCTTTATTTTCTCTTTGTTTACTCAAATATTGAATGCTTATGTCTTATAAATTTAGTAGGAAAGTTTTCTAATGACTTGCTTATGACACCCCATAGAATATATTATGTTTAGTACCTTGGACACTGTAGCTTATTCACTTAAATCTCTGATAAATTGTGTGTCTGCTATGCACAGTCTGGTTAGCACAGTTAGTAAGGTTTTGGGTTTGCACTATCAAATTAAGACTGTCATTGGTTCGAATCCCATGTTATCATGTTTTTATTTTACTAGTGTGGTTTGTGGCTCTATAATATGAATGCCTATGTCTTTTAACAACAATAGTCAAGTCTTCCAATGGACTTTTTAGTGACACCCAATAGATAGCTTTATTTTCTCTTTGTTTACTCAAATATTGAATGCTCATGTCTTATAAATTTAGTAGGAAAGTATTCTAATGACTTGCTTATGACACCCCATAGAATATATTTTGTTTAGTACCTTGGACACTGTAGCTTATTCACTTAAATCTCTGATAAATTGTGAGTCTGGTATGCACAGTCTGGTTAGCACAGTTAGTAAGATGATGGGTTTGCACTATCAAATTAAGACTGTCATTGGTTCGAATCCCATGTTATCATGTTTTTATTTTACTAGTGTGGTTTGTGGCTCTATAATATGAATGCCTATGTCTTTTAACAACAATAGTCAAGTCTTCCAATTGACTTTTTAGTGACACCCAATAGATAGCTTTATTTTCTCTTTGTTTACTCAAATATTGAATGCTCATGTCTTATAAATTTAGTAGGAAAGTATTCTAATGACTTGCTTATGACACCCCATAGAATATATTATGTTTAGTACCTTGGACACTTTAGCTTATTCACTTAAATCTCTGATAAATTGTGTGTCTGGTATGCACAGTCTGGTTAGCACAGTTAGTAAGATGATGGGTTTGCACTATCAAATTAAGACTGTCATTGGTTCGAATCCCATGTTATCATGTTTTTATTTTACTAGTGTGGTTTGTGGCT
The DNA here is from genome assembly GCF_028390025.1 of Pseudophryne corroboree. Classification (NCBI taxonomy): domain Eukaryota; kingdom Metazoa; phylum Chordata; class Amphibia; order Anura; family Myobatrachidae; genus Pseudophryne; species Pseudophryne corroboree. Next base: position 250,147,142 of record NC_086454.1, on the reverse strand, counting down.
CTATAATATGAATGCCTATGTCTTTTAACAACAATAGTCAAGTCTTCCAATTGACTTTTTAGTGAAAACCAATAGATAGCTTTATTTTCTCTTTGTTTACTCAAATATTGAATGCTTATATCTTATAAATTTAGTAGGAAAGTATTCTAATGACTTGCTTATGACACAACGTAGAATATATTATGTTTAGTACCTTGGACACTGTAGCTTATTCACTTAAATCTCTGATAAATTGTGTGTTTGGTATGCACAGTCTGGTTAGCACAGTTAGTAAGGTGTTGGGTTTGCACTATCAAATTAAGACTGTCATTGGTTCGAATCCCATGTTATCATGTTTTTATTTTACTAGTGTGGTTTGTGGCTCTATAATATGAATGCCTATGTCTTTTAACAACAATAGTCAAGTCTTCCAATGTACTTTTTAGTGAAACTCAAAAGATAGCTTTATTTTCTCTTTGTTTACTCAAATATTGAATGCTTATGTCTTATAAATTTAGTAGGAAAGTATTCTAATGACTTGCTTATGACACCCCATAGAATATATTATGTTTAGTACCTTGGACACTGTAGCTTATTCACTTAAATCTCTGATAAATTGTGTGTCTGCTATGCACAGTCTGGTTAGCACAGTTAGTAAGGTTTTGGGTTTGCACTATCAAATTAAGACTGTCATTGGTTCGAATCCCATGTTATCATGTTTTTATTTTACTAGTGTGGTTTGTGGCTCTATAATATGAATGCCTATGTCTTTTTACAACAATAGTCAAGTCTTCCAATGGACTTTTTAGTGACACCCAATAGATAGCTTTATTTTCTCTTTGTTTACTCAAATATTGAATGCTCATGTCTTATAAATTTAGTAGGAAAGTATTCTAATGACTTGCTTATGACACCCCATAGAATATATTTTGTTTAGTACCTTGGACACTGTAGCTTATTCACTTAAATCTCTGATAAATTGTGTGTCTGGTATGCACAGTCTGGTTAGCACAGTTAGTAAGATGATGGGTTTGCACTATCAAATTAAGACTGTCATTGGTTCGAATCCCATGTTATCATGTTTTTATTTTACTAGTGTGGTTTGTGGCTCTATAATATGAATGCCTATATCTTTTAACAACAATAGTCAAGTCTTCCAATGGACTTTTTAGTGAAACCCAAAAGATAGCTTTATTTTCTCTTTGTTTACTCAAATATTGAATGCTTATGTCTTATAAATTTAGTAGGAAAGTATTCTAATGACTTGCTTATGACACCCCATAGAATATATTATATTTAGCACCTTGGACACTGTAGCTTATTCACTTAAATCTCTGATAAATTGTGTGTCTGCTATGCACAGTCTGGTTAGCACAGTTGGTAAGGCATTGGGTTTGCACAATCAAATTAAGACTGTCATTGGTTCGAATCCCATGTTATCATGTTTTTATTTTACTAGTGTGGTTTGTGGCTCTATAATATGAATGCCTATGTCTTTTAACAACAATAGTCAAGTCTTCCAATTGACTTTTTAGTGAAAACCAATAGATAGCTTTATTTTCTCTTTGTTTACTCAAATATTGAATGCTCATGTCTTATAAATTTAGTAGGAAAGTATTCTAATGACTTGCTTATGACACCCCATAGAATATATTATGTTTAGTACCTTGGACACTGTAGCTTATTCACTTAAATATCTGATAAATTGTGTGTTTGGTATGCACAGTCTGGTTAGCACAGTTAGTAAGGTGTTGGGTTTGCACTATCAAATTAAGACTGTCATTGGTTCGAATCCTATGTTATCATGTTTTTATTTTACTAGTGTGGTTTGTGGCTCTATAATATGAATGTCTATGTCTTTTAACAACAATAGTCAAGTCTTCCAATGGACTTTTTAGTGAAACCCAAATGATAGCTTTATTTTCTCTTTGTTTACTCAAATATTGAATGCTTATGTCTTATAAATTTAGTAGGAAAGTATTCTAATGACTTGCTTATGACACCCCATAGAATATATTATGTTTAGTACCTTGGACACTGTAGCTTATTCACTTAAATCTCTGATAAATTGTGTGTCTGGTATGCACAGTCTGGTTAGCACAGTTAGTAAGGTGTTGGGTTTGCACTATCAAATTAAGACTGTCATTGGTTCAAATCCCATGTTATCATGTTTTTATTTTACTAGTGTGGTTTGTGGCTCTATAATATGAATGCCTATGTCTTTTAACAACAATAGTCAAGTCTTCCAATTGACTTTTTAGTGACACCCAATAGATAGCTTTATTTTCTCTTTGTTTACTCAAATATTGAATGCTCATGTCTTATAAATTTAGTAGGAAAGTATTCTAATGACTTGCTTATGACACCCCATAGAATATATTATGTTTAGTACCTTGGACACTTTAGCTTATTCACTTAAATCTCTGATAAATTGTGTGTCTGGTATGCACAGTCTGGTTAGCACAGTTAGTAAGATGATGGGTTTGCACTATCAAATTAAGACTGTCATTGGTTCGAATCCCATGTTATCATGTTTTTATTTTACTAGTGTGGTTTGTGGCTCTATAATATGAATGCCTATGTCTTTTAACAACAATAGTCAAGTCTTCCAATTGACTTTTTAGTGAAAACCAATAGATAGCTTTATTTTCTCTTTGTTTACTCAAATATTGAATGCTTATATCTTATAAATTTAGTAGGAAAGTATTCTAATGACTTGCTTATGACACCCCGTAGAATATATTATGTTTAGTACCTTGGACACTGTAGCTTATTCACTTAAATCTCTGATAAATTGTGTGTTTGGTATGCACAGTCTGGTTAGCACAGTTAGTAAGGTGTTGTGTTTGCACTATCAAATTAAGACTGTCATTGGTTCGAATCCCATGTTATCATGTTTTTATTTTACTAGTGTGGTTTGTGGCTCTATAATATGAATGCCTATGTTTTTTAACAACAATAGTCAAGTCTTCCAATGTACTTTTTAGTGAAACTCAAAAGATAGCTTTATTTTCTCTTTGTTTACTCAAATATTGAATGCTTATGTCTTATAAATTTAGTAGGAAAGTATTCTAATGACTTGCTTATGACACCCCATAGAATATATTATGTTTAGTACCTTGGACACTGTAGCTTATTCACTTAAATCTCTGATAAATTGTGTGTCTGCTATGCACAGTCTGGTTAGCACAGTTAGTAAGGTTTTGGGTTTGCACTATCAAATTAAGACTGTCATTGGTTCAAATCCCATGTTATCATGTTTTTATTTTACTAGTGTGGTTTGTGGCTCTATAATATGAATGCCTATGTCTTTTAACAACAATAGTCAAGTCTTCCAATGGACTTTTTAGTGACACCCAATAGATAGCTTTATTTTCTCTTTGTTTACTCAAATATTGAATGCTCATGTCTTATAAATTTAGTAGGAAAGTATTCTAATGACTTGCTTATGACACCCCATAGAATATATTTTGTTTAGTACCTTGGACACTGTAGCTTATTCACTTAAATCTCTGATAAATCGTGTGTCTGGTATGCACAGTCTGGTTAGCACAGTTAGTAAGATGATGGGTTTGCACTATCAAATTAAGACTGTCATTGGTTCAAATCCCATGTTATCATGTTTTTATTTTACTAGTGTGGTTTGTGGCTCTATAATATGAATGCCTATGTCTTTTAACAACAATAGTCAAGTCTTCCAATTGACTTTTTAGTGAAAACCAATAGATAGCTTTATTTTCTCTTTGTTTACTCAAATATTGAATGCTTATATCTTATAAATTTAGTAGAAAAGTATTCTAATGACTTGCTTATGACACCCCGTAGAATATATTATGTTTAGTACCTTGGATACTGTAGCTTATTCACTTAAATCTCTGATAAATTGTGTGTTTGGTATGCACAGTCTGGTTAGCACAGTTAGTAAGGTGTTGGGTTTGCGCTATCAAATTATGACTGTCATTGGTTTGAATCCCATGTTATCATGTTTTTATTTTACTAGTGTGGTTTGTGGCTCTATAATATGAATGCCTATGTCTTTTAACAACAATAGTCAAGTCTTCCAATGGACTTTTTAGTGAAACCCAAAAGATAGCTTTATTTTCTCTTTGTTTACTCAAATATTGAATGCTTATGTCTTATAAATTTAGTAGGAAAGTTTTCTAATGACTTGCTTATGACACCCCATAGAATATATTATGTTTAGTACCTTGGACACTGTAGCTTATTCACTTAAATCTCTGATAAATTGTGTGTCTGCTATGCACAGTCTGGTTAGCACAGTTAGTAAGGTTTTGGGTTTGCACTATCAAATTAAGACTGTCATTGGTTCGAATCCCATGTTATCATGTTTTTATTTTACTAGTGTGGTTTGTGGCTCTATAATATGAATGCCTATGTCTTTTAACAACAATAGTCAAGTCTTCCAATTGACTTTTTAGTGAAAACCAATAGATAGCTTTATTTTCTCTTTGTTTACTCAAATATTGAATGCTCATGTCTTATAAATTTAGTAGGAAAGTATTCTAATGACTTGCTTATGACACCCCATAGAATATATTATGTTTAGTACCTTGGACACTGTAGCTTATTCACTTAAATATCTGATAAATTGTGTGTTTGGTATGCACAGTCTGGTTAGCACAGTTAGTAAGGTGTTGGGTTTGCACTATCAAATTAAGACTGTCATTGGTTCGAATCCTATGTTATCATGTTTTTATTTTACTAGTGTGGTTTGTGGCTCTATAATATGAATGTCTATGTCTTTTAACAACAATAGTCAAGTCTTCCAATGGACTTTTTAGTGAAACCCAAAAGATAGCTTTATTTTCTCTTTGTTTACTCAAATATTGAATGCTTATGTCTTATAAATTTAGTAGGAAAGTATTCTAATGACTTGCTTATGACACCCCATAGAATATATTATGTTTAGTACCTTGGACACTGTAGCTTATTCACTTAAATCTCTGATAAATTGTGTGTCTGGTATGCACAGTCTGGTTAGCACAGTTAGTAAGGTGTTGGGTTTGCACTATCAAATTAAGACTGTCATTGGTTCGAATCCCATGTTATCATGTTTTTATTTTACTAGTGTGGTTTGTGGCTCTATAATATGAATGCCTATGTCTTTTAACAACAATAGTCAAGTCTTCCAATTGACTTTTTAGTGAAACCCAAAAGATAGCTTTATTTTCTCTTTGTTTACTCAAATATTGAATGCTTATGTCTTATAAATTTAGTAGGAAAGTATTCTAATGACTTGCTTATGACACCCCATAGAATATATTATGTTTAGTACCTTGGACACTGTAGCTTATTCACTTAAATCTCTGATAAATTGTGTGTCTGCTATGCACAGTCTGGTTAGCACAGTTAGTAAGGTTTTGGGTTTGCACTATCAAATTAAGACTGTCATTGGTTCAAATCCCATGTTATCATGTTTTTATTTTACTAGTGTGGTTTGTGGCTCTATAATATGAATGCCTATGTCTTTTAACAACAATAGTCAAGTCTTCCAATGGACTTTTTAGTGACACCCAATAGATAGCTTTATTTTCTCTTTGTTTACTCAAATATTGAATGCTCATGTCTTATAAATTTAGTAGGAAAGTATTCTAATGACTTGCTTATGACACCCCATAGAATATATTTTGTTTAGTACCTTGGACACTGTAGCTTATTCACTTAAATCTCTGATAAATCGTGTGTCTGGTATGCACAGTCTGGTTAGCACAGTTAGTAAGATGATGGGTTTGCACTATCAAATTAAGACTGTCATTGGTTCAAATCCCATGTTATCATGTTTTTATTTTACTAGTGTGGTTTGTGGCTCTATAATATGAATGCCTATGTCTTTTAACAACAATAGTCAAGTCTTCCAATTGACTTTTTAGTGAAAACCAATAGATAGCTTTATTTTCTCTTTGTTTACTCAAATATTGAATGCTTATATCTTATAAATTTAGTAGAAAAGTATTCTAATGACTTGCTTATGACACCCCGTAGAATATATTATGTTTAGTACCTTGGATACTGTAGCTTATTCACTTAAATCTCTGATAAATTGTGTGTTTGGTATGCACAGTCTGGTTAGCACAGTTAGTAAGGTGTTGGGTTTGCGCTATCAAATTATGACTGTCATTGGTTTGAATCCCATGTTATCATGTTTTTATTTTACTAGTGTGGTTTGTGGCTCTATAATATGAATGCCTATGTCTTTTAACAACAATAGTCAAGTCTTCCAATGGACTTTTTAGTGAAACCCAAAAGATAGCTTTATTTTCTCTTTGTTTACTCAAATATTGAATGCTTATGTCTTATAAATTTAGTAGGAAAGTTTTCTAATGACTTGCTTATGACACCCCATAGAATATATTATGTTTAGTACCTTGGACACTGTAGCTTATTCACTTAAATCTCTGATAAATTGTGTGTCTGCTATGCACAGTCTGGTTAGCACAGTTAGTAAGGTTTTGGGTTTGCACTATCAAATTAAGACTGTCATTGGTTCGAATCCCATGTTATCATGTTTTTATTTTACTAGTGTGGTTTGTGGCTCTATAATATGAATGCCTATGTCTTTTAACAACAATAGTCAAGTCTTCCAATGGACTTTTTAGTGACACCCAATAGATAGCTTTATTTTCTCTTTGTTTACTCAAATATTGAATGCTCATGTCTTATAAATTTAGTAGGAAAGTATTCTAATGACTTGCTTATGACACCCCATAGAATATATTTTGTTTAGTACCTTGGACACTTTAGCTTATTCACTTAAATCTCTGATAAATTGTGCGTCTGGTATGCACAGTCTGGTTAGCACAGTTAGTAAGATGATGGGTTTGCACTATCAAATTAAGACTGTCATTGGTTCGAATCCCATGTTATCATGTTTTTATTTTACTAGTGTGGTTTGTGGCTCTATAATATGAATGCCTATGTCTTTTAACAACAATAGTCAAGTCTTCCAATTGACTTTTTAGTGACACCCAATAGATAGCTTTATTTTCTCTTTGTTTACTCAAATATTGAATGCTCATGTCTTATAAATTTAGTAGGAAAGTATTCTAATGACTTGCTTATGACACCCCATAGAATATATTATGTTTAGTACCTTGGACACTTTAGCTTATTCACTTAAATCTCTGATAAATTGTGTGTCTGGTATGCACAGTCTGGTTAGCACAGTTAGTAAGATGATGGGTTTGCACTATCAAATTAAGACTGTCATTGGTTCGAATCCCATGTTATCATGTTTTTATTTTACTAGTGTGGTTTGTGGCTCTATAATATGAATGCCTATGTCTTTTAACAACAATAGTCAAGTCTTCCAATTGACTTTTTAGTGAAAACCAATAGATAGCTTTATTTTCTCTTTGTTTACTCAAATATTGAATGCTTATATCTTATAAATTTAGTAGGAAAGTATTCTAATGACTTGCTTATGACACAACGTAGAATATATTATGTTTAGTACCTTGGACACTGTAGCTTATTCACTTAAATCTCTGATAAATTGTGTGTTTGGTATGCACAGTCTGGTTAGCACAGTTAGTAAGGTGTTGGGTTTGCACTATCAAATTAAGACTGTCATTGGTTCGAATCCCATGTTATCATGTTTTTATTTTACTAGTGTGGTTTGTGGCTCTATAATATGAATGCCTATGTCTTTTAACAACAATAGTCAAGTCTTCCAATGTACTTTTTAGTGAAACTCAAAAGATAGCTTTATTTTCTCTTTGTTTACTCAAATATTGAATGCTTATGTCTTATAAATTTAGTAGGAAAGTATTCTAATGACTTGCTTATGACACCCCATAGAATATATTATGTTTAGTACCTTGGACACTGTAGCTTATTCACTTAAATCTCTGATAAATTGTGTGTCTGCTATGCACAGTCTGGTTAGCACAGTTAGTAAGGTTTTGGGTTTGCACTATCAAATTAAGACTGTCATTGGTTCGAATCCCATGTTATCATGTTTTTATTTTACTAGTGTGGTTTGTGGCTCTATAATATGAATGCCTATGTCTTTTTACAACAATAGTCAAGTCTTCCAATGGACTTTTTAGTGACACCCAATAGATAGCTTTATTTTCTCTTTGTTTACTCAAATATTGAATGCTCATGTCTTATAAATTTAGTAGGAAAGTATTCTAATGACTTGCTTATGACACCCCATAGAATATATTTTGTTTAGTACCTTGGACACTGTAGCTTATTCACTTAAATCTCTGATAAATTGTGTGTCTGGTATGCACAGTCTGGTTAGCACAGTTAGTAAGATGATGGGTTTGCACTATCAAATTAAGACTGTCATTGGTTCAAATCCCATGTTATCATGTTTTTATTTTACTAGTGTGGTTTGTGGCTCTATAATATGAATGCCTATGTCTTTTAACAACAATAGTCAAGTCTTCCAATTGACTTTTTAGTGAAAACCAATAGATAGCTTTATTTTCTCTTTGTTTACTCAAATATTGAATGCTTATATCTTATAAATTTAGTAGGAAAGTATTCTAATGACTTGCTTATGACACCCCGTAGAATATATTATGTTTAGTACCTTGGACACTGTAGCTTATTCACTTAAATCTCTGATAAATTGTGTGTCTGGTATGCACAGTCTGGTTAGCACAGTTAGTAAGATGATGGGTTTGCACTATCAAATTAAGACTGTCATTGGTTCGAATCCCATGTTATCATGTTTTTATTTTACTAGTGTGGTTTGTGGCTCTATAACATGAATGCCTATGTCTTTTAACAACAATAGTCAAGTCTTCCAATGGACTTTTTAGTGAAACCCAAAAGATAGCTTTATTTTCTCTTTGTTTACTCAAATATTGAATGCTTATGTCTTATAAATTTAGTAGGAAAGTTTTCTAATGACTTGCTTATGACACCCCATAGAATATATTATGTTTAGTACCTTGGACACTGTAGCTTATTCACTTAAATCTCTGATAAATTGTGCGTCTGCTATGCACAGTCTGGTTAGCACAGTTAGTAAGGTGTTGGGTTTGCACTATCAAATTAAGACTGTCATTGGTTCAAATCCCATGTTATCATGTTTTTATTTTACTAGTGTGGTTTGTGGCTCTATAATATCAATGCCTATGTCTTTTAACAACAATAGTCAAGTCTTCCAATGGACTTTTTAGTGAAAACCAATAGATAGCTTTATTTTCTCTTTGTTTACTCAAATATTGAATGCTTATATCTTATAAATTTAGTAGGAAATATTCTAATGACTTGATTATGACACCCCGTAGAATATATTATGTTTAGTACCTTGGACACTGTAGCTTATTCACTTAAATCTCTGATAAATTGTGTGTTTGGTATGCTCAGTCTGGTTAGCACAGTTAGTAAGGTGTTGGGTTTGCACTATCAAATTAAGATTGTCATTGGTTCGAATCCCATGTTATCATGTTTTTATTTTACTAGTGTGGTTTGTGGCTCTATAATATGAATGCCTATGTCTTATAACAACAATAGTCAAGTCTTCCTATTGACTTTTTAGTGAAAACCAATAGATAGCTTTATTTTCTCTTTGTTTACTCAAATATTGAATGCTTATGTCTTATAAATTTAGTAGGAAAGTATTCTAATGACTTGCTTATGATACCCCATAGAATATATTATATTTAGCACCTTGGACACTGTAGCTTATTCACTTAAATCTCTGATAAATTGTGTGTCTGCTATGCACAGTCTGGTTAGCACAGTTAGTAAGGCATTGGGTTTGCACTATCAAATTAAGACTGTCATTGGTTCGAATCCTATGTTATCATGTTTTTATTTTACTAGTGTGGTTTGTGGCTCTATAATATGAATGCCTATGTCTTTTAACAACAATAGTCAAGTCTTCCAATGGACTTTTTAGTGACACCCAATAGATAGCTTTATTTTCTCTTTGTTTACTCAAATATTGAATGCTCATGTCTTATAAATTTAGTAGGAAAGTATTCTAATGACTTGCTTATGACACCCCATAGAATATATTTTGTTTAGTACCTTGGACACTGTAGCTTATTCACTTAAATCTCTGATAAATTGTGTGTCTGGTATGCACAGTCTGGTTAGCACAGTTAGTAAGATGATGGGTTTGCACTATCAAATTAAGACTGTCATTGGTTCAAATCCCATGTTATCATGTTTTTATTTTACTAGTGTGGTTTGTGGCTCTATAATATGAATGCCTATGTCTTTTAACAACAATAGTCAAGTCTTCCAATTGACTTTTTAGTGAAAACCAATAGATAGCTTTATTTTCTCTTTGTTTACTCAAATATTGAATGCTTATATCTTATAAATTTAGTAGGAAAGTATTCTAATGACTTGCTTATGACACCCCGTAGAATATATTATGTTTAGTACCTTGGATACTGTAGCTTATTCACTTAAATCTCTGATAAATTGTGTGTTTGGTATGCACAGTCTGGTTAGCACAGTTAGTAAGGTGTTGGGTTCGCGCTATCAAATTAAGACTGTCATTGGTTTGAATCCCATGTTATCATGTTTTTATTTTACTAGTGTGGTCTGTGGCTCTATAATATGAATGCCTATGTCTTTTAACAACAATAGTCAAGTCTTCCAATGGACTTTTTAGTGAAACCCAAAAGATAGCTTTATTTTCTCTTTGTTTACTCAAATATTGAATGCTTATGTCTTATAAATTTAGTAGGAAAGTTTTCTAATGACTTGCTTATGACACCCCATAGAATATATTATGTTTAGTACCTTGGACACTGTAGCTTATTCACTTAAATCTCTGATAAATTGTGGGTCTGCTATGCACAGTCTGGTTAGCACAGTTAGTAAGGTTTTGGGTTTGCACTATCAAATTAAAACTGTCATTGGTCCGAATCCCATGTTATCATGTTTTTATTTTACTAGTGTGGTTTGTGGCTCTATAATATGAATGCCTATGTCTTTTAACAACAATAGTCAAGTCTTCCAATGGACTTTTTAGTGACACCCAATAGATAGCTTTATTTTCTCTTTGTTTACTCAAATATTGAATGCTCATGTCTTATAAATTTAGTAGGAAAGTATTCTAATGACTTGCTTATGACACCCCATAGAATATATTTTGTTTAGTACCTTGGACACTGTAGCTTATTCACTTAAATCTCTGATAAATTGTGTGTCTGGTATGCACAGTCTGGTTAGCACAGTTAGTAAGGTGTTGGGTTTGCGCTATCAAATTAAGACTGTCATTGGTTCGAATCCCATGTTATGTTTTTATTTTACTAGTGTGGTTTGTGGCTCTATAATATGAATGCCTATGTCTTTTAACAACAATAGTCAAGTCTTCCAATGGACTTTTTAGTGACACCCAATAGATAGCTTTATTTTCTCTTTGTTTACTCAAATATTGAATGCTCATGTCTTATAAATTTAGTAGGAAAGTATTCTAATGACTTGCTTATGACACCCCATAGAATATATTATGTTTAGTACCTTGGACACTGTAGCTTATTCACTTAAATCTCTGATAAATTGTGTGTCTGGTATGCACAGTCTGGTTAGCACAGTTAGTAAGATGATGGGTTTGCACTATCAAATTAAGACTGTCATTGGTTCGAATCCCATGTTATCATGTTTTTATTTTACTAGTGTGGTTTGTGGCTCTATAATATGAATGCCTATGTCTTTTAACAACAATAGTCAAGTCTTCCAATTGACTTTTTAGTGAAAACCAATAGATAGCTTTATTTTCTCTTTGTTTACTCAAATATTGAATGCTTATATCTTATAAATTTAGTAGGAAAGTATTCTAATGACTTGCTTATGACACCCCGTAGAATATATTATGTTTAGTACCTTGGACACTGTAGCTTATTCACTTAAATCTCTGATAAATTGTGTGTTTGGTATGCACAGTCTGGTTAGCACAGTTAGTAAGGTGTTGGGTTTGCACTATCAAATTAAGACTGTCATTGGTTCGAATCCCATGTTATCATGTTTTTATTTTACTAGTGTGGTTTGTGGCTCTATAATATGAATGCCTATGTTTTTTAACAACAATAGTCAAGTCTTCCAATGTACTTTTTAGTGAAACTCAAAAGATAGCTTTATTTTCTCTTTGTTTACTCAAATATTGAATGCTTATGTCTTATAAATTTAGTAGGAAAGTATTCTAATGACTTGCTTATGACACCCCATAGAATATATTATGTTTAGTACCTTGGACACTGTAGCTTATTCACTTAAATCTCTGATAAATTGTGTGTCTGCTATGCACAGTCTGGTTAGCACAGTTAGTAAGGTTTTGGGTTTGCACTATCAAATTAAGACTGTCATTGGTTCAAATCCCATGTTATCATGTTTTTATTTTACTAGTGTGGTTTGTGGCTCTATAATATGAATGCCTATGTCTTTTAACAACAATAGTCAAGTCTTCCAATGGACTTTTTAGTGACACCCAATAGATAGCTTTATTTTCTCTTTGTTTACTCAAATATTGAATGCTCATGTCTTATAAATTTAGTAGGAAAGTATTCTAATGACTTGCTTATGACACCCCATAGAATATATTTTGTTTAGTACCTTGGACACTGTAGCTTATTCACTTAAATCTCTGATAAATCGTGTGTCTGGTATGCACAGTCTGGTTAGCACAGTTAGTAAGATGATGGGTTTGCACTATCAAATTAAGACTGTCATTGGTTCAAATCCCATGTTATCATGTTTTTATTTTACTAGTGTGGTTTGTGGCTCTATAATATGAATGCCTATGTCTTTTAACAACAATAGTCAAGTCTTCCAATTGACTTTTTAGTGAAAACCAATAGATAGCTTTATTTTCTCTTTGTTTACTCAAATATTGAATGCTTATATCTTATAAATTTAGTAGAAAAGTATTCTAATGACTTGCTTATGACACCCCGTAGAATATATTATGTTTAGTACCTTGGATACTGTAGCTTATTCACTTAAATCTCTGATAAATTGTGTGTTTGGTATGCACAGTCTGGTTAGCACAGTTAGTAAGGTGTTGGGTTTGCGCTATCAAATTATGACTGTCATTGGTTTGAATCCCATGTTATCATGTTTTTATTTTACTAGTGTGGTTTGTGGCTCTATAATATGAATGCCTATGTCTTTTAACAACAATAGTCAAGTCTTCCAATGGACTTTTTAGTGAAACCCAAAAGATAGCTTTATTTTCTCTTTGTTTACTCAAATATTGAATGCTTATGTCTTATAAATTTAGTAGGAAAGTTTTCTAATGACTTGCTTATGACACCCCATAGAATATATTATGTTTAGTACCTTGGACACTGTAGCTTATTCACTTAAATCTCTGATAAATTGTGTGTCTGCTATGCACAGTCTGGTTAGCACAGTTAGTAAGGTTTTGGGTTTGCACTATCAAATTAAGACTGTCATTGGTTCGAATCCCATGTTATCATGTTTTTATTTTACTAGTGTGGTTTGTGGCTCTATAATATGAATGCCTATGTCTTTTAACAACAATAGTCAAGTCTTCCAATGGACTTTTTAGTGACACCCAATAGATAGCTTTATTTTCTCTTTGTTTACTCAAATATTGAATGCTCATGTCTTATAAATTTAGTAGGAAAGTATTCTAATGACTTGCTTATGACACCCCATAGAATATATTTTGTTTAGTACCTTGGACACTGTAGCTTATTCACTTAAATCTCTGATAAATTGTGCGTCTGGTATGCACAGTCTGGTTAGCACAGTTAGTAAGATGATGGGTTTGCACTATCAAATTAAGACTGTCATTGGTTCGAATCCCATGTTATCATGTTTTTATTTTACTAGTGTGGTTTGTGGCTCTATAATATGAATGCCTATGTCTTTTAACAACAATAGTCAAGTCTTCCAATTGACTTTTTAGTGACACCCAATAGATAGCTTTATTTTCTCTTTGTTTACTCAAATATTGAATGCTCATGTCTTATAAATTTAGTAGGAAAGTATTCTAATGACTTGCTTATGACACCCCATAGAATATATTATGTTTAGTACCTTGGACACTTTAGCTTATTCACTTAAATCTCTGATAAATTGTGTGTCTGGTATGCACAGTCTGGTTAGCACAGTTAGTAAGATGATGGGTTTGCACTATCAAATTAAGACTGTCATTGGTTCGAATCCCATGTTATCATGTTTTTATTTTACTAGTGTGGTTTGTGGCTCTATAATATGAATGCCTATGTCTTTTAACAACAATAGTCAAGTCTTCCAATTGACTTTTTAGTGAAAACCAATAGATAGCTTTATTTTCTCTTTGTTTACTCAAATATTGAATGCTTATATCTTATAAATTTAGTAGGAAAGTATTCTAATGACTTGCTTATGACACAACGTAGAATATATTATGTTTAGTACCTTGGACACTGTAGCTTATTCACTTAAATCTCTGATAAATTGTGTGTTTGGTATGCACAGTCTGGTTAGCACAGTTAGTAAGGTGTTGGGTTTGCACTATCAAATTAAGACTGTCATTGGTTCGAATCCCATGTTATCATGTTTTTATTTTACTAGTGTGGTTTGTGGCTCTATAATATGAATGCCTATGTCTTTTAACAACAATAGTCAAGTCTTCCAATGTACTTTTTAGTGAAACTCAAAAGATAGCTTTATTTTCTCTTTGTTTACTCAAATATTGAATGCTTATGTCTTATAAATTTAGTAGGAAAGTATTCTAATGACTTGCTTATGACACCCCATAGAATATATTATGTTTAGTACCTTGGACACTGTAGCTTATTCACTTAAATCTCTGATAAATTGTGTGTCTGCTATGCACAGTCTGGTTAGCACAGTTAGTAAGGTTTTGGGTTTGCACTATCAAATTAAGACTGTCATTGGTTCGAATCCCATGTTATCATGTTTTTATTTTACTAGTGTGGTTTGTGGCTCTATAATATGAATGCCTATGTCTTTTTACAACAATAGTCAAGTCTTCCAATGGACTTTTTAGTGACACCCAATAGATAGCTTTATTTTCTCTTTGTTTACTCAAATATTGAATGCTCATGTCTTATAAATTTAGTAGGAAAGTATTCTAATGACTTGCTTATGACACCCCATAGAATATATTTTGTTTAGTACCTTGGACACTGTAGCTTATTCACTTAAATCTCTGATAAATTGTGTGTCTGGTATGCACAGTCTGGTTAGCACAGTTAGTAAGATGATGGGTTTGCACTATCAAATTAAGACTGTCATTGGTTCAAATCCCATGTTATCATGTTTTTATTTTACTAGTGTGGTTTGTGGCTCTATAATATGAATGCCTATGTCTTTTAACAACAATAGTCAAGTCTTCCAATTGACTTTTTAGTGAAAACCAATAGATAGCTTTATTTTCTCTTTGTTTACTCAAATATTGAATGCTTATATCTTATAAATTTAGTAGGAAAGTATTCTAATGACTTGCTTATGACACCCCGTAGAATATATTATGTTTAGTACCTTGGATACTGTAGCTTATTCACTTAAATCTCTGATAAATTGTGTGTCTGCTATGCACAGTCTGGTTAGCACAGTTAGTAAGGTTTTGGGTTTGCACTATCAAATTAAGACTGTCATTGGTTCGAATCCCATGTTATCATGTTTTTATTTTACTAGTGTGGTTTGTGGCTCTATAATATGAATGCCTATATCTTTTAACAACAATAGTCAAGTCTTCCAATGGACTTTTTAGTGAAACCCAAAAGATAGCTTTATTTTCTCTTTGTTTACTCAAATATTGAATGCTTATGTCTTATAAATTTAGTAGGAAAGTATTCTAATGACTTGCTTATGACACCCCATAGAATATATTATATTTAGCACCTTGGACACTGTAGCTTATTCACTTAAATCTCTGATAAATTGTGTGTCTGCTATGCACAGTCTGGTTATCACAGTTGGTAAGGCATTGGGTTTGCACAATCAAATTAAGACTGTCATTGGTTCGAATCCCATGTTATCATGTTTTTATTTTACTAGTGTGGTTTGTGGCTCTATAATATGAATGCCTATGTCTTTTAACAACAATAGTCAAGTCTTCCAATGGACTTTTTAGTGACACCGAATAGATAGCTTTATTTTCTCTTTGTTTACTCAAATATTGAATGCTCATGTCTTATAAATTTAGCAGGAAAGTATTCTAATGACTTGCTTATGACACCCCATGGAATATATTTTGTTTAGTACCTTGGACACTGTAGCTTATTCACTTAAATCTCTGATAAATTGTGTGTCTGGTATGCACAGTCTGGTTAGCACAGTTAGTAAGATGATGGGTTTGCACTATCAAATTAAGACTGTCATTGGTTCGAATCCCATGTTATCATGTTTTTATTTTACTAGTGTGGTTTGTGGCTCTATAACATGAATGCCTATGTCTTTTAACAACAATAGTCAAGTCTTCCAATGGACTTTTTAGTGAAACCCAAAAGATAGCTTTATTTTCTCTTTGTTTACTCAAATATTGAATGCTTATGTCTTATAAATTTAGTAGGAAAGTTTTCTAATGACTTGCTTATGACACCCCATAGAATATATTATGTTTAGTACCTTGGACACTGTAGCTTATTCACTTAAATCTCTGATAAATTGTGCGTCTGCTATGCACAGTCTGGTTAGCACAGTTAGTAAGGTGTTGGGTTTGCACTATCAAATTAAGACTGTCATTGGTTCAAATCCCATGTTATCATGTTTTTATTTTACTAGTGTGGTTTGTGGCTCTATAATATCAATGCCTATGTCTTTTAACAACAATAGTCAAGTCTTCCAATGGACTTTTTAGTGAAAACCAATAGATAGCTTTATTTTCTCTTTGTTTACTCAAATATTGAATGCTTATATCTTATAAATTTAGTAGGAAATATTCTAATGACTTGATTATGACACCCCGTAGAATATATTATGTTTAGTACCTTGGACACTGTAGCTTATTCACTTAAATCTCTGATAAATTGTGTGTTTGGTATGCTCAGTCTGGTTAGCACAGTTAGTAAGGTGTTGGGTTTGCACTATCAAATTAAGATAGTCATTGGTTCGAATCCCATGTTATCATGTTTTTATTTTACTAGTGTGGTTTGTGGCTCTATAATATGAATGCCTATGTCTTATAACAACAATAGTCAAGTCTTCCTATTGATTTTTTAGTGAAAACCAATAGATAGCTTTATTTTCTCTTTGTTTACTCAAATATTAAATGCTTATGTCTTATAAATTTAGTAGGAAAGTATTCTAATGACTTGCTTATGATACCCCATAGAATATATTATATTTAGCACCTTGGACACTGTAGCTTATTCACTTAAATCTCTGATAAATTGTGTGTCTGCTATGCACAGTCTGGTTAGCACAGTTAGTAAGGCATTGGGTTTGCACTATCAAATTAAGACTGTCATTGGTTCGAATCCCATGTTATCATGTTTTTATTTTACTAGTGTGGTTTGTGGCTCTATAATATGAATGCCTATGTCTTTTAACAACAATAGTCAAGTCTTCCAATGGACTTTTTAGTGACACCCAATAGATAGCTTTATTTTCTCTTTGTTTACTCAAATATTGAATGCTCATGTCTTATAAATTTAGTAGGAACGTATTCTAATGACTTGCTTATGACACCCCATAGAATATATTTTGTTTAGTACCTTGGACACTGTAGCTTATTCACTTAAATCTCTGATAAATTGTGTGTCTGGTATGCACAGTCTGGTTAGCACAGTTAGTAAGATGATGGGTTTGCACTATCAAATTAAGACTGTCATTGGTTCAAATCCCATGTTATCATGTTTTTATTTTACTAGTGTGGTTTGTGGCTCTATAATATGAATGCCTATGTCTTTTAACAACAATAGTCAAGTCTTCCAATTGACTTTTTAGTGAAAACCAATAGATAGCTTTATTTTCTCTTTGTTTACTCAAATATTGAATGCTTATATCTTATAAATTTAGTAGGAAAGTATTCTAATGACTTGCTTATGACACCCCGTAGAATATATTATGTTTAGTACCTTGGATACTGTAGCTTATTCACTTAAATCTCTGATAAATTGTGTGTTTGGTATGCACAGTCTGGTTAGCACAGTTAGTAAGGTGTTGGGTTCGCGCTATCAAATTAAGACTGTCATTGGTTTGAATCCCATGTTATCATGTTTTTATTTTACTAGTGTGGTCTGTGGCTCTATAATATGAATGCCTATGTCTTTTAACAACAATAGTCAAGTCTTCCAATGGACTTTTTAGTGAAACCCAAAAGATAGCTTTATTTTCTCTTTGTTTACTCAAATATTGAATGCTTATGTCTTATAAATTTAGTAGGAAAGTTTTCTAATGACTTGCTTATGACACCCCATAGAATATATTATGTTTAGTACCTTGGACACTGTAGCTTATTCACTTAAATCTCTGATAAATTGTGTGTCTGCTATGCACAGTCTGGTTAGCACAGTTAGTAAGGTTTTGGGTTTGCACTATCAAATTAAAACTGTCATTGGTCCGAATCCCATGTTATCATGTTTTTATTTTACTAGTGTGGTTTGTGGCTCTATAATATGAATGCCTATGTCTTTTAACAACAATAGTCAAGTCTTCCAATGGACTTTTTAGTGACACCCAATAGATAGCTTTATTTTCTCTTTGTTTACTCAAATATTGAATGCTCATGTCTTATAAATTTAGTAGGAAAGTATTCTAATGACTTGCTTATGACACCCCATAGAATATATTTTGTTTAGTACCTTGGACACTGTAGCTTATTCACTTAAATCTCTGATAAATTGTGTGTCTGGTATGCACAGTCTGGTTAGCACAGTTAGTAAGGTGTTGGGTTTGCGCTATCAAATTAAGACTGTCATTGGTTCGAATCCCATGTTATCATGTTTTTATTTTACTAGTGTGGTTTGTGGCTCTATAATATGAATGCCTATGTCTTTTAACAACAATAGTCAAGTCTTCCAATGGACTTTTTAGTGACACCCAATAGCTTTATTTTCTCTTTGTTTACTCAAATATTGAATGCTCATGTCTTATAAATTTAGTAGGAAAGTATTCTAATGACTTGCTTATGACACCCCATAGAATATATTATGTTTAGTACCTTGGACACTGTAGCTTATTCACTTAAATCTCTGATAAATTGTGTGTCTGCTATGCACAGTCTGGTTAGCACAGTTAGTAAGGTTTTGGGTTTGCACTATCAAATTAAGACTGTCATTGGTTCGAATCCCATGTTATCATGTTTTTATTTTACTAGTGTGGTTTGTGGCTCTATAATATGAATGCCTATGTCTTTTAACAACAATAGTCAAGTCTTCCAATGGACTTTTTAGTGACACCCAATAGATAGCTTTATTTTCTCTTTGTTTACTCAAATATTGAATGCTCATGTCTTATAAATTTAGTAGGAAAGTATTCTAATGACTTGCTTATGACACCCCATAGAATATATTTTGTTTAGTACCTTGGACACTGTAGCTTATTCACTTAAATCTCTGATAAATTGTGTGTCTGGTATGCACAGTCTGGTTAGCACAGTTAGTAAGATGAAGGGTTTGCACTATCAAATTAAGACTGTCATTGGTTCAAATCCCATGTTATCATGTTTTTATTTTACTAGTGTGGTTTGTGGCTCTATAATATGAATGCCTATGTCTTTTAACAACAATAGTCAAGTCTTCCAATTGACTTTTTAGTGAAAACCAATAGATAGCTTTATTTTCTCTTTGTTTACTCAAATATTGAATGCTTATATCTTATAAATTTAGTAGGAAAGTATTCTAATGACTTTCTTATGACACCCCGTAGAATATATTATGTTTAGTACCTTGGACACTGTAGCTTATTCACTTAAATCTCTGATAAATTGTGTGTCTGCTATGCACAGTCTGGTTAGCACAGTTAGTAAGGTTTTGGGTTTGCACTATCAAATTAAGACTGTCATTGGTTCGAATCCCATGTTATCATGTTTTTATTTTACTAGTGTGGTTTGTGGCTCTATAATATGAATGCCTATGTCTTTTAACAACAATAGTCAAGTCTTCCAATGGACTTTTTAGTGACACCCAATAGATAGCTTTATTTTCTCTTTGTTTACTCAAATATTGAATGCTCATGTCTTATAAATTTAGTAGGAAAGTATTCTAATGACTTGCTTATGACACCCCATAGAATATATTTTGTTTAGTACCTTGGACACTGTAGCTTATTCACTTAAATCTCTGATAAATTGTGTGTCTGGTATGCACAGTCTGGTTAGCACAGTTAGTAAGATGAAGGGTTTGCACTATCAAATTAAGACTGTCATTGGTTCAAATCCCATGTTATCATGTTTTTATTTTACTAGTGTGGTTTGTGGCTCTATAATATGAATGCCTATGTCTTTTAACAACAATAGTCAAGTCTTCCAATTGACTTTTTAGTGAAAACCAATAGATAGCTTTATTTTCTCTTTGTTTACTCAAATATTGAATGCTTATATCTTATAAATTTAGTAGGAAAGTATTCTAATGACTTTCTTATGACACCCCGTAGAATATATTATGTTTAGTACCTTGGATACTGTAGCTTATTCACTTAAATCTCTGATAAATTGTGTGTTTGGTATGCACAGTCTGGTTAGCACAGTTAGTAAGGTGTTGGGTTCGCGCTATCAAATTAAGACTGTCATTGGTTTGAATCCCATGTTATCATGTTTTTATTTTACTAGTGTGGTTTGTGGCTCTATAATATGAATGCCTATGTCTTTTAACAACAATAGTCAAGTCTTCCAATGGACTTTTTAGTGAAAACCAAAATATAGCTTTATTTTCTCTTTGTTTACTCAAATATTGAATGCTTATGTCTTATAAATTTAGTAGGAAAGTTTTCTAATGACTTGCTTATGACACCCCATAGAATATATTATGTTTAGTACCTTGGACACTGTAGCTTATTCACTTAAATCTCTGATAAATTGTGTGTCTGCTATGCACAGTCTGGTTAGCACAGTTAGTAAGGTTTTGGGTTTGCACTATCAAATTAAGACTGTCATTGGTTCGAATCCCATGTTATCATGTTTTTATTTTACTAGTGTGGTTTGTGGCTCTATAATATGAATGCCTATGTCTTTTAACAAAAATAGTCAAGTCTTCCAATGGACTTTTTAGTGAAACCCAAAAGATAGCTTTATTTTCTCTTTGTTTACTCAAATATTGAATGCTTATGTCTTATAAATTTAGTAGGAAAGTATTCTAATGACTTGCTTATGACACCCCATAGAATATATTATATTTAGCACCTTGGACACTGTAGCTTATTCACTTAAATCTCTGATAAATTGTGTGTCTGCTATGCACAGTCTGGTTAGCACAGTTGGTAAGGCATTGGGTTTGCACTATCAAATTAAGACTGTCATTGGTTCGAATCCCATGTTATCATGTTTTTATTTTACTAGTGTGGTTTGTGGCTCTATAATATGAATGCCTATGTCTTTTAACAACAATAGTCAAGTCTTCCAATGGACTTTTTAGTGACACCGAATAGATAGCTTTATTTTCTCTTTGTTTACTCAAATATTGAATGCTCATGTCTTATAAATTTAGCAGGAAAGTATTCTAATGACTTGCTTATGACACCCCATGGAATATATTTTGTTTAGTACCTAGGACACTGTAGCTTATTCACTTAAATCTCTGATACATTGTGTGTCTGGTATGCACAGTCTGGTTAGCACAGTTAGTAAGATGATGGGTTTGCACTATCAAATTAAGACTGTCATTGGTTCGAATCCCATGTTATCATGTTTTTATTTTACTAGTGTGGTTTGTGGCTCTATAATATGAATGCCTATGTCTTTTAACAACAATAGTCAAGTCTTCCAATGGACTTTTTAGTGAAACCCAAAAGATAGCTTTATTTTCTCTTTGTTTACTCAAATATTGAATGCTTATGTCTTATAAATTTAGTAGGAAAGTTTTCTAATGACTTGCTTATGACACCCCATAGAATATATTATGTTTAGTACCTTGGACACTGTAGCTTATTCACTTAAATCTCTGATAAATTGTGTGTCTGCTATGCACAGTCTGGTTAGCACAGTTAGTAAGGTGTTGGGTTTGCACTATCAAATTAAGACTGTCATTGGTTCGAATCCCATGTTATCATGTTTTTATTTTACTAGTGTGGTTTGTGGCTCTATAATATCAATGCCTATGTCTTTTAACAACAATAGTCAAGTCTTCCAATGGACTTTTTAGTGAAAACCAAAAGATAGCTTTATTTTCTCTTTGTTTACTCAAATATTAAATGCTTATATCTTATAAATTTAGTAGGAAATATTCTAATGACTTGCTTATGACACCCCGTAGAATATATTATGTTTAGTACCTTGGACACTGTAGCTTATTCACTTAAATCTCTGATAAATTGAGTGTCTGCTATGCACAGTCTGGTTAGCACAGTTAGTAAGGCATTGGGTTTGCACTATCAAATTAAGACTGTCATTGGTTCGAATCCCATGTTATCATGTTTTTATTTTACTAGTGTGGTTTGTGGCTCTATAATATGAATGCCTATGTCTTTTAACAACAATAGTCAAGTCTTCCAATGGACTTTTTAGTGACACCGAATAGATAGCTTTATTTTCTCTTTGTTTACTCAAATATTGAATGCTTATGTCTTATAAATTTAGTAGGAAAGTATTCTAATGACTTGCTTATGACACCCCATAGAATATATTATGTTTAGTACCTTGGACACTGTAGCTTATTCACTTAAATCTCTGATAAATTGTGTGTCTGCTATGCACAGTCTGGTTAGCACAGTTAGTAAGGTTTTGGGTTTGCACTATCAAATTAAGACTGTCATTGGTTCGAATCCCATGTTATCATGTTTTTATTTTACTAGTGTGGTTTGTGGCTCTATAATATGAATGCCTATGTCTTTTAACAACAATAGTCAAGTATTCCAATGGACTTTTTAGTGACACCCAATAGATAGCTTTATTTTCTCTTTGTTTACTCAAATATTGAATGCTCATGTCTTATAAATTTAGTAGGAAAGTATTCTAATGACTTGCTTATGACACCCCATAGAATATATTTTGTTTAGTACCTTGGACACTGTAGCTTATTCACTTAAATCTCTGATAAATTGTGTGTCTGGTATGCACAGTCTGGTTAGCACAGTTAGTAAGATGATGGGTTTGCACTATCAAATTAAGACTGTCATTGGTTCAAATCCCATGTTATCATGTTTTTATTTTACTAGTGTGGTTTGTGGCTCTATAATATGAATGCCTATGTCTTTTAACAACAATAGTCAAGTCTTCCAATTGACTTTTTAGTGAAAACCAATAGATAGCTTTATTTTCTCTTTGTTTACTCAAATATTGAATGCTTATATCTTATAAATTTAGTAGGAAAGTATTCTAATGACTTGCTTATGACACCCCGTAGAATATATTATGTTTAGTACCTTGGATACTGTAGCTTATTCACTTAAATCTCTGATAAATTGTGTGTTTGGTATGCACAGTCTGGTTAGCACAGTTAGTAAGGTGTTGGGTTCGCGCTATCAAATTAAGACTGTCATTGGTTTGAATCCCATGTTATCATGTTTTTATTTTACTAGTGTGGTTTGTGGCTCTATAATATGAATGCCTATGTCTTTTAACAACAATAGTCAAGTCTTCCAATGGACTTTTTAGTGAAACCCAAAAGATAGCTTTATTTTCTCTTTGTTTACTCAAATATTGAATGCTTATGTCTTATAAATTTAGTAGGAAAGTTTTCTAATGACTTGCTTATGACACCCCATAGAATATATTATGTTTAGTACCTTGGACACTGTAGCTTATTCACTTAAATCTCTGATAAATTGTGTGTCTGCTATGCACAGTCTGGTTAGCACAGTTAGTAAGGTTTTGGGTTTGCACTATCAAATTAAAACTGTCATTGGTTCGAATCCCATGTTATCATGTTTTTATTTTACTAGTGTGGTTTGTGGCTCTATAATATGAATGCCTATGTCTTTTAACAACAATAGTCAATTCTTCCAATGGACTTTTTAGTGACACCCAATAGATAGCTTTATTTTCTCTTTGTTTACTCAAATATTGAATGCTCATGTCTTATAAATTTAGTAGGAAAGTATTCTAATGACTTGCTTATGACACCCCATAGAATATATTTTGTTTAGTACCTTGGACACTGTAGCTTATTCACTTAAATCTCTGATAAATTGTGTGTCTGGTATGCACAGTCTGGTTAGCACAGTTAGTAAGGTGTTGGGTTTGCGCTATCAAATTAAGACTGTCATTGGTTCGAATCCCATGTTATCATGTTTTTATTTTACTAGTGTGGTTTGTGGCTCTATAATATGAATGCCTATGTCTTTTAACAACAATAGTCAAGTCTTCCAATGGACTTTTTAGTGACACCCAATAGATAGCTTTATTTTCTCTTTGTTTACTCAAATATTGAATGCTCATGTCTTATAAATTTAGTAGGAAAGTATTCTAATGACTTGCTTATGACACCCCATAGAATATATTATGTTTAGTACCTTGGACACTGTAGCTTATTCACTTAAATCTCTGATAAATTGTGTGTCTGCTATGCACAGTCTGGTTAGCACAGTTAGTAAGGTTTTGGGTTTGCACTATCAAATTAAGACTGTCATTGGTTCGAATCCCATGTTATCATGTTTTTATTTTACTAGTGTGGTTTGTGGCTCTATAATATGAATGCCTATGTCTTTTAACAACAATAGTCAAGTCTTCCAATGGACTTTTTAGTGACACCCAATAGATAGCTTTATTTTCTCTTTGTTTACTCAAATATTGAATGCTCATGTCTTATAAATTTAGTAGGAAAGTATTCTAATGACTTGCTTATGACACCCCATAGAATATATTTTGTTTAGTACCTTGGACACTGTAGCTTATTCACTTAAATCTCTGATAAATTGTGTGTCTGGTATGCACAGTCTGGTTAGCACAGTTAGTAAGATGATGGGTTTGCACTATCAAATTAAGACTGTCATTGGTTCAAATCCCATGTTATCATGTTTTTATTTTACTAGTGTGGTTTGTGGCTCTATAATATGAATGCCTATGTCTTTTAACAACAATAGTCAAGTCTTCCAATTGACTTTTTAGTGAAAACCAATAGATAGCTTTATTTTCTCTTTGTTTACTCAAATATTGAATGCTTATATCTTATAAATTTAGTAGGAAAGTATTCTAATGACTTGCTTATGACACCCCGTAGAATATATTATGTTTAGTACCTTGGACACTGTAGCTTATTCACTTAAATCTCTGATAAATTGTGTGTTTGGTATGCACAGTCTGGTTAGCACAGTTAGTAAGGTGTTGGGTTTGCACTATCAAATTAAGACTGTCATTGGTTCGAATCCCATGTTATCATGTTTTTATTTTACTAGTGTGGTTTGTGGCTCTATAATATGAATGCCTATGTCTTTTAACAACAATAGTCAAGTCTTCCAATGGACTTTTTAGTGAAACCCAAAAGATAGCTTTATTTTCTCTTTGTTTACTCAAATATTGAATGCTTATGTCTTATAAATTTAGTAGGAAAGTTTTCTAATGACTTGCTTATGACACCCCATAGAATATATTATGTTTAGTACCTTGGACACTGTAGCTTATTCACTTAAATCTCTGATAAATTGTGTGTCTGCTATGCACAGTCTGGTTAGCACAGTTAGTAAGGTTTTGGGTTTGCACTATCAAATTAAGACTGTCATTGGTTCAAATCCCATGTTATCATGTTTTTATTTTACTAGTGTGGTTTGTGGCTCTATAATATGAATGCCTATGTCTTTTAACAACAATAGTCAAGTCTTCCAATGGACTTTTTAGTGACACCCAATAGATAGCTTTATTTTCTCTTTGTTTACTCAAATATTGAATGCTCATGTCTTATAAATTTAGTAGGAAAGTATTCTAATGACTTGCTTATGACACCCCATAGAATATATTTTGTTTAGTACCTTGGACACTGTAGCTTATTCACTTAAATCTCTGATAAATCGTGTGTCTGGTATGCACAGTCTGGTTAGCACAGTTAGTAAGATGATGGGTTTGCACTATCAAATTAAGACTGTCATTGGTTCAAATCCCATGTTATCATGTTTTTATTTTACTAGTGTGGTTTGTGGCTCTATAATATGAATGCCTATGTCTTTTAACAACAATAGTCAAGTCTTCCAATTGACTTTTTAGTGAAAACCAATAGATAGCTTTATTTTCTCTTTGTTTACTCAAATATTGAATGCTTATATCTTATAAATTTAGTAGAAAAGTATTCTAATGACTTGCTTATGACACCCCGTAGAATATATTATGTTTAGTACCTTGGATACTGTAGCTTATTCACTTAAATCTCTGATAAATTGTGTGTTTGGTATGCACAGTCTGGTTAGCACAGTTAGTAAGGTGTTGGGTTTGCGCTATCAAATTATGACTGTCATTGGTTTGAATCCCATGTTATCATGTTTTTATTTTACTAGTGTGGTTTGTGGCTCTATAATATGAATGCCTATGTCTTTTAACAACAATAGTCAAGTCTTCCAATGGACTTTTTAGTGAAACCCAAAAGATAGCTTTATTTTCTCTTTGTTTACTCAAATATTGAATGCTTATGTCTTATAAATTTAGTAGGAAAGTTTTCTAATGACTTGCTTATGACACCCCATAGAATATATTATGTTTAGTACCTTGGACACTGTAGCTTATTCACTTAAATCTCTGATAAATTGTGTGTCTGCTATGCACAGTCTGGTTAGCACAGTTAGTAAGGTTTTGGGTTTGCACTATCAAATTAAGACTGTCATTGGTTCGAATCCCATGTTATCATGTTTTTATTTTACTAGTGTGGTTTGTGGCTCTATAATATGAATGCCTATGTCTTTTAACAACAATAGTCAAGTCTTCCAATGGACTTTTTAGTGACACCCAATAGATAGCTTTATTTTCTCTTTGTTTACTCAAATATTGAATGCTCATGTCTTATAAATTTAGTAGGAAAGTATTCTAATGACTTGCTTATGACACCCCATAGAATATATTTTGTTTAGTACCTTGGACACTGTAGCTTATTCACTTAAATCTCTGATAAATTGTGCGTCTGGTATGCACAGTCTGGTTAGCACAGTTAGTAAGATGATGGGTTTGCACTATCAAATTAAGACTGTCATTGGTTCGAATCCCATGTTATCATGTTTTTATTTTACTAGTGTGGTTTGTGGCTCTATAATATGAATGCCTATGTCTTTTAACAACAATAGTCAAGTCTTCCAATTGACTTTTTAGTGACACCCAATAGATAGCTTTATTTTCTCTTTGTTTACTCAAATATTGAATGCTCATGTCTTATAAATTTAGTAGGAAAGTATTCTAATGACTTGCTTATGACACCCCATAGAATATATTATGTTTAGTACCTTGGACACTTTAGCTTATTCACTTAAATCTCTGATAAATTGTGTGTCTGGTATGCACAGTCTGGTTAGCACAGTTAGTAAGATGATGGGTTTGCACTATCAAATTAAGACTGTCATTGGTTCGAATCCCATGTTATCATGTTTTTATTTTACTAGTGTGGTTTGTGGCTCTATAATATGAATGCCTATGTCTTTTAACAACAATAGTCAAGTCTTCCAATTGACTTTTTAGTGAAAACCAATAGATAGCTTTATTTTCTCTTTGTTTACTCAAATATTGAATGCTTATATCTTATAAATTTAGTAGGAAAGTATTCTAATGACTTGCTTATGACACAACGTAGAATATATTATGTTTAGTACCTTGGACACTGTAGCTTATTCACTTAAATCTCTGATAAATTGTGTGTTTGGTATGCACAGTCTGGTTAGCACAGTTAGTAAGGTGTTGGGTTTGCACTATCAAATTAAGACTGTCATTGGTTCGAATCCCATGTTATCATGTTTTTATTTTACTAGTGTGGTTTGTGGCTCTATAATATGAATGCCTATGTCTTTTAACAACAATAGTCAAGTCTTCCAATGTACTTTTTAGTGAAACTCAAAAGATAGCTTTATTTTCTCTTTGTTTACTCAAATATTGAATGCTTATGTCTTATAAATTTAGTAGGAAAGTATTCTAATGACTTGCTTATGACACCCCATAGAATATATTATGTTTAGTACCTTGGACACTGTAGCTTATTCACTTAAATCTCTGATAAATTGTGTGTCTGCTATGCACAGTCTGGTTAGCACAGTTAGTAAGGTTTTGGGTTTGCACTATCAAATTAAGACTGTCATTGGTTCGAATCCCATGTTATCATGTTTTTATTTTACTAGTGTGGTTTGTGGCTCTATAATATGAATGCCTATGTCTTTTTACAACAATAGTCAAGTCTTCCAATGGACTTTTTAGTGACACCCAATAGATAGCTTTATTTTCTCTTTGTTTACTCAAATATTGAATGCTCATGTCTTATAAATTTAGTAGGAAAGTATTCTAATGACTTGCTTATGACACCCCATAGAATATATTTTGTTTAGTACCTTGGACACTGTAGCTTATTCACTTAAATCTCTGATAAATTGTGTGTCTGGTATGCACAGTCTGGTTAGCACAGTTAGTAAGATGATGGGTTTGCACTATCAAATTAAGACTGTCATTGGTTCAAATCCCATGTTATCATGTTTTTATTTTACTAGTGTGGTTTGTGGCTCTATAATATGAATGCCTATGTCTTTTAACAACAATAGTCAAGTCTTCCAATTGACTTTTTAGTGAAAACCAATAGATAGCTTTATTTTCTCTTTGTTTACTCAAATATTGAATGCTTATATCTTATAAATTTAGTAGGAAAGTATTCTAATGACTTGCTTATGACACCCCGTAGAATATATTATGTTTAGTACCTTGGATACTGTAGCTTATTCACTTAAATCTCTGATAAATTGTGTGTCTGCTATGCACAGTCTGGTTAGCACAGTTAGTAAGGTTTTGGGTTTGCACTATCAAATTAAGACTGTCATTGGTTCGAATCCCATGTTATCATGTTTTTATTTTACTAGTGTGGTTTGTGGCTCTATAATATGAATGCCTATATCTTTTAACAACAATAGTCAAGTCTTCCAATGGACTTTTTAGTGAAACCCAAAAGATAGCTTTATTTTCTCTTTGTTTACTCAAATATTGAATGCTTATGTCTTATAAATTTAGTAGGAAAGTATTCTAATGACTTGCTTATGACACCCCATAGAATATATTATATTTAGCACCTTGGACACTGTAGCTTATTCACTTAAATCTCTGATAAATTGTGTGTCTGCTATGCACAGTCTGGTTAGCACAGTTGGTAAGGCATTGGGTTTGCACAATCAAATTAAGACTGTCATTGGTTCGAATCCCATGTTATCATGTTTTTATTTTACTAGTGTGGTTTGTGGCTCTATAATATGAATGCCTATGTCTTTTAACAACAATAGTCAAGTCTTCCAATGGACTTTTTAGTGACACCGAATAGATAGCTTTATTTTCTCTTTGTTTACTCAAATATTGAATGCTCATGTCTTATAAATTTAGCAGGAAAGTATTCTAATGACTTGCTTATGACACCCCATGGAATATATTTTGTTTAGTACCTTGGACACTGTAGCTTATTCACTTAAATCTCTGATAAATTGTGTGTCTGGTATGCACAGTCTGGTTAGCACAGTTAGTAAGATGATGGGTTTGCACTATCAAATTAAGACTGTCATTGGTTCGAATCCCATGTTATCATGTTTTTATTTTACTAGTGTGGTTTGTGGCTCTATAACATGAATGCCTATGTCTTTTAACAACAATAGTCAAGTCTTCCAATGGACTTTTTAGTGAAACCCAAAAGATAGCTTTATTTTCTCTTTGTTTACTCAAATATTGAATGCTTATGTCTTATAAATTTAGTAGGAAAGTTTTCTAATGACTTGCTTATGACACCCCATAGAATATATTATGTTTAGTACCTTGGACACTGTAGCTTATTCACTTAAATCTCTGATAAATTGTGCGTCTGCTATGCACAGTCTGGTTAGCACAGTTAGTAAGGTGTTGGGTTTGCACTATCAAATTAAGACTGTCATTGGTTCAAATCCCATGTTATCATGTTTTTATTTTACTAGTGTGGTTTGTGGCTCTATAATATCAATGCCTATGTCTTTTAACAACAATAGTCAAGTCTTCCAATGGACTTTTTAGTGAAAACCAATAGATAGCTTTATTTTCTCTTTGTTTACTCAAATATTGAATGCTTATATCTTATAAATTTAGTAGGAAATATTCTAATGACTTGATTATGACACCCCGTAGAATATATTATGTTTAGTACCTTGGACACTGTAGCTTATTCACTTAAATCTCTGATAAATTGTGTGTTTGGTATGCTCAGTCTGGTTAGCACAGTTAGTAAGGTGTTGGGTTTGCACTATCAAATTAAGATTGTCATTGGTTCGAATCCCATGTTATCATGTTTTTATTTTACTAGTGTGGTTTGTGGCTCTATAATATGAATGCCTATGTCTTATAACAACAATAGTCAAGTCTTCCTATTGACTTTTTAGTGAAAACCAATAGATAGCTTTATTTTCTCTTTGTTTACTCAAATATTAAATGCTTATGTCTTATAAATTTAGTAGGAAAGTATTCTAATGACTTGCTTATGATACCCCATAGAATATATTATATTTAGCACCTTGGACACTGTAGCTTATTCACTTAAATCTCTGATAAATTGTGTGTCTGCTATGCACAGTCTGGTTAGCACAGTTAGTAAGGCATTGGGTTTGCACTATCAAATTAAGACTGTCATTGGTTCGAATCCCATGTTATCATGTTTTTATTTTACTAGTGTGGTTTGTGGCTCTATAATATGAATGCCTATGTCTTTTAACAACAATAGTCAAGTCTTCCAATGGACTTTTTAGTGACACCCAATAGATAGCTTTATTTTCTCTTTGTTTACTCAAATATTGAATGCTCATGTCTTATAAATTTAGTAGGAAAGTATTCTAATGACTTGCTTATGACACCCCATAGAATATATTTTGTTTAGTACCTTGGACACTGTAGCTTATTCACTTAAATCTCTGATAAATTGTGTGTCTGGTATGCACAGTCTGGTTAGCACAGTTAGTAAGATGATGGGTTTGCACTATCAAATTAAGACTGTCATTGGTTCAAATCCCATGTTATCATGTTTTTATTTTACTAGTGTGGTTTGTGGCTCTATAATATGAATGCCTATGTCTTTTAACAACAATAGTCAAGTCTTCCAATTGACTTTTTAGTGAAAACCAATAGATAGCTTTATTTTCTCTTTGTTTACTCAAATATTGAATGCTTATATCTTATAAATTTAGTAGGAAAGTATTCTAATGACTTGCTTATGACACCCCGTAGAATATATTATGTTTAGTACCTTGGATACTGTAGCTTATTCACTTAAATCTCTGATAAATTGTGTGTTTGGTATGCACAGTCTGGTTAGCACAGTTAGTAAGGTGTTGGGTTCGCGCTATCAAATTAAGACTGTCATTGGTTTGAATCCCATGTTATCATGTTTTTATTTTACTAGTGTGGTCTGTGGCTCTATAATATGAATGCCTATGTCTTTTAACAACAATAGTCAAGTCTTCCAATGGACTTTTTAGTGAAACCCAAAAGATAGCTTTATTTTCTCTTTGTTTACTCAAATATTGAATGCTTATGTCTTATAAATTTAGTAGGAAAGTTTTCTAATGACTTGCTTATGACACCCCATAGAATATATTATGTTTAGTACCTTGGACACTGTAGCTTATTCACTTAAATCTCTGATAAATTGTGTGTCTGCTATGCACAGTCTGGTTAGCACAGTTAGTAAGGTTTTGGGTTTGCACTATCAAATTAAAACTGTCATTGGTCCGAATCCCATGTTATCATGTTTTTATTTTACTAGTGTGGTTTGTGGCTCTATAATATGAATGCCTATGTCTTTTAACAACAATAGTCAAGTCTTCCAATGGACTTTTTAGTGACACCCAATAGATAGCTTTATTTTCTCTTTGTTTACTCAAATATTGAATGCTCATGTCTTATAAATTTAGTAGGAAAGTATTCTAATGACTTGCTTATGACACCCCATAGAATATATTTTGTTTAGTACCTTGGACACTGTAGCTTATTCACTTAAATCTCTGATAAATTGTGTGTCTGGTATGCACAGTCTGGTTAGCACAGTTAGTAAGGTGTTGGGTTTGCGCTATCAAATTAAGACTGTCATTGGTTCGAATCCCATGTTATCATGTTTTTATTTTACTAGTGTGGTTTGTGGCTCTATAATATGAATGCCTATGTCTTTTAACAACAATAGTCAAGTCTTCCAATGGACTTTTTAGTGACACCCAATAGATAGCTTTATTTTCTCTTTGTTTACTCAAATATTGAATGCTCATGTCTTATAAATTTAGTAGGAAAGTATTCTAATGACTTGCTTATGACACCCCATAGAATATATTATGTTTAGTACCTTGGACACTGTAGCTTATTCACTTAAATCTCTGATAAATTGTGTGTTTTGTCTGCTATGCACAGTCTGGTTAGCACAGTTAGTAAGGTTTTGGGTTTGCACTATCAAATTAAGACTGTCATTGGTTCGAATCCCATGTTATCATGTTTTTATTTTACTAGTGTGGTTTGTGGCTCTATGATATGAATGCCTATGTCTTTTAACAACAATAGTCAAGTCTTCCAATGGACTTTTTAGTGACACCCAATAGATAGCTTTATTTTCTCTTTGTTTACTCAAATATTGAATGCTCATGTCTTATAAATTTAGTAGGAAAGTATTCTAATGACTTGCTTATGACACCCCATAGAATATATTTTGTTTAGTACCTTGGACACTGTAGCTTATTCACTTAAATCTCTGATAAATTGTGTGTCTGGTATGCACAGTCTGGTTAGCACAGTTAGTAAGATGAAGGGTTTGCACTATCAAATTAAGACTGTCATTGGTTCAAATCCCATGTTATCATGTTTTTATTTTACTAGTGTGGTTTGTGGCTCTATAATATGAATGCCTATGTCTTTTAACAACAATAGTCAAGTCTTCCAATTGACTTTTTAGTGAAAACCAATAGATAGCTTTATTTTCTCTTTGTTTACTCAAATATTGAATGCTTATATCTTATAAATTTAGTAGGAAAGTATTCTAATGACTTTCTTATGACACCCCGTAGAATATATTATGTTTAGTACCTTGGATACTGTAGCTTATTCACTTAAATCTCTGATAAATTGTGTGTTTGGTATGCACAGTCTGGTTAGCACAGTTAGTAAGGTGTTGGGTTCGCGCTATCAAATTAAGACTGTCATTGGTTTGAATCCCATGTTATCATGTTTTTATTTTACTAGTGTGGTTTGTGGCTCTATAATATGAATGCCTATGTCTTTTAACAACAATAGTCAAGTCTTCCAATGGACTTTTTAGTGAAAACCAAAATATAGCTTTATTTTCTCTTTGTTTACTCAAATATTGAATGCTTATGTCTTATAAATTTAGTAGGAAAGTTTTCTAATGACTTGCTTATGACACCCCATAGAATATATTATGTTTAGTACCTTGGACACTGTAGCTTATTCACTTAAATCTCTGATAAATTGTGTGTCTGCTATGCACAGTCTGGTTAGCACAGTTAGTAAGGTTTTGGGTTTGCACTATCAAATTAAGACTGTCATTGGTTCGAATCCCATGTTATCATGTTTTTATTTTACTAGTGTGGTTTGTGGCTCTATAATATGAATGCCTATGTCTTTTAACAAAAATAGTCAAGTCTTCCAATGGACTTTTTAGTGAAACCCAAAAGATAGCTTTATTTTCTCTGTGTTTACTCAAATATTGAATGCTTATGTCTTATAAATTTAGTAGGAAAGTATTCTAATGACTTGCTTATGACACCCCATAGAATATATTATATTTAGCACCTTGGACACTGTAGCTTATTCACTTAAATCTCTGATAAATTGTGTGTCTGCTATGCACAGTCTGGTTAGCACAGTTGGTAAGGCATTGGGTTTGCACTATCAAATTAAGACTGTCATTGGTTCGAATCCCATGTTATCATGTTTTTATTTTACTAGTGTGGTTTGTGGCTCTATAATATGAATGCCTATGTCTTTTAACAACAATAGTCAAGTCTTCCAATGGACTTTTTAGTGACACCGAATAGATAGCTTTATTTTCTCTTTGTTTACTCAAATATTGAATGCTCATGTCTTATAAATTTAGCAGGAAAGTATTCTAATGACTTGCTTATGACACCCCATGGAATATATTTTGTTTAGTACCTAGGACACTGTAGCTTATTCACTTAAATCTCTGATACATTGTGTGTCTGGTATGCACAGTCTGGTTAGCACAGTTAGTAAGATGATGGGTTTGCACTATCAAATTAAGACTGTCATTGGTTCGAATCCCATGTTATCATGTTTTTATTTTACTAGTGTGGTTTGTGGCTCTATAATATGAATGCCTATGTCTTTTAACAACAATAGTCAAGTCTTCCAATGGACTTTTTAGTGAAACCCAAAAGATAGCTTTATTTTCTCTTTGTTTACTCAAATATTGAATGCTTATGTCTTATAAATTTAGTAGGAAAGTTTTCTAATGACTTGCTTATGACACCCCATAGAATATATTATGTTTAGTACCTTGGACACTGTAGCTTATTCACTTAAATCTCTGATAAATTGTGTGTCTGCTATGCACAGTCTGGTTAGCACAGTTAGTAAGGTGTTGGGTTTGCACTATCAAATTAAGACTGTCATTGGTTCGAATCCCATGTTATCATGTTTTTATTTTACTAGTGTGGTTTGTGGCTCTATAATATCAATGCCTATGTCTTTTAACAACAATAGTCAAGTCTTCCAATGGACTTTTTAGTGAAAACCAAAAGATAGCTTTATTTTCTCTTTGTTTACTCAAATATTAAATGCTTATATCTTATAAATTTAGTAGGAAATATTCTAATGACTTGCTTATGACACCCCGTAGAATATATTATGTTTAGTACCTTGGACACTGTAGCTTATTCACTTAAATCTCTGATAAATTGAGTGTCTGCTATGCACAGTCTGGTTAGCACAGTTAGTAAGGCATTGGGTTTGCACTATCAAATTAAGACTGTCATTGGTTCGAATCCCATGTTATCATGTTTTTATTTTACTAGTGTGGTTTGTGGCTCTATAATATGAATGCCTATGTCTTTTAACAACAATAGTCAAGTCTTCCAATGGACTTTTTAGTGACACCGAATAGATAGCTTTATTTTCTCTTTGTTTACTCAAATATTGAATGCTTATGTCTTATAAATTTAGTAGGAAAGTATTCTAATGACTTGCTTATGACACCCCATAGAATATATTATGTTTAGTACCTTGGACACTGTAGCTTATTCACTTAAATCTCTGATAAATTGTGTGTCTGCTATGCACAGTCTGGTTAGCACAGTTAGTAAGGTTTTGGGTTTGCACTATCAAATTAAGACTGTCATTGGTTCGAATCCCATGTTATCATGTTTTTATTTTACTAGTGTGGTTTGTGGCTCTATAATATGAATGCCTATGTCTTTTAACAACAATAGTCAAGTATTCCAATGGACTTTTTAGTGACACCCAATAGATAGCTTTATTTTCTCTTTGTTTACTCAAATATTGAATGCTCATGTCTTATAAATTTAGTAGGAAAGTATTCTAATGACTTGCTTATGACACCCCATAGAATATATTTTGTTTAGTACCTTGGACACTGTAGCTTATTCACTTAAATCTCTGATAAATTGTGTGTCTGGTATGCACAGTCTGGTTAGCACAGTTAGTAAGATGATGGGTTTGCACTATCAAATTAAGACTGTCATTGGTTCAAATCCCATGTTATCATGTTTTTATTTTACTAGTGTGGTTTGTGGCTCTATAATATGAATGCCTATGTCTTTTAACAACAATAGTCAAGTCTTCCAATTGACTTTTTAGTGAAAACCAATAGATAGCTTTATTTTCTCTTTGTTTACTCAAATATTGAATGCTTATATCTTATAAATTTAGTAGGAAAGTATTCTAATGACTTGCTTATGACACCCCGTAGAATATATTATGTTTAGTACCTTGGATACTGTAGCTTATTCACTTAAATCTCTGATAAATTGTGTGTTTGGTATGCACAGTCTGGTTAGCACAGTTAGTAAGGTGTTGGGTTCGCGCTATCAAATTAAGACTGTCATTGGTTTGAATCCCATGTTATCATGTTTTTATTTTACTAGTGTGGTCTGTGGCTCTATAATATGAATGCCTATGTCTTTTAACAACAATAGTCAAGTCTTCCAATGGACTTTTTAGTGAAACCCAAAAGATAGCTTTATTTTCTCTTTGTTTACTCAAATATTGAATGCTTATGTCTTATAAATTTAGTAGGAAAGTTTTCTAATGACTTGCTTATGACACCCCATAGAATATATTATGTTTAGTACCTTGGACACTGTAGCTTATTCACTTAAATCTCTGATAAATTGTGTGTCTGCTATGCACAGTCTGGTTAGCACAGTTAGTAAGGTTTTGGGTTTGCACTATCAAATTAAAACTGTCATTGGTCCGAATCCCATGTTATCATGTTTTTATTTTACTAGTGTGGTTTGTGGCTCTATAATATGAATGCCTATGTCTTTTAACAACAATAGTCAAGTCTTCCAATGGACTTTTTAGTGACACCCAATAGATAGCTTTATTTTCTCTTTGTTTACTCAAATATTGAATGCTCATGTCTTATAAATTTAGTAGGAAAGTATTCTAATGACTTGCTTATGACACCCCATAGAATATATTTTGTTTAGTACCTTGGACACTGTAGCTTATTCACTTAAATCTCTGATAAATTGTGTGTCTGGTATGCACAGTCTGGTTAGCACAGTTAGTAAGGTGTTGGGTTTGCGCTATCAAATTAAGACTGTCATTGGTTCGAATCCCATGTTATCATGTTTTTATTTTACTAGTGTGGTTTGTGGCTCTATAATATGAATGCCTATGTCTTTTAACAACAATAGTCAAGTCTTCCAATGGACTTTTTAGTGACACCCAATAGATAGCTTTATTTTCTCTTTGTTTACTCAAATATTGAATGCTCATGTCTTATAAATTTAGTAGGAAAGTATTCTAATGACTTGCTTATGACACCCCATAGAATATATTATGTTTAGTACCTTGGACACTGTAGCTTATTCACTTAAATCTCTGATAAATTGTGTGTCTGCTATGCACAGTCTGGTTAGCACAGTTAGTAAGGTTTTGGGTTTGCACTATCAAATTAAGACTGTCATTGGTTCGAATCCCATGTTATCATGTTTTTATTTTACTAGTGTGGTTTGTGGCTCTATAATATGAATGCCTATGTCTTTTAACAACAATAGTCAAGTCTTCCAATGGACTTTTTAGTGACACCCAATAGATAGCTTTATTTTCTCTTTGTTTACTCAAATATTGAATGCTTATGTCTTATAAATTTAGTAGGAAAGTATTCTAATGACTTGCTTATGACACCCCATAGAATATATTTTGTTTAGTACCTTGGACACTGTAGCTTATTCACTTAAATCTCTGATAAATTGTGTGTCTGGTATGCACAGTCTGGTTAGCACAGTTAGTAAGATGAAGGGTTTGCACTATCAAATTAAGACTGTCATTGGTTCAAATCCCATGTTATCATGTTTTTATTTTACTAGTGTGGTTTGTGGCTCTATAATATGAATGCCTATGTCTTTTAACAAAAATAGTCAAGTCTTCCAATGGACTTTTTAGTGAAACCCAAAAGATAGCTTTATTTTCTCTTTGTTTACTCAAATATTGAATGCTTATGTCTTATAAATTTAGTAGGAAAGTATTCTAATGACTTGCTTATGACACCCCATAGAATATATTATATTTAGCACCTTGGACACTGTAGCTTATTCACTTAAATCTCTGATAAATTGTGTGTCTGCTATGCACAGTCTGGTTAGCACAGTTGGTAAGGCATTGGGTTTGCACTATCAAATTAAGACTGTCATTGGTTCGAATCCCATGTTATCATGTTTTTATTTTACTAGTGTGGTTTGTGGCTCTATAATATGAATGCCTATGTCTTTTAACAACAATAGTCAAGTCTTCCAATGGACTTTTTAGTGACACCGAATAGATAGCTTTATTTTCTCTTTGTTTACTCAAATATTGAATGCTCATGTCTTATAAATTTAGCAGGAAAGTATTCTAATGACTTGCTTATGACACCCCATAGAATATATTTTGTTTAGTACCTTGGACACTGTAGCTTATTCACTTAAATCTCTGATAAATTGTGTGTCTGGTATGCACAGTCTGGTTAGCACAGTTAGTAAGATGATGGGTTTGCACTATCAAATTAAGACTGTCATTGGTTCAAATCCCATGTTATCATGTTTTTATTTTACTAGTGTGGTTTGTGGCTCTATAATATGAATGCCTATGTCTTTTAACAACAATAGTCAAGTCTTCCAATTGACTTTTTAGTGAAAACCAATAGATAGCTTTATTTTCTCTTTGTTTACTCAAATATTGAATGCTTATATCTTATAAATTTAGTAGGAAAGTATTCTAATGACTTGCTTATGACACCCCGTAGAATATATTATGTTTAGTACCTTGGATACTGTAGCTTATTCACTTAAATCTCTGATAAATTGTGTGTTTGGTATGCACAGTCTGGTTAGCACAGTTAGTAAGGTGTTGGGTTCGCGCTATCAAATTAAGACTGTCATTGGTTTGAATCCCATGTTATCATGTTTTTATTTTACTAGTGTGGTTTGTGGCTCTATAATATGAATGCCTATGTCTTTTAACAACAATAGTCAAGTCTTCCAATGGACTTTTTAGTGAAACCCAAAAGATAGCTTTATTTTCTCTTTGTTTACTCAAATATTGAATGCTTATGTCTTATAAATTTAGTAGGAAAGTTTTCTAATGACTTGCTTATGACACCCCATAGAATATATTATGTTTAGTACCTTGGACACTGTAGCTTATTCACTTAAATCTCTGATAAATTGTGTGTCTGCTATGCACAGTCTGGTTAGCACAGTTAGTAAGGTTTTGGGTTTGCACTATCAAATTAAAACTGTCATTGGTTCGAATCCCATGTTATCATGTTTTTATTTTACTAGTGTGGTTTGTGGCTCTATAATATGAATGCCTATGTCTTTTAACAACAATAGTCAATTCTTCCAATGGACTTTTTAGTGACACCCAATAGATAGCTTTATTTTCTCTTTGTTTACTCAAATATTGAATGCTCATGTCTTATAAATTTAGTAGGAAAGTATTCTAATGACTTGCTTATGACACCCCATAGAATATATTTTGTTTAGTACCTTGGACACTGTAGCTTATTCACTTAAATCTCTGATAAATTGTGTGTCTGGTATGCACAGTCTGGTTAGCACAGTTAGTAAGGTGTTGGGTTTGCGCTATCAAATTAAGACTGTCATTGGTTCGAATCCCATGTTATCATGTTTTTATTTTACTAGTGTGGTTTGTGGCTCTATAATATGAATGCCTATGTCTTTTAACAACAATAGTCAAGTCTTCCAATGGACTTTTTAGTGACACCCAATAGATAGCTTTATTTTCTCTTTGTTTACTCAAATATTGAATGCTCATGTCTTATAAATTTAGTAGGAAAGTATTCTAATGACTTGCTTATGACACCCCATAGAATATATTATGTTTAGTACCTTGGACACTGTAGCTTATTCACTTAAATCTCTGATAAATTGTGTGTCTGCTATGCACAGTCTGGTTAGCACAGTTAGTAAGGTTTTGGGTTTGCACTATCAAATTAAGACTGTCATTGGTTCGAATCCCATGTTATCATGTTTTTATTTTACTAGTGTGGTTTGTGGCTCTATAATATGAATGCCTATGTCTTTTAACAACAATAGTCAAGTCTTCCAATGGACTTTTTAGTGACACCCAATAGATAGCTTTATTTTCTCTTTGTTTACTCAAATATTGAATGCTCATGTCTTATAAATTTAGTAGGAAAGTATTCTAATGACTTGCTTATGACACCCCATAGAATATATTTTGTTTAGTACCTTGGACACTGTAGCTTATTCACTTAAATCTCTGATAAATTGTGTGTCTGGTATGCACAGTCTGGTTAGCACAGTTAGTAAGATGATGGGTTTGCACTATCAAATTAAGACTGTCATTGGTTCAAATCCCATGTTATCATGTTTTTATTTTACTAGTGTGGTTTGTGGCTCTATAATATGAATGCCTATGTCTTTTAACAACAATAGTCAAGTCTTCCAATTGACTTTTTAGTGAAAACCAATAGATAGCTTTATTTTCTCTTTGTTTACTCAAATATTGAATGCTTATATCTTATAAATTTAGTAGGAAAGTATTCTAATGACTTGCTTATGACACCCCGTAGAATATATTATGTTTAGTACCTTGGACACTGTAGCTTATTCACTTAAATCTCTGATAAATTGTGTGTTTGGTATGCACAGTCTGGTTAGCACAGTTAGTAAGGTGTTGGGTTTGCACTATCAAATTAAGACTGTCATTGGTTCGAATCCCATGTTATCATGTTTTTATTTTACTAGTGTGGTTTGTGGCTCTATAATATGAATGCCTATGTCTTTTAACAACAATAGTCAAGTCTTCCAATGGACTTTTTAGTGAAACCCAAAAGATAGCTTTATTTTCTCTTTGTTTACTCAAATATTGAATGCTTATGTCTTATAAATTTAGTAGGAAAGTTTTCTAATGACTTGCTTATGACACCCCATAGAATATATTATGTTTAGTACCTTGGACACTGTAGCTTATTCACTTAAATCTCTGATAAATTGTGTGTCTGCTATGCACAGTCTGGTTAGCACAGTTAGTAAGGTTTTGGGTTTGCACTATCAAATTAAGACTGTCATTGGTTCAAATCCCATGTTATCATGTTTTTATTTTACTAGTGTGGTTTGTGGCTCTATAATATGAATGCCTATGTCTTTTAACAACAATAGTCAAGTCTTCCAATGGACTTTTTAGTGACACCCAATAGATAGCTTTATTTTCTCTTTGTTTACTCAAATATTGAATGCTCATGTCTTATAAATTTAGTAGGAAAGTATTCTAATGACTTGCTTATGACACCCCATAGAATATATTTTGTTTAGTACCTTGGACACTGTAGCTTATTCACTTAAATCTCTGATAAATCGTGTGTCTGGTATGCACAGTCTGGTTAGCACAGTTAGTAAGATGATGGGTTTGCACTATCAAATTAAGACTGTCATTGGTTCAAATCCCATGTTATCATGTTTTTATTTTACTAGTGTGGTTTGTGGCTCTATAATATGAATGCCTATGTCTTTTAACAACAATAGTCAAGTCTTCCAATTGACTTTTTAGTGAAAACCAATAGATAGCTTTATTTTCTCTTTGTTTACTCAAATATTGAATGCTTATATCTTATAAATTTAGTAGAAAAGTATTCTAATGACTTGCTTATGACACCCCGTAGAATATATTATGTTTAGTACCTTGGATACTGTAGCTTATTCACTTAAATCTCTGATAAATTGTGTGTTTGGTATGCACAGTCTGGTTAGCACAGTTAGTAAGGTGTTGGGTTTGCGCTATCAAATTATGACTGTCATTGGTTTGAATGCCATGTTATCATGTTTTTATTTTACTAGTGTGGTTTGTGGCTCTATAATATGAATGCCTATGTCTTTTAACAACAATAGTCAAGTCTTCCAATGGACTTTTTAGTGAAACCCAAAAGATAGCTTTATTTTCTCTTTGTTTACTCAAATATTGAATGCTTATGTCTTATAAATTTAGTAGGAAAGTTTTCTAATGACTTGCTTATGACACCCCATAGAATATATTATGTTTAGTACCTTGGACACTGTAGCTTATTCACTTAAATCTCTGATAAATTGTGTGTCTGCTATGCACAGTCTGGTTAGCACAGTTAGTAAGGTTTTGGGTTTGCACTATCAAATTAAGACTGTCATTGGTTCGAATCCCATGTTATCATGTTTTTATTTTACTAGTGTGGTTTGTGGCTCTATAATATGAATGCCTATGTCTTTTAACAACAATAGTCAAGTCTTCCAATGGACTTTTTAGTGACACCCAATAGATAGCTTTATTTTCTCTTTGTTTACTCAAATATTGAATGCTCATGTCTTATAAATTTAGTAGGAAAGTATTCTAATGACTTGCTTATGACACCCCATAGAATATATTTTGTTTAGTACCTTGGACACTGTAGCTTATTCACTTAAATCTCTGATAAATTGTGCGTCTGGTATGCACAGTCTGGTTAGCACAGTTAGTAAGATGATGGGTTTGCACTATCAAATTAAGACTGTCATTGGTTCGAATCCCATGTTATCATGTTTTTATTTTACTAGTGTGGTTTGTGGCTCTATAATATGAATGCCTATGTCTTTTAACAACAATAGTCAAGTCTTCCAATTGACTTTTTAGTGACACCCAATAGATAGCTTTATTTTCTCTTTGTTTACTCAAATATTGAATGCTCATGTCTTATAAATTTAGTAGGAAAGTATTCTAATGACTTGCTTATGACACCCCATAGAATATATTATGTTTAGTACCTTGGACACTTTAGCTTATTCACTTAAATCTCTGATAAATTGTGTGTCTGGTATGCACAGTCTGGTTAGCACAGTTAGTAAGATGATGGGTTTGCACTATCAAATTAAGACTGTCATTGGTTCGAATCCCATGTTATCATGTTTTTATTTTACTAGTGTGGTTTGTGGCTCTATAATATGAATGCCTATGTCTTTTAACAACAATAGTCAAGTCTTCCAATTGACTTTTTAGTGAAAACCAATAGATAGCTTTATTTTCTCTTTGTTTACTCAAATATTGAATGCTTATATCTTATAAATTTAGTAGGAAAGTATTCTAATGACTTGCTTATGACACAACGTAGAATATATTATGTTTAGTACCTTGGACACTGTAGCTTATTCACTTAAATCTCTGATAAATTGTGTGTTTGGTATGCACAGTCTGGTTAGCACAGTTAGTAAGGTGTTGGGTTTGCACTATCAAATTAAGACTGTCATTGGTTCGAATCCCATGTTATCATGTTTTTATTTTACTAGTGTGGTTTGTGGCTCTATAATATGAATGCCTATGTCTTTTAACAACAATAGTCAAGTCTTCCAATGTACTTTTTAGTGAAACTCAAAAGATAGCTTTATTTTCTCTTTGTTTACTCAAATATTGAATGCTTATGTCTTATAAATTTAGTAGGAAAGTATTCTAATGACTTGCTTATGACACCCCATAGAATATATTATGTTTAGTACCTTGGACACTGTAGCTTATTCACTTAAATCTCTGATAAATTGTGTGTCTGCTATGCACAGTCTGGTTAGCACAGTTAGTAAGGTTTTGGGTTTGCACTATCAAATTAAGACTGTCATTGGTTCGAATCCCATGTTATCATGTTTTTATTTTACTAGTGTGGTTTGTGGCTCTATAATATGAATGCCTATGTCTTTTTACAACAATAGTCAAGTCTTCCAATGGACTTTTTAGTGACACCCAATAGATAGCTTTATTTTCTCTTTGTTTACTCAAATATTGAATGCTCATGTCTTATAAATTTAGTAGGAAAGTATTCTAATGACTTGCTTATGACACCCCATAGAATATATTTTGTTTAGTACCTTGGACACTGTAGCTTATTCACTTAAATCTCTGATAAATTGTGTGTCTGGTATGCACAGTCTGGTTAGCACAGTTAGTAAGATGATGGGTTTGCACTATCAAATTAAGACTGTCATTGGTTCAAATCCCATGTTATCATGTTTTTATTTTACTAGTGTGGTTTGTGGCTCTATAATATGAATGCCTATGTCTTTTAACAACAATAGTCAAGTCTTCCAATTGACTTTTTAGTGAAAACCAATAGATAGCTTTATTTTCTCTTTGTTTACTCAAATATTGAATGCTTATATCTTATAAATTTAGTAGGAAAGTATTCTAATGACTTGCTTATGACACCCCGTAGAATATATTATGTTTAGTACCTTGGATACTGTAGCTTATTCACTTAAATCTCTGATAAATTGTGTGTCTGCTATGCACAGTCTGGTTAGCACAGTTAGTAAGGTTTTGGGTTTGCA
The DNA here is from genome assembly GCF_028390025.1 of Pseudophryne corroboree. NCBI lineage: Eukaryota > Metazoa > Chordata > Amphibia > Anura > Myobatrachidae > Pseudophryne > Pseudophryne corroboree. The sequence goes on along the minus strand of NC_086454.1, from coordinate 250,102,937 downwards.
CTATCAAATTAAGACTGTCATTGGTTCGAATCCCATGTTATCATGTTTTTATTTTACTAGTGTGGTTTGTGGCTCTATAATATGAATGCCTATATCTTTTAACAACAATAGTCAAGTCTTCCAATGGACTTTTTAGTGAAACCCAAAAGATAGCTTTATTTTCTCTTTGTTTACTCAAATATTGAATGCTTATGTCTTATAAATTTAGTAGGAAAGTATTCTAATGACTTGCTTATGACACCCCATAGAATATATTATATTTAGCACCTTGGACACTGTAGCTTATTCACTTAAATCTCTGATAAATTGTGTGTCTGCTATGCACAGTCTGGTTAGCACAGTTGGTAAGGCATTGGGTTTGCACAATCAAATTAAGACTGTCATTGGTTCGAATCCCATGTTATCATGTTTTTATTTTACTAGTGTGGTTTGTGGCTCTATAATATGAATGCCTATGTCTTTTAACAACAATAGTCAAGTCTTCCAATGGACTTTTTAGTGACACCGAATAGATAGCTTTATTTTCTCTTTGTTTACTCAAATATTGAATGCTCATGTCTTATAAATTTAGCAGGAAAGTATTCTAATGACTTGCTTATGACACCCCATGGAATATATTTTGTTTAGTACCTTGGACACTGTAGCTTATTCACTTAAATCTCTGATAAATTGTGTGTCTGGTATGCACAGTCTGGTTAGCACAGTTAGTAAGATGATGGGTTTGCACTATCAAATTAAGACTGTCATTGGTTCGAATCCCATGTTATCATGTTTTTATTTTACTAGTGTGGTTTGTGGCTCTATAACATGAATGCCTATGTCTTTTAACAACAATAGTCAAGTCTTCCAATGGACTTTTTAGTGAAACCCAAAAGATAGCTTTATTTTCTCTTTGTTTACTCAAATATTGAATGCTTATGTCTTATAAATTTAGTAGGAAAGTTTTCTAATGACTTGCTTATGACACCCCATAGAATATATTATGTTTAGTACCTTGGACACTGTAGCTTATTCACTTAAATCTCTGATAAATTGTGCGTCTGCTATGCACAGTCTGGTTAGCACAGTTAGTAAGGTGTTGGGTTTGCACTATCAAATTAAGACTGTCATTGGTTCAAATCCCATGTTATCATGTTTTTATTTTACTAGTGTGGTTTGTGGCTCTATAATATCAATGCCTATGTCTTTTAACAACAATAGTCAAGTCTTCCAATGGACTTTTTAGTGAAAACCAATAGATAGCTTTATTTTCTCTTTGTTTACTCAAATATTGAATGCTTATATCTTATAAATTTAGTAGGAAATATTCTAATGACTTGATTATGACACCCCGTAGAATATATTATGTTTAGTACCTTGGACACTGTAGCTTATTCACTTAAATCTCTGATAAATTGTGTGTTTGGTATGCTCAGTCTGGTTAGCACAGTTAGTAAGGTGTTGGGTTTGCACTATCAAATTAAGATTGTCATTGGTTCGAATCCCATGTTATCATGTTTTTATTTTACTAGTGTGGTTTGTGGCTCTATAATATGAATGCCTATGTCTTATAACAACAATAGTCAAGTCTTCCTATTGACTTTTTAGTGAAAACCAATAGATAGCTTTATTTTCTCTTTGTTTACTCAAATATTAAATGCTTATGTCTTATAAATTTAGTAGGAAAGTATTCTAATGACTTGCTTATGATACCCCATAGAATATATTATATTTAGCACCTTGGACACTGTAGCTTATTCACTTAAATCTCTGATAAATTGTGTGTCTGCTATGCACAGTCTGGTTAGCACAGTTAGTAAGGCATTGGGTTTGCACTATCAAATTAAGACTGTCATTGGTTCGAATCCCATGTTATCATGTTTTTATTTTACTAGTGTGGTTTGTGGCTCTATAATATGAATGCCTATGTCTTTTAACAACAATAGTCAAGTCTTCCAATGGACTTTTTAGTGACACCCAATAGATAGCTTTATTTTCTCTTTGTTTACTCAAATATTGAATGCTCATGTCTTATAAATTTAGTAGGAAAGTATTCTAATGACTTGCTTATGACACCCCATAGAATATATTTTGTTTAGTACCTTGGACACTGTAGCTTATTCACTTAAATCTCTGATAAATTGTGTGTCTGGTATGCACAGTCTGGTTAGCACAGTTAGTAAGATGATGGGTTTGCACTATCAAATTAAGACTGTCATTGGTTCAAATCCCATGTTATCATGTTTTTATTTTACTAGTGTGGTTTGTGGCTCTATAATATGAATGCCTATGTCTTTTAACAACAATAGTCAAGTCTTCCAATTGACTTTTTAGTGAAAACCAATAGATAGCTTTATTTTCTCTTTGTTTACTCAAATATTGAATGCTTATATCTTATAAATTTAGTAGGAAAGTATTCTAATGACTTGCTTATGACACCCCGTAGAATATATTATGTTTAGTACCTTGGATACTGTAGCTTATTCACTTAAATCTCTGATAAATTGTGTGTTTGGTATGCACAGTCTGGTTAGCACAGTTAGTAAGGTGTTGGGTTCGCGCTATCAAATTAAGACTGTCATTGGTTTGAATCCCATGTTATCATGTTTTTATTTTACTAGTGTGGTCTGTGGCTCTATAATATGAATGCCTATGTCTTTTAACAACAATAGTCAAGTCTTCCAATGGACTTTTTAGTGAAACCCAAAAGATAGCTTTATTTTCTCTTTGTTTACTCAAATATTGAATGCTTATGTCTTATAAATTTAGTAGGAAAGTATTCTAATGACTTGCTTATGACACCCCATAGAATATATTATGTTTAGTACCTTGGACACTGTAGCTTATTCACTTAAATCTCTGATAAATTGTGTGTCTGCTATGCACAGTCTGGTTAGCACAGTTAGTAAGGTTTTGGGTTTGCACTATCAAATTAAGACTGTCATTGGTTCGAATCCCATGTTATCATGTTTTTATTTTACTAGTGTGGTTTGTGGCTCTATAATATGAATGCCTATGTCTTTTTACAACAATAGTCAAGTCTTCCAATGGACTTTTTAGTGACACCCAATAGATAGCTTTATTTTCTCTTTGTTTACTCAAATATTGAATGCTCATGTCTTATAAATTTAGTAGGAAAGTATTCTAATGACTTGCTTATGACACCCCATAGAATATATTTTGTTTAGTACCTTGGACACTGTAGCTTATTCACTTAAATCTCTGATAAATTGTGTGTCTGGTATGCACAGTCTGGTTAGCACAGTTAGTAAGATGATGGGTTTGCACTATCAAATTAAGACTGTCATTGGTTCAAATCCCATGTTATCATGTTTTTATTTTACTAGTGTGGTTTGTGGCTCTATAATATGAATGCCTATGTCTTTTAACAACAATAGTCAAGTCTTCCAATTGACTTTTTAGTGAAAACCAATAGATAGCTTTATTTTCTCTTTGTTTACTCAAATATTGAATGCTTATATCTTATAAATTTAGTAGGAAAGTATTCTAATGACTTGCTTATGACACCCCGTAGAATATATTATGTTTAGTACCTTGGATACTGTAGCTTATTCACTTAAATCTCTGATAAATTGTGTGTCTGCTATGCACAGTCTGGTTAGCACAGTTAGTAAGGTTTTGGGTTTGCACTATCAAATTAAGACTGTCATTGGTTCGAATCCCATGTTATCATGTTTTTATTTTACTAGTGTGGTTTGTGGCTCTATAATATGAATGCCTATATCTTTTAACAACAATAGTCAAGTCTTCCAATGGACTTTTTAGTGAAACCCAAAAGATAGCTTTATTTTCTCTTTGTTTACTCAAATATTGAATGCTTATGTCTTATAAATTTAGTAGGAAAGTATTCTAATGACTTGCTTATGACACCCCATAGAATATATTATATTTAGCACCTTGGACACTGTAGCTTATTCACTTAAATCTCTGATAAATTGTGTGTCTGCTATGCACAGTCTGGTTAGCACAGTTGGTAAGGCATTGGGTTTGCACAATCAAATTAAGACTGTCATTGGTTCGAATCCCATGTTATCATGTTTTTATTTTACTAGTGTGGTTTGTGGCTCTATAATATGAATGCCTATGTCTTTTAACAACAATAGTCAAGTCTTCCAATGGACTTTTTAGTGACACCGAATAGATAGCTTTATTTTCTCTTTGTTTACTCAAATATTGAATGCTCATGTCTTATAAATTTAGCAGGAAAGTATTCTAATGACTTGCTTATGACACCCCATGGAATATATTTTGTTTAGTACCTTGGACACTGTAGCTTATTCACTTAAATCTCTGATAAATTGTGTGTCTGGTATGCACAGTCTGGTTAGCACAGTTAGTAATATGATGGGTTTGCACTATCAAATTAAGACTGTCATTGGTTCGAATCCCATGTTATCATGTTTTTATTTTACTAGTGTGGTTTGTGGCTCTATAACATGAATGCCTATGTCTTTTAACAACAATAGTCAAGTCTTCCAATGGACTTTTTAGTGAAACCCAAAAGATAGCTTTATTTTCTCTTTGTTTACTCAAATATTGAATGCTTATGTCTTATAAATTTAGTAGGAAAGTTTTCTAATGACTTGCTTATGACACCCCATAGAATATATTATGTTTAGTACCTTGGACACTGTAGCTTATTCACTTAAATCTCTGATAAATTGTGCGTCTGCTATGCACAGTCTGGTTAGCACAGTTAGTAAGGTTTTGGGTTTGCACTATCAAATTAAGACTGTCATTGGTTCGAATCCCATGTTATCATGTTTTTATTTTACTAGTGTGGTTTGTGGCTCTATAATATGAATGCCTATGTCTTTTAACAACAATAGTCAAGTCTTCCAATGGACTTTTTAGTGACACCCAATAGATAGCTTTATTTTCTCTTTGTTTACTCAAATATTGAATGCTCATGTCTTATAAATTTAGTAGGAAAGTATTCTAATGACTTGCTTATGACACCCCATAGAATATATTTTGTTTAGTACCTTGGACACTGTAGCTTATTCACTTAAATCTCTGATAAATTGTGTGTCTGGTATGCACAGTCTGGTTAGCACAGTTAGTAAGATGATGGGTTTGCACTATCAAATTAAGACTGTCATTGGTTCAAATCCCATGTTATCATGTTTTTATTTTACTAGTGTGGTTTGTGGCTCTATAATATGAATGCCTATGTCTTTTAACAACAATAGTCAAGTCTTCCAATTGACTTTTTAGTGAAAACCAATAGATAGCTTTATTTTCTCTTTGTTTACTCAAATATTGAATGCTTATATCTTATAAATTTAGTAGGAAAGTATTCTAATGACTTGCTTATGACACCCCGTAGAATATATTATGTTTAGTACCTTGGACACTGTAGCTTATTCACTTAAATCTCTGATAAATTGTGTGTTTGGTATGCACAGTCTGGTTAGCACAGTTAGTAAGGTGTTGGGTTTGCACTATCAAATTAAGACTGTCATTGGTTCGAATCCCATGTTATCATGTTTTTATTTTACTAGTGTGGTTTGTGGCTCTATAATATGAATGCCTATGTCTTTTAACAACAATAGTCAAGTCTTCCAATGGACTTTTTAGTGAAACCCAAAAGATAGCTTTATTTTCTCTTTGTTTACTCAAATATTGAATGCTTATGTCTTATAAATTTAGTAGGAAAGTTTTCTAATGACTTGCTTATGACACCCCATAGAATATATTATGTTTAGTACCTTGGACACTGTAGCTTATTCACTTAAATCTCTGATAAATTGTGTGTCTGCTATGCACAGTCTGGTTAGCACAGTTAGTAAGGTTTTGGGTTTGCACTATCAAATTAAGACTGTCATTGGTTCAAATCCCATGTTATCATGTTTTTATTTTACTAGTGTGGTTTGTGGCTCTATAATATGAATGCCTATGTCTTTTAACAACAATAGTCAAGTCTTCCAATGGACTTTTTAGTGACACCCAATAGATAGCTTTATTTTCTCTTTGTTTACTCAAATATTGAATGCTCATGTCTTATAAATTTAGTAGGAAAGTATTCTAATGACTTGCTTATGACACCCCATAGAATATATTTTGTTTAGTACCTTGGACACTGTAGCTTATTCACTTAAATCTCTGATAAATCGTGTGTCTGGTATGCACAGTCTGGTTAGCACAGTTAGTAAGATGATGGGTTTGCACTATCAAATTAAGACTGTCATTGGTTCAAATCCCATGTTATCATGTTTTTATTTTACTAGTGTGGTTTGTGGCTCTATAATATGAATGCCTATGTCTTTTAACAACAATAGTCAAGTCTTCCAATTGACTTTTTAGTGAAAACCAATAGATAGCTTTATTTTCTCTTTGTTTACTCAAATATTGAATGCTTATATCTTATAAATTTAGTAGAAAAGTATTCTAATGACTTGCTTATGACACCCCGTAGAATATATTATGTTTAGTACCTTGGATACTGTAGCTTATTCACTTAAATCTCTGATAAATTGTGTGTTTGGTATGCACAGTCTGGTTAGCACAGTTAGTAAGGTGTTGGGTTTGCGCTATCAAATTATGACTGTCATTGGTTTGAATCCCATGTTATCATGTTTTTATTTTACTAGTGTGGTTTGTGGCTCTATAATATGAATGCCTATGTCTTTTAACAACAATAGTCAAGTCTTCCAATGGACTTTTTAGTGAAACCCAAAAGATAGCTTTATTTTCTCTTTGTTTACTCAAATATTGAATGCTTATGTCTTATAAATTTAGTAGGAAAGTTTTCTAATGACTTGCTTATGACACCCCATAGAATATATTATGTTTAGTACCTTGGACACTGTAGCTTATTCACTTAAATCTCTGATAAATTGTGTGTCTGCTATGCACAGTCTGGTTAGCACAGTTAGTAAGGTTTTGGGTTTGCACTATCAAATTAAGACTGTCATTGGTTCGAATCCCATGTTATCATGTTTTTATTTTACTAGTGTGGTTTGTGGCTCTATAATATGAATGCCTATGTCTTTTAACAACAATAGTCAAGTCTTCCAATGGACTTTTTAGTGACACCCAATAGATAGCTTTATTTTCTCTTTGTTTACTCAAATATTGAATGCTCATGTCTTATAAATTTAGTAGGAAAGTATTCTAATGACTTGCTTATGACACCCCATAGAATATATTTTGTTTAGTACCTTGGACACTGTAGCTTATTCACTTAAATCTCTGATAAATTGTGCGTCTGGTATGCACAGTCTGGTTAGCACAGTTAGTAAGATGATGGGTTTGCACTATCAAATTAAGACTGTCATTGGTTCGAATCCCATGTTATCATGTTTTTATTTTACTAGTGTGGTTTGTGGCTCTATAATATGAATGCCTATGTCTTTTAACAACAATAGTCAAGTCTTCCAATTGACTTTTTAGTGACACCCAATAGATAGCTTTATTTTCTCTTTGTTTACTCAAATATTGAATGCTCATGTCTTATAAATTTAGTAGGAAAGTATTCTAATGACTTGCTTATGACACCCCATAGAATATATTATGTTTAGTACCTTGGACACTTTAGCTTATTCACTTAAATCTCTGATAAATTGTGTGTCTGGTATGCACAGTCTGGTTAGCACAGTTAGTAAGATGATGGGTTTGCACTATCAAATTAAGACTGTCATTGGTTCGAATCCCATGTTATCATGTTTTTATTTTACTAGTGTGGTTTGTGGCTCTATAATATGAATGCCTATGTCTTTTAACAACAATAGTCAAGTCTTCCAATTGACTTTTTAGTGAAAACCAATAGATAGCTTTATTTTCTCTTTGTTTACTCAAATATTGAATGCTTATATCTTATAAATTTAGTAGGAAAGTATTCTAATGACTTGCTTATGACACAACGTAGAATATATTATGTTTAGTACCTTGGACACTGTAGCTTATTCACTTAAATCTCTGATAAATTGTGTGTTTGGTATGCACAGTCTGGTTAGCACAGTTAGTAAGGTGTTGGGTTTGCACTATCAAATTAAGACTGTCATTGGTTCGAATCCCATGTTATCATGTTTTTATTTTACTAGTGTGGTTTGTGGCTCTATAATATGAATGCCTATGTCTTTTAACAACAATAGTCAAGTCTTCCAATGTACTTTTTAGTGAAACTCAAAAGATAGCTTTATTTTCTCTTTGTTTACTCAAATATTGAATGCTTATGTCTTATAAATTTAGTAGGAAAGTATTCTAATGACTTGCTTATGACACCCCATAGAATATATTATGTTTAGTACCTTGGACACTGTAGCTTATTCACTTAAATCTCTGATAAATTGTGTGTCTGCTATGCACAGTCTGGTTAGCACAGTTAGTAAGGTTTTGGGTTTGCACTATCAAATTAAGACTGTCATTGGTTCGAATCCCATGTTATCATGTTTTTATTTTACTAGTGTGGTTTGTGGCTCTATAATATGAATGCCTATGTCTTTTTACAACAATAGTCAAGTCTTCCAATGGACTTTTTAGTGACACCCAATAGATAGCTTTATTTTCTCTTTGTTTACTCAAATATTGAATGCTCATGTCTTATAAATTTAGTAGGAAAGTATTCTAATGACTTGCTTATGACACCCCATAGAATATATTTTGTTTAGTACCTTGGACACTGTAGCTTATTCACTTAAATCTCTGATAAATTGTGTGTCTGGTATGCACAGTCTGGTTAGCACAGTTAGTAAGATGATGGGTTTGCACTATCAAATTAAGACTGTCATTGGTTCGAATCCCATGTTATCATGTTTTTATTTTACTAGTGTGGTTTGTGGCTCTATAATATGAATGCCTATGTCTTTTAACAACAATAGTCAAGTCTTCCAATTGACTTTTTAGTGAAAACCAATAGATAGCTTTATTTTCTCTTTGTTTACTCAAATATTGAATGCTTATGTCTTATAAATTTAGTAGGAAAGTTTTCTAATGACTTGCTTATGACACCCCATAGAATATATTATGTTTAGTACCTTGGACACTGTAGCTTATTCACTTAAATCTCTGATAAATTGTGCGTCTGCTATGCACAGTCTGGTTAGCACAGTTAGTAAGGTGTTGGGTTTGCACTATCAAATTAAGACTGTCATTGGTTCAAATCCCATGTTATCATGTTTTTATTTTACTAGTGTGGTTTGTGGCTCTATAATATCAATGCCTATGTCTTTTAACAACAATAGTCAAGTCTTCCAATGGACTTTTTAGTGAAAACCAATAGATAGCTTTATTTTCTCTTTGTTTACTCAAATATTGAATGCTTATATCTTATAAATTTAGTAGGAAATATTCTAATGACTTGATTATGACACCCCGTAGAATATATTATGTTTAGTACCTTGGACACTGTAGCTTATTCACTTAAATCTCTGATAAATTGTGTGTTTGGTATGCTCAGTCTGGTTAGCACAGTTAGTAAGGTGTTGGGTTTGCACTATCAAATTAAGATTGTCATTGGTTCGAATCCCATGTTATCATGTTTTTATTTTACTAGTGTGGTTTGTGGCTCTATAATATGAATGCCTATGTCTTATAACAACAATAGTCAAGTCTTCCTATTGACTTTTTAGTGAAAACCAATAGATAGCTTTATTTTCTCTTTGTTTACTCAAATATTAAATGCTTATGTCTTATAAATTTAGTAGGAAAGTATTCTAATGACTTGCTTATGATACCCCATAGAATATATTATATTTAGCACCTTGGACACTGTAGCTTATTCACTTAAATCTCTGATAAATTGTGTGTCTGCTATGCACAGTCTGGTTAGCACAGTTAGTAAGGCATTGGGTTTGCACTATCAAATTAAGACTGTCATTGGTTCGAATCCCATGTTATCATGTTTTTATTTTACTAGTGTGGTTTGTGGCTCTATAATATGAATGCCTATGTCTTTTAACAACAATAGTCAAGTCTTCCAATGGACTTTTTAGTGACACCCAATAGATAGCTTTATTTTCTCTTTGTTTACTCAAATATTGAATGCTCATGTCTTATAAATTTAGTAGGAAAGTATTCTAATGACTTGCTTATGACACCCCATAGAATATATTTTGTTTAGTACCTTGGACACTGTAGCTTATTCACTTAAATCTCTGATAAATTGTGTGTCTGGTATGCACAGTCTGGTTAGCACAGTTAGTAAGATGATGGGTTTGCACTATCAAATTAAGACTGTCATTGGTTCAAATCCCATGTTATCATGTTTTTATTTTACTAGTGTGGTTTGTGGCTCTATAATATGAATGCCTATGTCTTTTAACAACAATAGTCAAGTCTTCCAATTGACTTTTTAGTGAAAACCAATAGATAGCTTTATTTTCTCTTTGTTTACTCAAATATTGAATGCTTATATCTTATAAATTTAGTAGGAAAGTATTCTAATGACTTGCTTATGACACCCCGTAGAATATATTATGTTTAGTACCTTGGATACTGTAGCTTATTCACTTAAATCTCTGATAAATTGTGTGTTTGGTATGCACAGTCTGGTTAGCACAGTTAGTAAGGTGTTGGGTTCGCGCTATCAAATTAAGACTGTCATTGGTTTGAATCCCATGTTATCATGTTTTTATTTTACTAGTGTGGTCTGTGGCTCTATAATATGAATGCCTATGTCTTTTAACAACAATAGTCAAGTCTTCCAATGGACTTTTTAGTGAAACCCAAAAGATAGCTTTATTTTCTCTTTGTTTACTCAAATATTGAATGCTTATGTCTTATAAATTTAGTAGGAAAGTATTCTAATGACTTGCTTATGACACCCCATAGAATATATTATGTTTAGTACCTTGGACACTGTAGCTTATTCACTTAAATCTCTGATAAATTGTGTGTCTGCTATGCACAGTCTGGTTAGCACAGTTAGTAAGGTTTTGGGTTTGCACTATCAAATTAAGACTGTCATTGGTTCGAATCCCATGTTATCATGTTTTTATTTTACTAGTGTGGTTTGTGGCTCTATAATATGAATGCCTATGTCTTTTTACAACAATAGTCAAGTCTTCCAATGGACTTTTTAGTGACACCCAATAGATAGCTTTATTTTCTCTTTGTTTACTCAAATATTGAATGCTCATGTCTTATAAATTTAGTAGGAAAGTATTCTAATGACTTGCTTATGACACCCCATAGAATATATTTTGTTTAGTACCTTGGACACTGTAGCTTATTCACTTAAATCTCTGATAAATTGTGTGTCTGGTATGCACAGTCTGGTTAGCACAGTTAGTAAGATGATGGGTTTGCACTATCAAATTAAGACTGTCATTGGTTCAAATCCCATGTTATCATGTTTTTATTTTACTAGTGTGGTTTGTGGCTCTATAATATCAATGCCTATGTCTTTTAACAACAATAGTCAAGTCTTCCAATGGACTTTTTAGTGAAAACCAATAGATAGCTTTATTTTCTCTTTGTTTACTCAAATATTGAATGCTTATATCTTATAAATTTAGTAGGAAATATTCTAATGACTTGATTATGACACCCCGTAGAATATATTATGTTTAGTACCTTGGACACTGTAGCTTATTCACTTAAATCTCTGATAAATTGTGTGTTTGGTATGCTCAGTCTGGTTAGCACAGTTAGTAAGGTGTTGGGTTTGCACTATCAAATTAAGATTGTCATTGGTTCGAATCCCATGTTATCATGTTTTTATTTTACTAGTGTGGTTTGTGGCTCTATAATATGAATGCCTATGTCTTATAACAACAATAGTCAAGTCTTCCTATTGACTTTTTAGTGAAAACCAATAGATAGCTTTATTTTCTCTTTGTTTACTCAAATATTAAATGCTTATGTCTTATAAATTTAGTAGGAAAGTATTCTAATGACTTGCTTATGATACCCCATAGAATATATTATATTTAGCACCTTGGACACTGTAGCTTATTCACTTAAATCTCTGATAAATTGTGTGTCTGCTATGCACAGTCTGGTTAGCACAGTTAGTAAGGCATTGGGTTTGCACTATCAAATTAAGACTGTCATTGGTTCGAATCCCATGTTATCATGTTTTTATTTTACTAGTGTGGTTTGTGGCTCTATAATATGAATGCCTATGTCTTTTAACAACAATAGTCAAGTCTTCCAATGGACTTTTTAGTGACACCCAATAGATAGCTTTATTTTCTCTTTGTTTACTCAAATATTGAATGCTCATGTCTTATAAATTTAGTAGGAAAGTATTCTAATGACTTGCTTATGACACCCCATAGAATATATTTTGTTTAGTACCTTGGACACTGTAGCTTATTCACTTAAATCTCTGATAAATTGTGTGTCTGGTATGCACAGTCTGGTTAGCACAGTTAGTAAGATGATGGGTTTGCACTATCAAATTAAGACTGTCATTGGTTCAAATCCCATGTTATCATGTTTTTATTTTACTAGTGTGGTTTGTGGCTCTATAATATGAATGCCTATGTCTTTTAACAACAATAGTCAAGTCTTCCAATTGACTTTTTAGTGAAAACCAATAGATAGCTTTATTTTCTCTTTGTTTACTCAAATATTGAATGCTTATATCTTATAAATTTAGTAGGAAAGTATTCTAATGACTTGCTTATGACACCCCGTAGAATATATTATGTTTAGTACCTTGGATACTGTAGCTTATTCACTTAAATCTCTGATAAATTGTGTGTTTGGTATGCACAGTCTGGTTAGCACAGTTAGTAAGGTGTTGGGTTCGCGCTATCAAATTAAGACTGTCATTGGTTTGAATCCCATGTTATCATGTTTTTATTTTACTAGTGTGGTCTGTGGCTCTATAATATGAATGCCTATGTCTTTTAACAACAATAGTCAAGTCTTCCAATGGACTTTTTAGTGAAACCCAAAAGATAGCTTTATTTTCTCTTTGTTTACTCAAATATTGAATGCTTATGTCTTATAAATTTAGTAGGAAAGTATTCTAATGACTTGCTTATGACACCCCATAGAATATATTATGTTTAGTACCTTGGACACTGTAGCTTATTCACTTAAATCTCTGATAAATTGTGTGTCTGCTATGCACAGTCTGGTTAGCACAGTTAGTAAGGTTTTGGGTTTGCACTATCAAATTAAGACTGTCATTGGTTCGAATCCCATGTTATCATGTTTTTATTTTACTAGTGTGGTTTGTGGCTCTATAATATGAATGCCTATGTCTTTTTACAACAATAGTCAAGTCTTCCAATGGACTTTTTAGTGACACCCAATAGATAGCTTTATTTTCTCTTTGTTTACTCAAATATTGAATGCTCATGTCTTATAAATTTAGTAGGAAAGTATTCTAATGACTTGCTTATGACACCCCATAGAATATATTTTGTTTAGTACCTTGGACACTGTAGCTTATTCACTTAAATCTCTGATAAATTGTGTGTCTGGTATGCACAGTCTGGTTAGCACAGTTAGTAAGATGATGGGTTTGCACTATCAAATTAAGACTGTCATTGGTTCAAATCCCATGTTATCATGTTTTTATTTTACTAGTGTGGTTTGTGGCTCTATAATATGAATGCCTATGTCTTTTAACAACAATAGTCAAGTCTTCCAATTGACTTTTTAGTGAAAACCAATAGATAGCTTTATTTTCTCTTTGTTTACTCAAATATTGAATGCTTATATCTTATAAATTTAGTAGGAAAGTATTCTAATGACTTGCTTATGACACCCCGTAGAATATATTATGTTTAGTACCTTGGATACTGTAGCTTATTCACTTAAATCTCTGATAAATTGTGTGTCTGCTATGCACAGTCTGGTTAGCACAGTTAGTAAGGTTTTGGGTTTGCACTATCAAATTAAGACTGTCATTGGTTCGAATCCCATGTTATCATGTTTTTATTTTACTAGTGTGGTTTGTGGCTCTATAATATGAATGCCTATATCTTTTAACAACAATAGTCAAGTCTTCCAATGGACTTTTTAGTGAAACCCAAAAGATAGCTTTATTTTCTCTTTGTTTACTCAAATATTGAATGCTTATGTCTTATAAATTTAGTAGGAAAGTATTCTAATGACTTGCTTATGACACCCCATAGAATATATTATATTTAGCACCTTGGACACTGTAGCTTATTCACTTAAATCTCTGATAAATTGTGTGTCTGCTATGCACAGTCTGGTTAGCACAGTTGGTAAGGCATTGGGTTTGCACAATCAAATTAAGACTGTCATTGGTTCGAATCCCATGTTATCATGTTTTTATTTTACTAGTGTGGTTTGTGGCTCTATAATATGAATGCCTATGTCTTTTAACAACAATAGTCAAGTCTTCCAATGGACTTTTTAGTGACACCGAATAGATAGCTTTATTTTCTCTTTGTTTACTCAAATATTGAATGCTCATGTCTTATAAATTTAGCAGGAAAGTATTCTAATGACTTGCTTATGACACCCCATGGAATATATTTTGTTTAGTACCTTGGACACTGTAGCTTATTCACTTAAATCTCTGATAAATTGTGTGTCTGGTATGCACAGTCTGGTTAGCACAGTTAGTAAGATGATGGGTTTGCACTATCAAATTAAGACTGTCATTGGTTCGAATCCCATGTTATCATGTTTTTATTTTACTAGTGTGGTTTGTGGCTCTATAACATGAATGCCTATGTCTTTTAACAACAATAGTCAAGTCTTCCAATGGACTTTTTAGTGAAACCCAAAAGATAGCTTTATTTTCTCTTTGTTTACTCAAATATTGAATGCTTATGTCTTATAAATTTAGTAGGAAAGTTTTCTAATGACTTGCTTATGACACCCCATAGAATATATTATGTTTAGTACCTTGGACACTGTAGCTTATTCACTTAAATCTCTGATAAATTGTGCGTCTGCTATGCACAGTCTGGTTAGCACAGTTAGTAAGGTGTTGGGTTTGCACTATCAAATTAAGACTGTCATTGGTTCAAATCCCATGTTATCATGTTTTTATTTTACTAGTGTGGTTTGTGGCTCTATAATATCAATGCCTATGTCTTTTAACAACAATAGTCAAGTCTTCCAATGGACTTTTTAGTGAAAACCAATAGATAGCTTTATTTTCTCTTTGTTTACTCAAATATTGAATGCTTATATCTTATAAATTTAGTAGGAAATATTCTAATGACTTGATTATGACACCCCGTAGAATATATTATGTTTAGTACCTTGGACACTGTAGCTTATTCACTTAAATCTCTGATAAATTGTGTGTTTGGTATGCTCAGTCTGGTTAGCACAGTTAGTAAGGTGTTGGGTTTGCACTATCAAATTAAGATTGTCATTGGTTCGAATCCCATGTTATCATGTTTTTATTTTACTAGTGTGGTTTGTGGCTCTATAATATGAATGCCTATGTCTTATAACAACAATAGTCAAGTCTTCCTATTGACTTTTTAGTGAAAACCAATAGATAGCTTTATTTTCTCTTTGTTTACTCAAATATTAAATGCTTATGTCTTATAAATTTAGTAGGAAAGTATTCTAATGACTTGCTTATGATACCCCATAGAATATATTATATTTAGCACCTTGGACACTGTAGCTTATTCACTTAAATCTCTGATAAATTGTGTGTCTGCTATGCACAGTCTGGTTAGCACAGTTAGTAAGGCATTGGGTTTGCACTATCAAATTAAGACTGTCATTGGTTCGAATCCCATGTTATCATGTTTTTATTTTACTAGTGTGGTTTGTGGCTCTATAATATGAATGCCTATGTCTTTTAACAACAATAGTCAAGTCTTCCAATGGACTTTTTAGTGACACCCAATAGATAGCTTTATTTTCTCTTTGTTTACTCAAATATTGAATGCTCATGTCTTATAAATTTAGTAGGAAAGTATTCTAATGACTTGCTTATGACACCCCATAGAATATATTTTGTTTAGTACCTTGGACACTGTAGCTTATTCAATTAAATCTCTGATAAATTGTGTGTCTGGTATGCACAGTCTGGTTAGCACAGTTAGTAAGATGATGGGTTTGCACTATCAAATTAAGACTGTCATTGGTTCAAATCCCATGTTATCATGTTTTTATTTTACTAGTGTGGTTTGTGGCTCTATAATATGAATGCCTATGTCTTTTAACAACAATAGTCAAGTCTTCCAATTGACTTTTTAGTGAAAACCAATAGATAGCTTTATTTTCTCTTTGTTTACTCAAATATTGAATGCTTATATCTTATAAATTTAGTAGGAAAGTATTCTAATGACTTGCTTATGACACCCCGTAGAATATATTATGTTTAGTACCTTGGATACTGTAGCTTATTCACTTAAATCTCTGATAAATTGTGTGTTTGGTATGCACAGTCTGGTTAGCACAGTTAGTAAGGTGTTGGGTTCGCGCTATCAAATTAAGACTGTCATTGGTTTGAATCCCATGTTATCATGTTTTTATTTTACTAGTGTGGTCTGTGGCTCTATAATATGAATGCCTATGTCTTTTAACAACAATAGTCAAGTCTTCCAATGGACTTTTTAGTGAAACCCAAAAGATAGCTTTATTTTCTCTTTGTTTACTCAAATATTGAATGCTTATGTCTTATAAATTTAGTAGGAAAGTTTTCTAATGACTTGCTTATGACACCCCATAGAATATATTATGTTTAGTACCTTGGACACTGTAGCTTATTCACTTAAATCTCTGATAAATTGTGTGTCTGCTATGCACAGTCTGGTTAGCACAGTTAGTAAGGTTTTGGGTTTGCACTATCAAATTAAAACTGTCATTGGTCCGAATCCCATGTTATCATGTTTTTATTTTACTAGTGTGGTTTGTGGCTCTATAATATGAATGCCTATGTCTTTTAACAACAATAGTCAAGTCTTCCAATGGACTTTTTAGTGACACCCAATAGATAGCTTTATTTTCTCTTTGTTTACTCAAATATTGAATGCTCATGTCTTATAAATTTAGTAGGAAAGTATTCTAATGACTTGCTTATGACACCCCATAGAATATATTTTGTTTAGTACCTTGGACACTGTAGCTTATTCACTTAAATCTCTGATAAATTGTGTGTCTGGTATGCACAGTCTGGTTAGCACAGTTAGTAAGGTGTTTGGTTTGCGCTATCAAATTAAGACTGTCATTGGTTCGAATCCCATGTTATCATGTTTTTATTTTACTAGTGTGGTTTGTGGCTCTATAATATGAATGCCTATGTCTTTTAACAACAATAGTCAAGTCTTCCAATGGACTTTTTAGTGACACCCAATAGATAGCTTTATTTTCTCTTTGTTTACTCAAATATTGAATGCTCATGTCTTATAAATTTAGTAGGAAAGTATTCTAATGACTTGCTTATGACACCCCATAGAATATATTATGTTTAGTACCTTGGACACTGTAGCTTATTCACTTAAATCTCTGATAAATTGTGTGTCTGCTATGCACAGTCTGGTTAGCACAGTTAGTAAGGTTTTGGGTTTGCACTATCAAATTAAGACTGTCATTGGTTCGAATCCCATGTTATCATGTTTTTATTTTACTAGTGTGGTTTGTGGCTCTATAATATGAATGCCTATGTCTTTTAACAACAATAGTCAAGTCTTCCAATGGACTTTTTAGTGACACCCAATAGATAGCTTTATTTTCTCTTTGTTTACTCAAATATTGAATGCTCATGTCTTATAAATTTAGTAGGAAAGTATTCTAATGACTTGCTTATGACACCCCATAGAATATATTTTGTTTAGTACCTTGGACACTGTAGCTTATTCACTTAAATCTCTGATAAATTGTGTGTCTGGTATGCACAGTCTGGTTAGCACAGTTAGTAAGATGAAGGGTTTGCACTATCAAATTAAGACTGTCATTGGTTCAAATCCCATGTTATCATGTTTTTATTTTACTAGTGTGGTTTGTGGCTCTATAATATGAATGCCTATGTCTTTTAACAACAATAGTCAAGTCTTCCAATTGACTTTTTAGTGAAAACCAATAGATAGCTTTATTTTCTCTTTGTTTACTCAAATATTGAATGCTTATATCTTATAAATTTAGTAGGAAAGTATTCTAATGACTTTCTTATGACACCCCGTAGAATATATTATGTTTAGTACCTTGGATACTGTAGCTTATTCACTTAAATCTCTGATAAATTGTGTGTTTGGTATGCACAGTCTGGTTAGCACAGTTAGTAAGGTGTTGGGTTCGCGCTATCAAATTAAGACTGTCATTGGTTTGAATCCCATGTTATCATGTTTTTATTTTACTAGTGTGGTTTGTGGCTCTATAATATGAATGCCTATGTCTTTTAACAACAATAGTCAAGTCTTCCAATGGACTTTTTAGTGAAAACCAAAATATAGCTTTATTTTCTCTTTGTTTACTCAAATATTGAATGCTTATGTCTTATAAATTTAGTAGGAAAGTTTTCTAATGACTTGCTTATGACACCCCATAGAATATATTATGTTTAGTACCTTGGACACTGTAGCTTATTCACTTAAATCTCTGATAAATTGTGTGTCTGCTATGCACAGTCTGGTTAGCACAGTTAGTAAGGTTTTGGGTTTGCACTATCAAATTAAGACTGTCATTGGTTCGAATCCCATGTTATCATGTTTTTATTTTACTAGTGTGGTTTGTGGCTCTATAATATGAATGCCTATGTCTTTTAACAAAAATAGTCAAGTCTTCCAATGGACTTTTTAGTGAAACCCAAAAGATAGCTTTATTTTCTCTTTGTTTACTCAAATATTGAATGCTTATGTCTTATAAATTTAGTAGGAAAGTATTCTAATGACTTGCTTATGACACCCCATAGAATATATTATATTTAGCACCTTGGACACTGTAGCTTATTCACTTAAATCTCTGATAAATTGTGTGTCTGCTATGCACAGTCTGGTTAGCACAGTTGGTAAGGCATTGGGTTTGCACTATCAAATTAAGACTGTCATTGGTTCGAATCCCATGTTATCATGTTTTTATTTTACTAGTGTGGTTTGTGGCTCTATAATATGAATGCCTATGTCTTTTAACAACAATAGTCAAGTCTTCCAATGGACTTTTTAGTGACACCGAATAGATAGCTTTATTTTCTCTTTGTTTACTCAAATATTGAATGCTCATGTCTTATAAATTTAGCAGGAAAGTATTCTAATGACTTGCTTATGACACCCCATGGAATATATTTTGTTTAGTACCTAGGACACTGTAGCTTATTCACTTAAATCTCTGATACATTGTGTGTCTGGTATGCACAGTCTGGTTAGCACAGTTAGTAAGATGATGGGTTTGCACTATCAAATTAAGACTGTCATTGGTTCGAATCCCATGTTATCATGTTTTTATTTTACTAGTGTGGTTTGTGGCTCTATAATATGAATGCCTATGTCTTTTAACAACAATAGTCAAGTCTTCCAATGGACTTTTTAGTGAAACCCAAAAGATAGCTTTATTTTCTCTTTGTTTACTCAAATATTGAATGCTTATGTCTTATAAATTTAGTAGGAAAGTTTTCTAATGACTTGCTTATGACACCCCATAGAATATATTATGTTTAGTACCTTGGACACTGTAGCTTATTCACTTAAATCTCTGATAAATTGTGTGTCTGCTATGCACAGTCTGGTTAGCACAGTTAGTAAGGTGTTGGGTTTGCACTATCAAATTAAGACTGTCATTGGTTCGAATCCCATGTTATCATGTTTTTATTTTACTAGTGTGGTTTGTGGCTCTATAATATCAATGCCTATGTCTTTTAACAACAATAGTCAAGTCTTCCAATGGACTTTTTAGTGAAAACCAAAAGATAGCTTTATTTTCTCTTTGTTTACTCAAATATTAAATGCTTATATCTTATAAATTTAGTAGGAAATATTCTAATGACTTGCTTATGACACCCCGTAGAATATATTATGTTTAGTACCTTGGACACTGTAGCTTATTCACTTAAATCTCTGATAAATTGAGTGTCTGCTATGCACAGTCTGGTTAGCACAGTTAGTAAGGCATTGGGTTTGCACTATCAAATTAAGACTGTCATTGGTTCGAATCCCATGTTATCATGTTTTTATTTTACTAGTGTGGTTTGTGGCTCTATAATATGAATGCCTATGTCTTTTAACAACAATAGTCAAGTCTTCCAATGGACTTTTTAGTGACACCGAATAGATAGCTTTATTTTCTCTTTGTTTACTCAAATATTGAATGCTTATGTCTTATAAATTTAGTAGGAAAGTATTCTAATGACTTGCTTATGACACCCCATAGAATATATTATGTTTAGTACCTTGGACACTGTAGCTTATTCACTTAAATCTCTGATAAATTGTGTGTCTGCTATGCACAGTCTGGTTAGCACAGTTAGTAAGGTTTTGGGTTTGCACTATCAAATTAAGACTGTCATTGGTTCGAATCCCATGTTATCATGTTTTTATTTTACTAGTGTGGTTTGTGGCTCTATAATATGAATGCCTATGTCTTTTAACAACAATAGTCAAGTATTCCAATGGACTTTTTAGTGACACCCAATAGATAGCTTTATTTTCTCTTTGTTTACTCAAATATTGAATGCTCATGTCTTATAAATTTAGTAGGAAAGTATTCTAATGACTTGCTTATGACACCCCATAGAATATATTTTGTTTAGTACCTTGGACACTGTAGCTTATTCACTTAAATCTCTGATAAATTGTGTGTCTGGTATGCACAGTCTGGTTAGCACAGTTAGTAAGATGATGGGTTTGCACTATCAAATTAAGACTGTCATTGGTTCAAATCCCATGTTATCATGTTTTTATTTTACTAGTGTGGTTTGTGGCTCTATAATATGAATGCCTATGTCTTTTAACAACAATAGTCAAGTCTTCCAATTGACTTTTTAGTGAAAACCAAT
Source organism: Pseudophryne corroboree (assembly GCF_028390025.1). Taxonomy (NCBI): domain Eukaryota; kingdom Metazoa; phylum Chordata; class Amphibia; order Anura; family Myobatrachidae; genus Pseudophryne; species Pseudophryne corroboree. Next base: position 250,082,104 of record NC_086454.1, on the reverse strand, counting down.
AGATAGCTTTATTTTCTCTTTGTTTACTCAAATATTGAATGCTTATATCTTATAAATTTAGTAGGAAAGTATTCTAATGACTTGCTTATGACACCCCGTAGAATATATTATGTTTAGTACCTTGGATACTGTAGCTTATTCACTTAAATCTCTGATAAATTGTGTGTTTGGTATGCACAGTCTGGTTAGCACAGTTAGTAAGGTGTTGGGTTCGCGCTATCAAATTAAGACTGTCATTGGTTTGAATCCCATGTTATCATGTTTTTATTTTACTAGTGTGGTTTGTGGCTCTATAATATGAATGCCTATGTCTTTTAACAACAATAGTCAAGTCTTCCAATGGACTTTTTAGTGAAACCCAAAAGATAGCTTTATTTTCTCTTTGTTTACTCAAATATTGAATGCTTATGTCTTATAAATTTAGTAGGAAAGTTTTCTAATGACTTGCTTATGACACCCCATAGAATATATTATGTTTAGTACCTTGGACACTGTAGCTTATTCACTTAAATCTCTGATAAATTGTGTGTCTGCTATGCACAGTCTGGTTAGCACAGTTAGTAAGGTTTTGGGTTTGCACTATCAAATTAAAACTGTCATTGGTTCGAATCCCATGTTATCATGTTTTTATTTTACTAGTGTGGTTTGTGGCTCTATAATATGAATGCCTATGTCTTTTAACAACAATAGTCAATTCTTCCAATGGACTTTTTAGTGACACCCAATAGATAGCTTTATTTTCTCTTTGTTTACTCAAATATTGAATGCTCATGTCTTATAAATTTAGTAGGAAAGTATTCTAATGACTTGCTTATGACACCCCATAGAATATATTTTGTTTAGTACCTTGGACACTGTAGCTTATTCACTTAAATCTCTGATAAATTGTGTGTCTGGTATGCACAGTCTGGTTAGCACAGTTAGTAAGGTGTTGGGTTTGCGCTATCAAATTAAGACTGTCATTGGTTCGAATCCCATGTTATCATGTTTTTATTTTACTAGTGTGGTTTGTGGCTCTATAATATGAATGCCTATGTCTTTTAACAACAATAGTCAAGTCTTCCAATGGACTTTTTAGTGACACCCAATAGATAGCTTTATTTTCTCTTTGTTTACTCAAATATTGAATGCTCATGTCTTATAAATTTAGTAGGAAAGTATTCTAATGACTTGCTTATGACACCCCATAGAATATATTATGTTTAGTACCTTGGACACTGTAGCTTATTCACTTAAATCTCTGATAAATTGTGTGTCTGCTATGCACAGTCTGGTTAGCACAGTTAGTAAGGTTTTGGGTTTTCACTATCAAATTAAGACTGTCATTGGTTCGAATCCCATGTTATCATGTTTTTATTTTACTAGTGTGGTTTGTGGCTCTATAATATGAATGCCTATGTCTTTTAACAACAATAGTCAAGTCTTCCAATGGACTTTTTAGTGACACCCAATAGATAGCTTTATTTTCTCTTTGTTTACTCAAATATTGAATGCTCATGTCTTATAAATTTAGTAGGAAAGTATTCTAATGACTTGCTTATGACACCCCATAGAATATATTTTGTTTAGTACCTTGGACACTGTAGCTTATTCACTTAAATCTCTGATAAATTGTGTGTCTGGTATGCACAGTCTGGTTAGCACAGTTAGTAAGATGATGGGTTTGCACTATCAAATTAAGACTGTCATTGGTTCAAATCCCATGTTATCATGTTTTTATTTTACTAGTGTGGTTTGTGGCTCTATAATATGAATGCCTATGTCTTTTAACAACAATAGTCAAGTCTTCCAATTGACTTTTTAGTGAAAACCAATAGATAGCTTTATTTTCTCTTTGTTTACTCAAATATTGAATGCTTATATCTTATAAATTTAGTAGGAAAGTATTCTAATGACTTGCTTATGACACCCCGTAGAATATATTATGTTTAGTACCTTGGACACTGTAGCTTATTCACTTAAATCTCTGATAAATTGTGTGTTTGGTATGCACAGTCTGGTTAGCACAGTTAGTAAGGTGTTGGGTTTGCACTATCAAATTAAGACTGTCATTGGTTCGAATCCCATGTTATCATGTTTTTATTTTACTAGTGTGGTTTGTGGCTCTATAATATGAATGCCTATGTCTTTTAACAACAATAGTCAAGTCTTCCAATGGACTTTTTAGTGAAACCCAAAAGATAGCTTTATTTTCTCTTTGTTTACTCAAATATTGAATGCTTATGTCTTATAAATTTAGTAGGAAAGTTTTCTAATGACTTGCTTATGACACCCCATAGAATATATTATGTTTAGTACCTTGGACACTGTAGCTTATTCACTTAAATCTCTGATAAATTGTGTGTCTGCTATGCACAGTCTGGTTAGCACAGTTAGTAAGGTGTTGGGTTTGCACTATCAAATTAAGACTGTCATTGGTTCGAATCCCATGTTATCATGTTTTTATTTTACTAGTGTGGTTTGTGGCTCTATAATATCAATGCCTATGTCTTTTAACAACAATAGTCAAGTCTTCCAATGGACTTTTTAGTGAAAACCAATAGATAGCTTTATTTTCTCTTTGTTTACTCAAATATTAAATGCTTATATCTTAGAAATTTAGTAGGAAATATTCTAATGACTTGCTTATGACACCCCGTAGAATATATTATGTTTAGTACCTTGGACACTGTAGCTTATTCACTTAAATCTCTGATAAATTGTGTGTTTGGTATGCTCAGTCTGGTTAGCACAGTTAGTAAGGTGTTGGGTTTGCACTATCAAATTAAGATTGTCATTGGTTCGAATCCCATGTTATCATGTTTTTATTTTACTAGTGTGGTTTGTGGCTCTATAATATGAATGCCTATGTCTTATAACAACAATAGTCAAGTCTTCCTATTGACTTTTTAGTGAAAACCAATAGATAGCTTTATTTTCTCTTTGTTTACTCAAATATTGAATGCTTATGTCTTATAAATTTAGTAGGAAAGTATTCTAATGACTTGCTTATGACACCCCATAGAATATATTATATTTAGCACCTTGGACACTGTAGCTTATTCACTTAAATCTCTGATAAATTGAGTGTCTGCTATGCACAGTCTGGTTAGCACAGTTAGTAAGGCATTGGGTTTGCACTATCAAATTAAGACTGTCATTGGTTCGAATCCCATGTTATCATGTTTTTATTTTACTAGTGTGGTTTGTGGCTCTATAATATGAATGCCTATGTCTTTTAACAACAATAGTCAAGTCTTCCAATGGACTTTTTAGTGACACCGAATAGATAGCTTTATTTTCTCTTTGTTTACTCAAATATTGAATGCTTATGTCTTATAAATTTAGTAGGAAAGTATTCTAATGACTTGCTTATGACACCCCATAGAATATATTATGTTTAGTACCTTGGACACTGTAGCTTATTCACTTAAATCTCTGATAAATTGTGTGTCTGCTATGCACAGTCTGGTTAGCACAGTTATTAAGGTTTTGGGTTTGCACTATCAAATTAAGACTGTCATTGGTTCGAATCCCATGTTATCATGTTTTTATTTTACTAGTGTGGTTTGTGGCTCTATAATATGAATGCCTATGCCTTTTAACAACAATAGTCAAGTCTTCCAATGGACTTTTTAGTGACACCCAATAGATAGCTTTATTTTCTCTTTGTTTACTCAAATATTGAATGCTCATGTCTTATAAATTTAGTAGGAAAGTATTCTAATGACTTGCTTATGACACCCCATAGAATATATTTTGTTTAGTACCTTGGACACTGTAGCTTATTCACTTAAATCTCTGATAAATTGTGTGTCTGGTATGCACAGTCTGGTTAGCACAGTTAGTAAGATGATGGGTTTGCACTATCAAATTAAGACTGTCATTGATTCAAATCCCATGTTATCATGTTTTTATTTTACTAGTGTGGTTTGTGGCTCTATAATATGAATGCCTATGTCTTTTAACAACAATAGTCAAGTCTTCCAATTGACTTTTTAGTGAAAACCAATAGATAGCTTTATTTTCTCTTTGTTTACTCAAATATTGAATGCTTATATCTTATAAATTTAGTAGGAAAGTATTCTAATGACTTGCTTATGACACCCCGTAGAATATATTATGTTTAGTACCTTGGATACTGTAGCTTATTCACTTAAATCTCTGATAAATTGTGTGTTTGGTATGCACAGTCTGGTTAGCACAGTTAGTAAGGTGTTGGGTTCGCGCTATCAAATTAAGACTGTCATTGGTTTGAATCCCATGTTATCATGTTTTTATTTTACTAGTGTGGTTTGTGGCTCTATAATATGAATGCCTATGTCTTTTAACAACAATAGTCAAGTCTTCCAATGGACTTTTTAGTGAAACCCAAAAGATAGCTTTATTTTCTCTTTGTTTACTCAAATATTGAATGCTTATGTCTTATAAATTTAGTAGGAAAGTTTTCTAATGACTTGCTTATGACACCCCATAGAATATATTATGTTTAGTACCTTGGACACTGTAGCTTATTCACTTAAATCTCTGATAAATTGTGTGTCTGCTATGCACAGTCTGGTTAGCACAGTTAGTAAGGTTTTGGGTTTGCACTATCAAATTAAAACTGTCATTGGTTCGAATCCCATGTTATCATGTTTTTATTTTTTCTAGTGTGGTTTGTGGCTCTATAATATGAATGCCTATGTCTTTTAACAACAATAGTCAAGTCTTCCAATGGACTTTTTAGTGACACCCAATAGATAGCTTTATTTTCTCTTTGTTTACTCAAATATTGAATGCTCATGTCTTATACATTTAGTAGGAAAGTATTCTAATGACTTGCTTATGACACCCCATAGAATATATTTTGTTTAGTACCTTGGACACTGTAGCTTATTCACTTAAATCTCTGATAAATTGTGTGTCTGGTATGCACAGTCTGGTTAGCACAGTTAGTAAGGTGTTGGGTTTGCGCTATCAAATTAAGACTGTCATTGGTTCGAATCCCATGTTATCATGTTTTTATTTTACTAGTGTGGTTTGTGGCTCTATAATATGAATGCCTATGTCTTTTAACAACAATAGTCAAGTCTTCCAATGGACTTTTTAGTGACACCCAATAGATAGCTTTATTTTCTCTTTGTTTACTCAAATATTGAATGCTCATGTCTTATAAATTTAGTAGGAAAGTATTCTAATGACTTGCTTATGACACCCCATAGAATATATTATGTTTAGTACCTTGGACACTGTAGCTTATTCACTTAAATCTCTGATAAATTGTGTGTCTGGTATGCACAGTCTGGTTAGCACAGTTAGTAAGATGATGGGTTTGCACTATCAAATTAAGACTGTCATTGGTTCGAATCCCATGTTATCATGTTTTTATTTTACTAGTGTGGTTTGTGGCTCTATAATATGAATGCCTATGTCTTTTAACAACAATAGTCAAGTCTTCCAATTGACTTTTTAGTGAAAACCAATAGATAGCTTTATTTTCTCTTTGTTTACTCAAATATTGAATGCTTATATCTTATAAATTTAGTAGGAAAGTATTCTAATGACTTGCTTATGACACCCCGTAGTATATATTATGTTTAGTACCTTGGACACTGTAGCTTATTCACTTAAATCTCTGATAAATTGTGTGTTTGGTATGCACAGTCTGGTTAGCACAGTTAGTAAGGTGTTGGGTTTGCACTATCAAATTAAGACTGTCATTGGTTCGAATCCCATGTTATCATGTTTTTATTTTACTAGTGTGGTTTGTGGCTCTATAATATGAATGCCTATGTCTTTTAACAACAATAGTCAAGTCTTCCAATGGACTTTTTAGTGACACCCAATAGATAGCTTTATTTTCTCTTTGTTTACTCAAATATTGAATGCTCATGTCTTATAAATTTAGTAGGAAAGTATTCTAATGACTTGCTTATGACACCCCATAGAATATATTTTGTTTAGTACATTGGACACTGTAGCTAATTCACTTAAATCTCTGATAAATTGTGTGTCTGGTATGCACAGTCTGGTTAGCACAGTTAGTAAGATGATTGGTTTGTACTATCAAATTAAGACTGTCATTGGTTTGAATCCCATGTTATCATGTTTTTATTTTACTAGTGTGGTTTGTGGCTCTATAATATGAATGCCTATGTCTTTTAACAACAATAGTCAAGTCTTCCAATTGACTTTTTAGTGAAAACCAATAGATAGCTTTATTTTCTCTTTGTTTACTCCAATATTGAATGCTTATATCTTATAAATTTAGTAGGAAAGTATTCTAATGACTTGCTTATGACACCCCGTAGAATATATTATGTTTAGTACCTTGGACACTGTAGCTTATTCACTTAAATCTCTGATAAATTGTGTGTCTGCTATGCACAGTCTGGTTAGCACAGTTGGTAAGGCATTGGGTTTGCACTATCAAATTAAGACTGTCATTGGTTCGAATCCCATGTTATCATGTTTTTATTTTACTAGTGTGGTTTGTGGCTCTATAATATCAATGCCTATGTCTTTTAACAACAATAGTCAAGTCTTCCAATGGACTTTTTAGTGAAAACCAATAGATAGCTTTATTTTCTCTTTGTTTACTCAAATATTGAATGCTTATATCTTATAAATTTAGTAGGAAATATTCTAATGACTTGCTTATGACACCCCGTAGAATATATTATGTTTAGTACCTTGGACACTGTAGCTTATTCACTTAAATCTCTGATAAATGGTGTGTTTGGTATGCTCAGTCTGGTTAGCACAGTTAGTAAGGTGTTGGGTTTGCACTATCAAATTAAGATTGTCATTGCTTCGAATCCCATGTTATCATGTTTTTATTTTACTAGTGTGGTTTGTGGCTCTATAATATGAATGCCTATGTCTTATAACAACAATAGTCAAGTCTTCCTATTGACTTTTTAGTGAAAACCAATAGATAGCTTTATTTTCTCTTTGTTTACTCAAATATTGAATGCTTATGTCTTATAAATTTAGTAGGAAAGTATTCTAATGACTTGCTTATGACACCCCATAGAATATATTATATTTAGCACCTTGGACACTGTAGCTTATTCACTTAAATCTCTGATAAATTGTGTGTCTGCTATGCACAGTCTGGTTAGCACAGTTAGTAAGATGATGGGTTTGCACTATCAAATTAAGACTGTCATTGGTTCGAATCCCATGTTATCATGTTTTTATTTTACTAGTGTGGTTTGTGGCTCTATAATATGAATGCCTATGTCTTTTAACAACAATAGTCAAGTCTTCCAATGGACTTTTTAGTGACACCGAATAGATAGCTTTATTTTCTCTTTGTTTACTCAAATATTGAATGCTCATGTCTTATAAATTTAGCAGGAAAGTATTCTAATGACTTGCTTATGACACCCCATAGAATATATTTTGTTTAGTACCTTGGACACTGTAGCTTATTCACTTAAATCTCTGATAAATTGTGTGTCTGGTATGCACAGTCTGGTTAGCACAGTTAGTAAGATGATGGGTTTGCACTATCAAATTAAGACTGTCATTGGTTCGAATCCCATGTTGTCATGTTTTTATTTTACTAGTGTGGTTTGTGGCTCTATAATATGAATGTCTATGTCTTTTAACAACAATTGTAAAGTCTTCTAATTGACTTTTTAGTGAAAACCAATAGATAGCTTTATTTTCTCTTTGTTTACTCAAATATTGAATGCTTATATCTTATAAATTTAGTAGGAAAGTATTCTAATGACTTGCTTATGACACCCCGTAGAATATATTATGTTTAGTACCTTGGATACTGTAGCTTATTCACTTAAATCTCTGATAAATTGTGTGTTTGGTATGCACAGTCTGGTTAGCACAGTTAGTAAGGTGTTGGGTTTGCGCTATCAAATTAAGACTGTCATTGGTTTGAATCCTATGTTATCATGTTTTTATTTTACTAGTGTGGTTTGTGGCTCTATAATATGAATGCCTATGTCTTTTAACAACAATAGTCAAGTCTTCCAATGGACTTTTTAGTGAAACCCAAAAGATAGCTTTATTTTCTCTTTGTTTACTCAAATATTGAATGCTTATGTCTTATAAATTTAGTAGGAACGTTTTCTAATGACTTGCTTATGACACCCCATAGAATATATTATGTTTAGTACCTTGGACACTGTAGCTTATTCACTTAAATCTCTGATAAATTGCGTGTCTGCTATGCACAGTCTGGTTAGCACAGTTAGTAAGGTGTTGGGTTTGCACTATCAAATTAAGACTGTCATTGGTTCGAATCCCATGTTATCATGTTTTTATTTTACTAGTGTGGTTTGTGGCTCTATAATATCAATGCCTATGTCTTTTAACAACAATAGTCAAGTCTTCCAATGGACTTTTTAGTGAAAACCAATAGATAGCTTTATTTTCTCTTTGTTTACTCAAATATTGAATGCTTATATCTTATAAATTTAGTAGGAAATATTCTAATGACTTGCTTATGACACCCCGTAGAATATATTATGTTTAGTACCTTGGACACTGTAGCTTATTCACTTAAATCTCTGATAAATTGTGTGTTTGGTATGCTCAGTTTGGTTAGCACAGTTAGTAAGGTGTTGGGTTTGCACTATCAAATTAAGATTGTCATTGGTTCAAATCGAATGTTATCATGTTTTTATTTTACTAGTGTGGTTTGTGGCTCTATAATATGAATGCCTATGTCTTTTAACAACAATAGTCAAGTCTTCCAATGGACTTTTTAGTGAAACCCAAAAGATAGCTTTATTTTCTCTTTGTTTACTCAAATATTGAATGCTTATGTCTTATAAATTTAGTAGGAAAGTATTCTAATGACTTGCTTATGACACCCCATAGAATATATTATGTTTAGTACCTTGGACACTAGCTTATTCACTTGAATCTCTGATAAATTGTGTGTCTGCTATGCACAGTCTGGTTAGCACAGTTAGTAAGGTGTTGGGTTTGCACTATCAAATTAAGACTGTCATTGGTTCGAATCCCATGTTATGATGTTTTTATTTTACTAGTGTGGTTTGTGGCTCTATAATATGAATGCCTATGTCTTTTAACAACAATAGTCAAGTCTTCCAATGGACTTTTTAGTGACACCCAAAAGATAGCTTTATTTTCTCTTTGTTTACTCAAATATTGAATGCTCATGTCTTATAAATTTAGTAGGAAAGTATTCTAATGACTTGCTTATGACACCCCATAGAATATATTTTGGTTAGTACCTTGGACACTGTAGCTTATTCACTTAAATCTCTGATAAATTGTGTGTCTGGTATGCACAGTCTGGTTAGCACAGTTAGTAAGATGATGGGTTTGCACTATCAAATTAAGACTGTCATTGGTTCGAATCCCATGTTATCATGTTTTTATTTTACTAGTGTGGTTTGTGGCTCTATAATATGAATGCCTATGTCTTTTAACAACAATAGTCAAGTCTTCCTATTGACTTTTTAGTGAAAACCAATAGATAGCTTTATTTTCTCTTTGTTTACTCAAATATTGAATGCTTATGTCTTATAAATTTAGTAGGAAAGTATTCTAATGACTTGCTTATGACACCCCATAGAATATATTATATTTAGCACCTTGGACACTGTAGCTTATTCACTTAAATCTCTGATAAATTGTGTGTCTGCTATGCACAGTCTGGTTAGCACAGTTAGTAAGGCATTGGGTTTGCACTATCAAATTAAGACTGTCATTGGTTCGAATCCCATGTTATCATGTTTTTATTTTACTAGTGTGGTTTGTGGCTCTATAATATGAATGCCTATGTCTTTTAACAACAATAGTCAAGTCTTCCAATGGACTTTTTAGTGACACCGAATAGATAGCTTTATTTTCTCTTTGTTTACTCAAATATTGAATGCTCATGTCTTATAAATTTAGCAGGAAAGTATTCTAATGACTTGCTTATGACACCCCATAGAATATATTTTGTTTAGTACCTTGGACACTGTAGCTTATTCACTTAAATCTCTGATAAATTGTGTGTCTGGTATGCACAGTCTGGTTAGCCCAGTTAGTAAGATGATGGGTTTGCACTATCAAATTAAGACTGTCATTGGTTCGAATCCCATGTTATCATGTTTTTATTTTACTAGTGTGGTTTGTGGCTCTATAATATGAATGTCTATGTCTTTTAACAACAATTGTAAAGTCTTCCAATTGACTTTTTAGTGAAAACCAATAGATAGCTTTATTTTCTCTTTGTTTACTCAAATATTGAATGCTTATATCTTATAAATTTAGTAGGAAAGTATTCTAATGACTTGCTTATGACACCCCGTAGAATATATTATGTTTAGTACCTTGGATACTGTAGCTTATTCACTTAAATCTCTGATAAATTGTGTGTTTGGTATGCACAGTCTGGTTAGCACAGTTAGTAAGGTGTTGGGTTTGTGCTATCAAATTAAGACTGTCATTGGTTTGAATCCTATGTTATCATGTTTTTATTTTACTAGTGTGGTTTGTGGCTCTATAATATGAATGCCTATGTCTTTTAACAACAATAGTCAAGTCTTCCAATGGACTTTTTAGTGAAACCCAAAAGATAGCTTTATTTTCTCTTTGTTTACTCAAATATTGAATGCTTATGTCTTATAAATTTAGTAGGAACGTTTTCTAATGACTTGCTTATGACACCCCATAGAATATATTATGTTTAGTACCTTGGACACTGTAGCTTATTCACTTAAATCTCTGATAAATTGCGTGTCTGCTATGCACAGTCTGGTTAGCACAGTTAGTAAGGTGTTGGGTTTGCACTATCAAATTAAGACTGTCATTGGTTCAAATCCCATGTTATCATGTTTTTATTTTACTAGTGTGGTTTGTGGCTCTATAATATCAATGCCTATGTCTTTTAACAACAATAGTCAAGTCTTCCAATGGACTTTTTAGTGAAAACCAATAGATAGCTTTATTTTCTCTTTGTTTACTCAAATATTGAATGCTTATATCTTATAAATTTAGTAGGAAATATTCTAATGACTTGCTTATGACACCCCGTAGAATATATTATGTTTAGTACCTTGGACACTGTAGCTTATTCACTTAAATCTCTGATAAATTGTGTGTTTGGTATGCTCAGTCTGGTTAGCACAGTTAGTAAGGTGTTGGGTTTACACTATCAAATTAAGATTGTCATTGGTTCAAATCCCATGTTATCATGTTTTTATTTTACTAGTGTGGTTTGTGGCTCTATAATATGAATGCCTATGTCTTTTAACAACAATAGTCAAGTCTTCCAATGGACTTTTTAGTGAAACCCAAAAGATAGCTTTATTTTCTCTTTGTTTACTCAAATATTGAATGCTTGTGTCTTATAAATTTAGTAGGAAAGTATTCTAATGACTTGCTTATGACACCCCAAAGAATATATTATGTTTAGTACCTTGGACACTGTAGCTTATTCACTTGAATCTCTGATAAATTGTGTGTCTGCTATGCACAGTCTGGTTAGCACAGTTAGTAAGGTGTTGGGTTTGCACTATCAAATTAAGACTGTCATTGGTTCGAATCCCATGTTATCATGTTTTTATTTTACTAGTGTGGTTTGTGGCTCTATAATATGAATGCCTATGTCTTTTAACAACAATAGTCAAGTCTTCCAATGGACTTTTTAGTGACACCCAAAAGATAGCTTTATTTTCTCTTTGTTTACTCAAATATTGAATGCTCATGTCTTATAAATTTAGTAGGAAAGTATTCTAATGACTTGCTTATGACACCCCATAGAATATATTTTGGTTAGTACCTTGGACACTGTAGCTTATTCACTTAAATCTCTGATAAATTGTGTGTCTGGTATGCACAGTCTGGTTAGCACAGTTAGTAAGATGATGGGTTTGCACTATCAAATTAAGACTGTCATTGGTTCGAATCCCATGTTATCATGTTTTTATTTTACTAGTGTGGTTTGTGGCTCTATAATATGAATGCCTATGTCTTTTAACAACAATAGTCAAGTCTTCCAATTGACTTTTTAGTGAAAACCAATAGATAGCTTTATTTTCTCTTTGTTTACTCAAATATTGAATGCTTATATCTTATAAATTTAGTAGGAAAGTATTCTAATGACTTGCTTATGACACCCCGTAGAATATATTATGTTTAGTACCTTGGATACTGTAGCTTATTCACTTAAATCTCTGATAAATTGTGTGTTTGGTATGCACAGTCTGGTTAGCACAGTTAGTAAAGTGTTGGGTTTGCGCTATCAAATTAAGACTGTCATTGGTTTGAATCCCATGTTATCATGTTTTTATTTTACTAGTGTGGTTTGTGGCTCTATAATATGAATGCCTATGTCTTTTAACAACAATAGTGAAGTCTTCCAATGGACTTTTTAGTGAAACCCAAAAGATAGCTTTATTTTCTCTTTGTTTACTCAAATATTGAATGCTTATGTCTTATAAATTTAGTAGGAAAGTATTCTAATGACTTGCTTATGACACCCCATAGAATATATTATATATAGCACCTTGGACACTGTAGCTTATTCACTTAAATCTCTGATAAATTGTGTGTCTGCTATGCACAGTCTGGTTAGCACAGTTAGTAAGGCATTGGGTTTGCACTATCAAATTAAGACTGTCATTGGTTCAAATCCCATGTTATCATGTTTTTATTTTACTAGTGTGGTTTGTGGCTCTATAATATGAATGCCTATGTCTTTTAACAACAATAGTCAAGTCTTCCAATGGACTTTTTAGTGACACCCAATAGATAGCTTTATTTTCTCTTTGTTTACTCAAATATTGAATGCTCATGTCTTATAAATTTAGTAGGAAAGTATTCTAATGACTTGCTTATGACACCCCATAGAATATATTTTGGTTAGTACCTTGGACACTGTAGCTTATTCACTTAAATCTCTGATAAATTGTGTGTCTGGTATGCACAGTCTGGTTAGCACAGTTAGTAAGATTATGGGTTTGCACTATCAAATTAAGACTGTCATTGGTTCGAATCCCATGTTATCATGTTTTTATTTTACTAGTGTGGTTTGTGGCTCTATAATATGAATGCCTATGTCTTTTAACAACAATAGTCAAGTCTTCCAATTGACTTTTTAGTGAAAACCAATAGATAGCTTTATTTTCTCTTTGTTTACTCAAATATTGAATGCTTATATCTTATAAATTTAGTAGGAAAGTATTCTAATGACTTGCTTATGACACCCCGTAGAATATATTATGTTTAGTACCTTGGATACTGTAGCTTATTCACTTAAATCTCTGATAAATTGTGTGTCTGCTATGCACAGTCTGGTTAGCAAAGTTAGTAAGGCATTGGGTTTGTACTATCAAATTAAGACTGTCATTGGTTCGAATCCCATGTTATCATGTTTTTATTTTACTAGTGTGGTTTGTGGCTCTATAATATGAATGCCTATGTCTTTTAACAACAATAGTCAAGTCTTCCAATGGACTTTTTAGTGAAACCCAAAAGATAGCTTTATTTTCTCTTTGTTTACTCAAATATTGAATGCTTATGTCTTATAAATTTAGTAGGAAAGTTTTCTAATGACTTGCTTATGACACCCCATAGAATATATTATGTTTAGTACCTTGGACACTGTAGCTTATTCACTTAAATCTCTGATAAATTGCGTGTCTGCTATGCACAGTCTGGTTAGCACAGTTAGTAAGGTGTTGGGTTTGCACTATCAAATTAAGACTGTCATTGGTTCGAATCCCATGTTATCATGTTTTTATTTTACTAGTGTGGTTTGTGGCTCTATAATATGAATGTCTATGTCTTTTAACAACAATTGTAAAGTCTTCCAATTGACTTTTTAGTGAAAACCAATAGATAGCTTTATTTTCTCTTTGTTTACTCAAATATTGAATGCTTATATCTTATAAATTTAGTAGGAAAGTATTCTAATGACTTGCTTATGACACCCCAAAGAATATATTATGTTTAGTACCTTGGACACTGTAGCTTATTCACTTGAATCTCTGATAAATTGTGTGTCTGCTATGCACAGTCTGGTTAGCACAGTTAGTAAGGTGTTGGGTTTGCACTATCAAATTAAGACTGTCATTGGTTCGAATCCCATGTTATCATGTTTTTATTTTACTAGTGTGGTTTGTGGCTCTATAATATGAATGCCTATGTCTTTTAACAACAATAGTCAAGTCTTCCAATGGACTTTTTAGTGACACCCAAAAGATAGCTTTATTTTCTCTTTGTTTACTCAAATATTGAATGCTCATGTCTTATAAATTTAGTAGGAAAGTATTCTAATGACTTGCTTATGACACCCCATAGAATATATTTTGGTTAGTACCTTGGACACTGTAGCTTATTCACTTAAATCTCTGATAAATTGTGTGTCTGGTATGCACAGTCTGGTTAGCACAGTTAGTAAGATGATGGGTTTGCACTATCAAATTAAGACTGTCATTGGTTCGAATCCCATGTTATCATGTTTTTATTTTACTAGTGTGGTTTGTGGCTCTATAATATGAATGCCTATGTCTTTTAACAACAATAGTCAAGTCTTCCAATTGACTTTTTAGTGAAAACCAATAGATAGCTTTATTTTCTCTTTGTTTACTCAAATATTGAATGCTTATATCTTATAAATTTAGTAGGAAAGTATTCTAATGACTTGCTTATGACACCCCGTAGAATATATTATGTTTAGTACCTTGGATACTGTAGCTTATTCACTTAAATCTCTGATAAATTGTGTGTTTGGTATGCACAGTCTGGTTAGCACAGTTAGTAAAGTGTTGGGTTTGCGCTATCAAATTAAGACTGTCATTGGTTTGAATCCCATGTTATCATGTTTTTATTTTACTAGTGTGGTTTGTGGCTCTATAATATGAATGCCTATGTCTTTTAACAACAATAGTGAAGTCTTCCAATGGACTTTTTAGTGAAACCCAAAAGATAGCTTTATTTTCTCTTTGTTTACTCAAATATTGAATGCTTATGTCTTATAAATTTAGTAGGAAAGTATTCTAATGACTTGCTTATGACACCCCATAGAATATATTATATATAGCACCTTGGACACTGTAGCTTATTCACTTAAATCTCTGATAAATTGTGTGTCTGCTATGCACAGTCTGGTTAGCACAGTTAGTAAGGCATTGGGTTTGCACTATCAAATTAAGACTGTCATTGGTTCAAATCCCATGTTATCATGTTTTTATTTTACTAGTGTGGTTTGTGGCTCTATAATATGAATGCCTATGTCTTTTAACAACAATAGTCAAGTCTTCCAATGGACTTTTTAGTGACACCCAATAGATAGCTTTATTTTCTCTTTGTTTACTCAAATATTGAATGCTCATGTCTTATAAATTTAGTAGGAAAGTATTCTAATGACTTGCTTATGACACCCCATAGAATATATTTTGGTTAGTACCTTGGACACTGTAGCTTATTCACTTAAATCTCTGATAAATTGTGTGTCTGGTATGCACAGTCTGGTTAGCACAGTTAGTAAGATTATGGGTTTGCACTATCAAATTAAGACTGTCATTGGTTCGAATCCCATGTTATCATGTTTTTATTTTACTAGTGTGGTTTGTGGCTCTATAATATGAATGCCTATGTCTTTTAACAACAATAGTCAAGTCTTCCAATTGACTTTTTAGTGAAAACCAATAGATAGCTTTATTTTCTCTTTGTTTACTCAAATATTGAATGCTTATATCTTATAAATTTAGTAGGAAAGTATTCTAATGACTTGCTTATGACACCCCGTAGAATATATTATGTTTAGTACCTTGGATACTGTAGCTTATTCACTTAAATCTCTGATAAATTGTGTGTCTGCTATGCACAGTCTGGTTAGCAAAGTTAGTAAGGCATTGGGTTTGTACTATCAAATTAAGACTGTCATTGGTTCGAATCCCATGTTATCATGTTTTTATTTTACTAGTGTGGTTTGTGGCTCTATAATATGAATGCCTATGTCTTTTAACAACAATAGTCAAGTCTTCCAATGGACTTTTTAGTGAAACCCAAAAGATAGCTTTATTTTCTCTTTGTTTACTCAAATATTGAATGCTTATGTCTTATAAATTTAGTAGGAAAGTTTTCTAATGACTTGCTTATGACACCCCATAGAATATATTATGTTTAGTACCTTGGACACTGTAGCTTATTCACTTAAATCTCTGATAAATTGCGTGTCTGCTA
This sequence comes from Pseudophryne corroboree, assembly GCF_028390025.1. NCBI lineage: Eukaryota > Metazoa > Chordata > Amphibia > Anura > Myobatrachidae > Pseudophryne > Pseudophryne corroboree. The sequence goes on along the minus strand of NC_086454.1, from coordinate 250,065,964 downwards.
TGCACAGTCTGGTTAGCACAGTTAGTAAGGTGTTGGGTTTGCACTATCAAATTAAGACTGTCATTGGTTCGAATCCCATGTTATCATGTTTTTATTTTACTAGTGTGGTTTGTGGCTCTATAATATGAATGTCTATGTCTTTTAACAACAATTGTAAAGTCTTCCAATTGACTTTTTAGTGAAAACCAATAGATAGCTTTATTTTCTCTTTGTTTACTCAAATATTGAATGCTTATATCTTATAAATTTAGTAGGAAAGTATTCTAATGACTTGCTTATGACACCCCGTAGAATATATTATGTTTAGTACCTTGGATACTGTAGCTTATTCACTTAAATCTCTGATAAATTGTGTGTTTGGTATGCACAGTCTGGTTAGCACAGTTAGTAAGGTGTTGGGTTTGCGCTATCAAATTAAGACTGTCATTGGTTTGAATCCCATGTTATCATGTTTTTATTTTACTAGTGTGGTTTGTGGCTCTATAATATGAATGCCTATGTCTTTTAACAACAATAGTCAAGTCTTCCAATGGACTTTTTAGTGAAACCCAAAAGATAGCTTTATTTTCTCTTTGTTTACTCAAATATTGAATGCTTATGTCTTATAAATTTAGTAGGAAAGTTTTCTAATGACTTGCTTATGACACCCCATAGAATATATTATGTTTAGTACCTTGGACACTGTAGCTTATTCACTTAAATCTCTGATAAATTGCGTGTCTGCTATGCACAGTCTGGTTAGCACAGTTAGTAAGGTGTTGGGTTTGCACTATCAAATTAAGACTGTCATTGGTTCGAATCCCATGTTATCATGTTTTTATTTTACTAGTGTGGTTTGTGGCTCTATAATATCAATGCCTATGTCTTTTAACCACAATAGTCAAGTCTTCCAATGGACTTTTTAGTGAAAACCAATAGATAGCTTTATTTTCTCTTTGTTTACTCAAATATTGAATGCTTATATCTTATAAATTTAGTAGGAAATATTCTAATGACTTGCTTATGACACCCCGTAGAATATATTATGTTTAGTACCTTGGACACTGTAGCTTATTCACTTAAATCTCTGATAAATTGTGTGTTTGGTATGCTCAGTCTAGTTAGCACAGTTAGTAACGTGTTGGGTTTGCACTATCGAATTAAGACTGTCATTGGTTCGAATCCCATGTTATCATGTTTTTATTTTACTAGTGTGGTTTGTGGCTCTATAATATCAATGCCTATGTCTTTTAACAACAATAGTCAAGTCTTCCAATGGACTTTTTAGTGAAAACCAATAGATAGCTTTATTTTCTCTTTGTTTACTCAAATATTGAATGCTTATATCTTATAAATTTAGTAGGAAATATTCTAATGACTTGCTTATGACACCCCGTAGAATATATTATGTTTAGTACCTTGGACACTGTAGCTTATTCACTTAAATCTCTGATAAATTGCGTGTTTGCTATGCACAGTCTGGTTAGCACAGTTAGTAAGGTGTTGGGTTTGCACTATCAAATTAAGACTGTCATTGGTTCGAATCCAATGTTATCATGTTTTTATTTTACTAGTGTGGTTTGTGGCTCTATAATATCAATGCCTATGTCTTTTAACAACAATAGTCAAGTCTTCCAATGGACTTTTTAGTGAAAACCAATAGATAGCTTTATTTTCTCTTTGTTTACTCAAATATTGAATGCTTATATCTTATAAATTTAGTAGGAAATATTCTAATGACTTGCTTATGACACCCCGTAGAATATATTATGTTTAGTACCTTGGACACTGTAGCTTATTCACTTAAATCTCTGATAAATTGTGTGTTTGGTATGCTCAGTCTGGTTAGCACAGTTAGTAAGGTGTTGGGGTTGCACTATCAAATTAAGATTGTCATTGGTTCGAATCCCATGTTATCATGTTTTTATTTTACTAGTGTGGTTTGTGGCTCTATAATATGAATGCCTATGTCTTTTAACAACAATAGTCAAGTCTTCCAATTGACTTTTTAGTGAAACCCAAAAGATAGCTTTATTTTCTCTTTGTTTACTCAAATATTGAATGCTTATGTCTTATAAATTTAGTAGGAAAGTATTCTAATGACTTGCTTATGACACCCCATAGAATATATTATGTTTAGTACCATGGACACTGTAGCTTATTCACTTAAATCTCTGATAAATTGTGTGTCTGCTATGCACAGTCTGGTTAGCACAGTTAGTAAGGTGTTGGGTTTGCACTATCAAATTAAGACTGTCATTGGTTCGAATCCCATGTTATCATGTTTTTATTTTACTAGTGTGGTTTGTGGCTCTATAATATGAATGCCTATGTCTTTTAACAACAATAGTCAAGTCTTCCAATGGACTTTTTAGTGACACCCAATAGATAGCTTTATTTTCTCTTTGTTTACTCAAATATTGAATGCTCATGTCTTATAAATTTAGTAGGAAAGTATTCTAATGACTTGCTTATGACACCCCATAGAATATATTTTGGTTAGTACCTTGGACACTGTAGCTTATTCACTTAAATCTCTGATAAATTGTGTGTCTGGTATGCACAGTCTGGTTAGCACAGTTAGTAAGATGATGGGTTTGCACTATTAAATTAAGACTGTCATTGGTTCGAATCCAATGTTATCATGTTTTTATTTTACTAGTGTGGTTTGTGGCTCTATAATATCAATGCCTATGTCTTTTAACAACAATAGTCAAGTCTTCCAATGGACTTTTTAGTGAAAACCAATAGATAGCTTTATTTTCTCTTTGTTTACTCAAATATTGAATGCTTATATCTTATAAATTTAGTAGGAAATATTCTAATGACTTGCTTATGACACCCCGTAGAATATATTATGTTTAGTACCTTGGACACTGTAGCTTATTCACTTAAATCTCTGATAAATTGTGTGTTTGGTATGCTCAGTCTGGTTAGCACAGTTAGTAAGGTGTTGGGGTTGCACTATCAAATTAAGATTGTCATTGGTTCGAATCCCATGTTATCATGTTTTTATTTTACTAGTGTGGTTTGTGGCTCTATAATATGAATGCCTATGTCTTTTAACAACAATAGTCAAGTCTTCCAATGGACTTTTTAGTGAAACCCAAAAGATAGCTTTATTTTCTCTTTGTTTACTCAAATATTGAATGCTTATGTCTTATAAATTTAGTAGGAAAGTATTCTAATGACTTGCTTATGACACCCCATAGAATATATTATGTTTAGTACCATGGACACTGTAGCTTATTCACTTAAATCTCTGATAAATTGTGTGTCAGCTATGCACAGTCTGGTTAGCACAGTTAGTAAGGTGTTGGGTTTGCACTATCAAATTAAGACTGTCATTGGTTCGAATCCCATGTTATCATGTTTTTATTTTACTAGTGTGGTTTGTGGCTCTATAATATGAATGCCTATGTCTTTTAACAACAATAGTCAAGTCTTCCAATGGACTTTTTAGTGACACCCAATAGATAGCTTTATTTTCTCTTTGTTTACTCAAATATTGAATGCTCATGTCTTATAAATTTAGTAGGAAAGTATTCTAATGACTTGCTTATGACACCCCATAGAATATATTTTGGTTAGTACCTTGGACACTGTAGCTTATTCACTTAAATCTCTGATAAATTGTGTGTCTGGTATGCACAGTCTGGTTAGCACAGTTAGTAAGATGATGGGTTTGCACTATTAAATTAAGACTGTCATTGGTTCGAATCCCATGTTATCATGTTTTTATTTTACTAGTGTGGTTTGTGGCTCTATAATATGAATGCCTATGTCTTTTAACAACAATAGTCAAGTCTTCCAATTGACTTTTTAGTGAAAACCAATAGATAGCTTTATTTTCTCTTTGTTTACTCAAATATTGAATGCTTATGTCTTATAAATTCAGTAGGAAAGTATTCTAATGACTTGCTTATGACACCCCATAGAATATATTATTTTTTAGCACCTTGGACACTGTAGCTTATTCACTTAAATCTCTGATAAATTGTGTGTCTGCTATGCACAGTCTGGTTAGCACAGTTAGTAAGGCATTGGGTTTGCACTATCAAATTAAGACTGTCATTGGTTCGAATCCCATGTTATCATGTTTTTATTTTACTAGTGTGGTTTGTGGCTCTATAATATGAATGCCTATGTCTTTTAACAACAATAGTCAAGTCTTCCAATGGACTTTTTAGTGACACCGAATAGATAGCTTTATTTTCTCTTTGTTTACTCAAATATTGAATGCTCATGTCTTATAAATTTAGCAGGAAAGTATTCTAATGACTTGCTTATGACACCCCATAGAATATATTTTGTTTAGTACCTTGGACACTGTAGCTTATTCACTTAAATCTCTGATAAATTGTGTGTCTGGTATGCACAGTCTGGTTAGCACAGTTAGTAAGATGATGGGTTTGCACCATCAAATTAAGACTGTCATTGGTTCGAATCCCATGTTATCATGTTTTTATTTTACTAGTGTGGTTTGTGGCTCTATAATATGAATGTCTATGTCTTTTAACAACAATTGTAAAGTCTTCCAATTGACTTTTTAGTGAAAACCAATAGATAGCTTTATTTTCTCTTTGTTTACTCAAATATTGAATGCTTATATCTTATAAATTTAGTAGGAAAGTATTCTAATGACTTGCTTATGACACCCCGTAGAATATATTATGTTTAGTACCTTGGATACTGTAGCTTATTCACTTAAATCTCTGATAAATTGTGTGTTCGGTATGCACAGTCTGGTTAGCACAGTTAGTAAGGTGTTGGGTTTGCGCTATCAAATTAAGACTGTCATTGGTTTGAATCCCATGTTATCATGTTTTTATTTTACTAGTGTGGTTTGGGGCTCTATAATATGAATGCCTATGTCTTTTAACAACAATAGTCAAGTCTTCCAATGGACTTTTTAGTGAAACCCAAAAGATAGCTTTATTTTCTCTTTGTTTACTCAAATATTGAATGCTTATGTCTTATAAATTTAGTAGGAAAGTTTTCTAATGACTTGCTTATGACACCCCATAGAATATATTATGTTTAGTACCTTGGACACTGTAGCTTATTCACTTAAATCTCTGATAAATTGCGTGTCTGCTATGCACAGTCTGGTTAGCACAGTTAGTAAGGTGTTGGGTTTGCACTATCAAATTAAGACTGTCATTGGTTCGATTCCCATGTTATCATGTTTTAATTTTACTAGTGTGGTTTGTGGCTCTATAATATCAATGCCTATGTTTTTTAACAACAATAGTCAAGTCTTCCAATGGACTTTTTAGTGAAAACCAATAGATAGCTTTATTTTCTCTTTGTTTACTCAAATATTGAATGCTTATATCTTATAAATTTAGTAGGAAATATTCTAATGACTTGCTTATGACACCCCGTAGAATATATTATGTTTAGTACCTTGGACACTGTAGCTTATTCACTTAAATCTCTGATAAATTGTGTGTTTGGTATGCTCAGTCTGGTTAGCACAGTTAGTAAGGTGTTGGGTTTGCACTATCAAATTAAGATTGTCATTGGTTCGAATCCCATGTTATCATGTTTTTATTTTACTAGTGTGGTTTGTGGCTCTATAATATGAATGCCTATGTCTTTTAACAACAATAGTCAAGTCTTCCAATGGACTTTTTAGTGAAACCCAAAAGATAGCTTTATTTTCTCTTTGTTTACTCAAATATTGAATGCTTATGTCTTATAAATTTAGTAGGAAAGTATTCTAATGACTTGCTTATGACACCCCATAGAATATATTATGTTTAGTACCTTGGACACTGTAGCTTATTCACTTAAATCTCTGATTAATTGTGTGTCTGCTATGCACAGTCTGGTTAGCACAGTTAGTAAGGTGTTGGGTTTGCACTATCAAATTTAGACTGTCATTGGTTCGAATCCCATGTTATCATGTTTTTATTTTACTAGTGTGGTTTGTGGCTCTATAATATGAATGCCTATGTCTTTTAACAACATTAGTCAAGTCTTCCAATGGACTTTTTAGTGACACCCAATAGATAGCTTTATTTTCTCTTTGTTTACTCAAATATTGAACGCTCATGTCTTATAAATTTAGTAGGAAAGTATTCTAATGACTTGCTTATGACACCCCATAGAATATATTATGTTTAGTACCTTGGACACTTTAGCTTATTCACTTAAATCTCTGATAAATTGTGTGTCTGGTATGCACAGTCTGGTTAGCACAGTTAGTAAGATGATGGGTTTGCACTATCAAATTAAGACTGTCATTGGTTTGAATCCCATGTTATCATGTTTTTATTTTACTAGTGTGGTTTGTGGCTCTATAATATGAATGCCTATGTCTTTTAACAACAATAGTCAAGTCTTCCAATTGACTTTTTAGTGAAAACCAATAGATAGCTTTATTTTCTCTTTGTTTACTCAAATATTGAATGCTTATATCTTATAAATTTAGTAGGAAAGTATTCTAATGACTTGCTTATGACACCCCGTAGAATATATTATGTTTAGTACCTTGGACACTGTAGCTTATTCACTTAAATCTCTGATAAATTGTGTGTTTGGTATGCACAGTCTGGTTAGCACAGTTAGTAAGGTGTTGGGTTTGCACTATCAAATTAAGACTGTCATTGGTTCGAATCCTATGTTATCATGTTTTTATTTTACTAGTGTGGTTTGTGGCTCTATAATATGAATGCCTATGTCTTTTAACAACAATAGTCAAGTCTTCCAATGTACTTTTTAGTGAAACTCAAAAGATAGCTTTATTTTCTCTTTGTTTACTCAAATATTGAATGCTTATGTCTTATAAATTTAGTAGGAAAGTATTCTAATGACTTGCTTATGACACCCCATAGAATATATTATGTTTAGTACCTTGGACACTGTAGCTTATTCACTTAAATATCTGATAAATTGTGTGTCTGCTATGCACAGTCTGGTTAGCACAGTTAGTAAGGTTTTGGGTTTGCACTATCAAATTAAGACTGTCATTGGTTCGAATCCCATGTTATCATGTTTTTATTTTACTAGTGTGGTTTGTGGCTCTATAATATGAATGCCTATGTCTTTTAACAACAATAGCCAAGTCTTCCAATGGACTTTTTAGTGACACCCAATAGATAGCTTTATTTTCTCTTTGTTTACTCAAATATTGAATGCTCATGTCTTATAAATTTAGTAGGAAAGTATTCTAATGACTTGCTTATGACACCGCATAGAATATATTTTGTTTAGTACCTTGGACACTGTAGCTTATTCACTTAAATCTCTGATAAATTGTGTGTCTGGTATGCACAGTCTGGTTAGCACAGTTAGTAAGATGATGGGTTTGCACTATCAAATTAAGACTGTCATTGGTTCGAATTCCATGTTATCATGTTTTTATTTTACTAGTGTGGTTTGTGGCTCTATAATATGAATGCCTATGTCTTTTAACAACAATAGTCAAGTCTTCCAATTGACTTTTTAGTGAAAACCAATAGATAGCTTTATTTTCTCTTTGTTTACTCAAATATTGAATGCTTATATCTTATAAATTTAGTAGGAAAGTATTCTAATGACTTGCTTATGACACCCCGTAGAATATATTATGTTTAGTACCTTGGATACTGTAGCTTATTCACTTAAATCTCTGATAAATTGTGTGTTTGGTATGCACAGTCTGGTTAGCACAGTTAGTAAGGTGTTGGGTTTGCACTATCAAATTAAGACTGTCATTGGTTCGAATCCCATGTTATCATGTTTTTATTTTACTAGTGTGGTTTGTGGCTCTATAATATGAATGCCTATGTCTTTTAACAACAATAGTCAAGTCTTCCAATGGACTTTTTAGTGACACCCAATAGATAGCTTTATTTTCTCTTTGTTTACTCAAATATTGAATGCTCATGTCTTATAAATTTAGTAGGAAAGTATTCTAATGACTTGCTTATGACACCCCATAGAATATATTTTGTTTAGTACCTTGGACACTGTAGCTTATTCACTTAAATCTCTGATAAATTGTGTGTCTGGTATGCACAGTCTGGTTAGCACAGTTAGTAAGGTGTTGGGTTTGCGCTATCAAATTAAGACTGTCATTGGTTCGAATCCCATGTTATCATGCTTTTTATTTTACTAGTGTGGTTTGTGGCTCTATAATATGAATGCCTATGTCTTTTAACAACAATAGTCAAGTCTTCCAATGGACTTTTTAGTGACACCCAATAGATAGCTTTATTTTCTCTTTGTTTACTCAAATATTGAATGCTCATGTCTTATAAATTTAGTAGGAAAGTATTCTAATGACTTGCTTATGACACCCCATAGAATATATTTTGTTTAGTACATTGGACACTGTAGCTAATTCACTTAAATCTCTGATAAATTGTGTGTCTGGTATGCACAGTCTGGTTAGCACAGTTAGTAAGATGATGGGTTTGCACTATCAAATTAAGACTGTCATTGGTTTGAATCCCATGTTATCATGTTTTTATTTTACTAGTGTGGTTTGTGGCTCTATAATATGAATGCCTATGTCTTTTAACAACAATAGTCAAGTCTTCCAATTGACTTTTTAGTGAAAACCAATAGATAGCTTTATTTTCTCTTTGTTTACTCAAATATTGAATGCTTATATCTTATAAATTTAGTAGGAAAGTATTCTAATGACTTGCTTATGACACCCCGTAGAATATATTATGTTTAGTACCTTGGACACTGTAGCTTATTCACTTAAATCTCTGATAAATTGTGTGTTTGGTATGCACAGTCTGGTTAGCACAGTTAGTAAGGTGTTGGGTATGCGCTATCAAATTAAGTCTGTCATTGGTTCGAATCCCATGTTATCATGTTTTTATTTTACTAGTGTGGTTTGTGGCTCTATAATATGAATGCCTATGTCTTTTAACAACAATAGTCAAGTCTTCCAATGGACTTTTTAGTGAAACCCAAAAGATAGCTTTATTTTCTCTTTGTTTACTCAAATATTGAATGCTTATGTCTTATAAATTCAGTAGGAAAGTATTCTAATGACTTGCTTATGACACCCCATAGAATATATTATATTTAGCACCTTGGACACTGTAGCTTATTCACTTAAATCTCTGATAAATTGTGTGTCTGCTATGCACAGTCTGGTTAGCACAGTTGGTAAGACATTGGGTTTGCACTATCAAATTAAGACTGTCATTGGTTCGAATCCCATGTTATCATGTTTTTATTTTACTAGTGTGGTTTGTGGCTCTATAATATGAATGCCTATGTCTTTTAACAACAATAGTCAAGTCTTCCAATGGACTTTTTAGTGACACCGAATAGATAGCTTTATTTTCTCTTTGTTTACTCAAATATTGAATGCTCATGTCTTATAAATTTAGCAGGAAAGTATTCTAATGACTTGCTTATGACACCCCATAGAATATATTTTGTTTAGTACCTTGGACACTGTAGCTTATTCACTTAAATCTCTGATAAATTGTGTGTCTGGTATGCACAGTCTGGTTAGCACAGTTAGTAAGGTGTTGGGTTTGCGCTATCAAATTAAGACTGTCATTGGTTCAAATCCCATGTTATCATGTTTTTATTTTACTAGTGTGGTTTGTGGCTCTATAATATGAATGCCTATGTCTTTTAACAACAATAGTCAAGTCTTCCAATGGACTTTTTAGTGACACCCAATAGATAGCTTTATTTTCTCTTTGTTTACTCAAATATTGAATGCTCATGTCTTATAAATTTAGTAGGAAAGTATTCTAATGACTTGCTTATGACACCCCATAGAATATATTTTGTTTAGTACATTGGACACTGTAGCTAATTCACTTAAATCTCTGATAAATTGTGTGTCTGGTATGCACAGTCTGGTTAGCACAGTTAGTAAGATGATGGGTTTGCACTATCAAATTAAGACTGTCATTGGTTTGAATCCCATGTTATCATGTTTTTATTTTACTAGTGTGGTTTGTGGCTCTATAATATGAATGCCTATGTCTTTTAACAACAATAGTCAAGTCTTCCAATTGACTTTTTAGTGAAAACCAATAGATAGCTTTATTTTCTCTTTGTTTACTCAAATATAGAATGCTTATATCTTATAAATTTAGTAGGAAAGTATTCTAATGACTTGCTTATGACACCCCGTAGAATATATTATGTTTAGTACCTTGGACACTGTAGCTTATTCACTTAAATCTCTGATAAATTGTGTATTTGGTATGCACAGTCTGGTTAGCACAGTTAGTAAGGTGTTGGGTATGCGCTATCAAATTAAGACTGTCATTGGTTCGCATCCCATGTTATCATGTTTTTATTTTACTAGTGTGGTTTGTGGCTCTATAATATGAATGCCTATGTCTTTTAACAACAATAGTCAAGTCTTCCAATGGACTTTTTAGTGAAACCCAAGAGATAGCTTTATTTTCTCTTTGTTTACTCAAATATTGAATGCTTATGTCTTATAAATTTAGTAGGAAAGTATTCTAATGACTTGCTTATGACACCCCATAGAATATATTATATTTAGCACCTTGGACACTGTAGCTTATTCACTTAAATCTCTGATAAATTGTGTGTCTGCTATGCACAGTCTGGTTAGCACAGTTGGTAAGGCATTGGGTTTGCACTATCAAATTAAGACTGTCATTGGTTCGAATCCCATGTTATCATGTTTTTATTTTACTAGTGTGGTTTGTGGCTCTATAATATGAATGCCTATGTCTTTTAACAACAATAGTCAAGTCTTCCAATGGACTTTTTAGTGACACCGAATTGATAGCTTTATTTTCTCTTTGTTTACTCAAATATTGAATGCTCATGTCTTATAAATTTAGCAGGAAAGTATTCTAATGACTTGCTTATGACACCCCATAGAATATATTTTGTTTAGTACCTTGGACACTGTAGCTTATTCACTTAAATCTCTGATAAATTGTGTGTCTGGTATGCACAGTCTGGTTAGCACAGTTAGTAAGATGATGGGTTTGCACTATCAAATTAAGACTGTCATTGGTTCGAATCCCATGTTATCATGTTTTTATTTTACTAGTGTGGTTTGTGGCTCTATAATATGAATGTCTGTGTCTTTTAACAACAATTGTAAAGTCTTCCAATTGACTTTTTAGTGAAAACCAATAGATAGCTTTATTTTCTCTTTGTTTACTCAAATATTGAATGCTTATATCTTATAAATTTAGTAGGAAAGTATTCTAATGACTTGCTTATGACACCCCGTAGAATATATTATGTTTAGTACCTTGGATACTGTAGCTTATTCACTTAAATCTCTGATAAATTGTGTGTTTGGTATGCACAGTCTGGTTAGCACAGTTAGTAAGGTGTTGGGTTTGCGCTATCAAATTAAGACTGTCATTGGTTTGAATCCCATGTTATCATGTTTTTATTTTACTAGTGTGGTTTGTGGCTCTATAATATGAATGCCTATGTCTTTTAACAACAATAGTCAAGTCTTCCAATGGACTTTTTAGTGAAACCCAAAAGATAGCTTTATTTTCTCTTTGTTTACTCAAATATTGAATGCTTATGTCTTATAAATTTAGTAGGAAATATTCTAATGACTTGCTTATGACACCCCGTAGAATATATTATGTTTAGTACCTTGGACACTGTAGCTTATTCACTTAAATCTCTGATAAATTGTTTGTTTGGTATGCTCAGTCTGGTTAGCACAGTTAGTAAGGTGTTGGGTTTGCACTATCAAATTAAGATTGTCATTGGTTCGAATCCCATGTTATCATGTTTTTATTTTACTAGTGTGGTTTGTGGCTCTATAATATGAATGCCTATGTCTTTTAACAACAATAGTCAAGTCTTCCAATGGACTTTTTAGTGAAACCCAAAAGATAGCTTTATTTTCTCTTTGTTTACTCAAATATTGAATGCTTATGTCTTATAAATTTAGTAGGAAAGTATTCTAATGACTTGCTTATGACACCCCAAAGAATATATTATATTTAGCACCTTGGACACTGTAGCTTATTCACTTAAATCTCTGATAAATTGTGTGTCTGCTATGCACAGTCTGGTTAGCACAGTTAGTAAGGCATTGGGTTTGCACTATCAAATTAAGACTGTCATTGGTTCGAATCCCATGTTATCATGTTTTTATTTTACTAGTGTGGTTTGTGGCTCTATAATATGAATGCCTATGTCTTTTAACAACAATAGTCAAGTCTTCCAATGGACTTTTTAGTGACACCGAATAGATAGCTTTATTTTCTCTTTGTTTACTCAAATATTGAATGCTCATGTCTTATAAATTTAGTAGGAAAGTATTCTAATGACTTGCTTATGACACCCCATAGAATATATTTTGTTTAGTACCTTGGACACTGTAGCTTATTCACTTAAATCTCTGATAAATTGTGTGTCTGGTATGCACAGTCTGGTTAGCACAGTTAGTAAGATGAAGGGTTTGCACTATCAAATTAAGACTGTCATTGGTTCAAATCCCATGTTATCATGTTTTTATTTTACTAGTGTGGTTTGTGGCTCTATAATATGAATGTCTATGTCTTTTAACAACAATTGTAAAGTCTTCCAATTGACTTTTTAGTGAAAACCAATAGATAGCTTTATTTTCTCTTTGTTTACTCAAATATTGAATGCTTATATCTTATAAATTTAGTAGGAAAGTATTCTAATGACTTGCTTATGACACCCCGTAGAATATATTATGTTTAGTACCTTGGATACTGTAGCTTATTCACTTAAATCTCTGATAAATTGTGTGTTTGGTATGCACAGTCTGGTTAGCACAGTTAGTAAGGTGTTGGGTTTGCACTATCAAATTAAGACTGTCATTGGTTCGAATCCCATGTTATCATGTTTTTATTTTACTAGTGTGGTTTGTGGCTCTATAATATGAATGCCTATGTCTTTTAACAACAATAGTCAAGTCTTCCAATGGACTTTTTAGTGACACCCAATAGATAGCTTTATTTTCTCTTTGTTTACTCAAATATTGAATGCTCATGTCTTATAAATTTAGTAGGAAAGTATTCTAATGACTTGCTTATGACACCCCATAGAATATATTTTGTTTAGTACCTTGGACACTGTAGCTTATTCACTTAAATCTCTGATAAATTGTGTGTCTGGTATGCACAGTCTGGTTAGCACAGTTAGTAAGGTGTTGGGTTTGCGCTATCAAATTAAGACTATCATTGGTTCGAATCCCATGTTATCATGCTTTTTATTTTACTAGTGTGGTTTGTGGCTCTATAATATGAATGCCTATGTCTTTTAACAACAATAGTCAAGTCTTCCAATGGACTTTTTAGTGACACCCAATAGATAGCTTTATTTTCTCTTTGTTTACTCAAATATTGAATGCTCATGTCTTATAAATTTAGTAGGAAAGTATTCTAATGACTTGCTTATGACACCCCATAGAATATATTTTGTTTAGTACATTGGACACTGTAGCTAATTCACTTAAATCTCTGATAAATTGTGTGTCTGGTATGCACAGTCTGGTTAGCACAGTTAGTAAGATGATGGGTTTGCACTATCAAATTAAGACTGTCATTGGTTTGAATCCCATGTTATCATGTTTTTATTTTACTAGTGTGGTTTGTGGCTCTATAATATGAATGCCTATGTCTTTTAACAACAATAGTCAAGTCTTCCAATTGACTTTTTAGTGAAAACCAATAGATAGCTTTATTTTCTCTTTGTTTACTCAAATATTGAATGCTTATATCTTATAAATTTAGTAGGAAAGTATTCTAATGACTTGCTTATGACACCCCGTAGAATATATTATGTTTAGTACCTTGGACACTGTAGCTTATTCACTTAAATCTCTGATAAATTGTGTGTTTGGTATGCACAGTCTGGTTAGCACAGTTAGTAAGGTGTTGGGTATGCGCTATCAAATTAAGTCTGTCATTGGTTCGAATCCCATGTTATCATGTTTTTATTTTACTAGTGTGGTTTGTGGCTCTATAATATGAATGCCTATGTCTTTTAACAACAATAGTCAAGTCTTCCAATGGACTTTTTAGTGAAACCCAAAAGATAGCTTTATTTTCTCTTTGTTTACTCAAATATTGAATGCTTATGTCTTATAAATTCAGTAGGAAAGTATTCTAATGACTTGCTTATGACACCCCATAGAATATATTATATTTAGCACCTTGGACACTGTAGCTTATTCACTTAAATCTCTGATAAATTGTGTGTCTGCTATGCACAGTCTGGTTAGCACAGTTGGTAAGGCATTGGGTTTGCACTATCAAATTAAGACTGTCATTGGTTCGAATCCCATGTTATCATGTTTTTATTTTACTAGTGTGGTTTGTGGCTCTATAATATGAATGCCTATGTCTTTTAACAACAATAGTCAAGTCTTCCAATGGACTTTTTAGTGACACCGAATAGATAGCTTTATTTTCTCTTTGTTTACTCAAATATTGAATGCTCATGTCTTATAAATTTAGCAGGAAAGTATTCTAATGACTTGCTTATGACACCCCATAGAATATATTTTGTTTAGTACCTTGGACACTGTAGCTTATTCACTTAAATCTCTGATAAATTGTGTGTCTGGTATGCACAGTCTGGTTAGCACAGTTAGTAAGATGATGGGTTTGCACTATCAAATTAAGACTGTCATTGGTTCGAATCCCATGTTATCATGTTTTTATTTTACTAGTGTGGTTTGTGGCTCTATAATATGAATGCCTATGTCTTTTAACAACAATAGTCAAGTCTTCCAATGGACTTTTTAGTGACACCCAATAGATAGCTTTATTTTCTCTTTGTTTACTCAAATATTGAATGCTCATGTCTTATAAATTTAGTAAGAAAGTATTCTAATGACTTGCTTATGACACCCCATAGAATATATTTTGTTTAGTACCTTGGACACTGTAGCTTATTCACTTAAATTTCTGATAAATTGTGTGTCTGGTATGCACAGTCTGGTTAGCACAGTTAGTAAGGTGTTGGGTTTGCGCTATCAAATTAAGACTGTCATTGGTTCGAATCCCATGTTATCATGTTTTTATTTTACTAGTGTGGTTTGTGGCTCTATAATATGAATGCCTATGTCTTTTAACAACAATAGTCAAGTCTTCCAATGGACTTTTTAGTGACACCCAATAGATAGCTTTATTTTCTCTTTGTTTACTCAAATATTGAATGCTCATGTCTTATAAATTTAGTAGGAAAGTATTCTAATGACTTGCTTATGACACCCCATAGAATATATTTTGTTTAGTACATTGGACACTGTAGCTAATTCACTTAAATCTCTGATAAATTGTGTGTCTGGTATGCACAGTCTGGTTAGCACAGTTAGTAAGATGATGGGTTTGCACTATCAAATTAAGACTGTCATTGGTTTGAATCCCATGTTATCATGTTTTTATTTTACTAGTGTGGTTTGTGGCTCTATAATATGAATGCCTATGTCTTTTAACAACAATAGTCAAGTCTTCCAATGGACTTTTTAGTGAAACCCAAGAGATAGCTTTATTTTCTCTTTGTTTACTCAAATATTGAATGCTTATGTCTTATAAATTTAGTAGGAAAGTATTCTAATGACTTGCTTATGACACCCCATAGAATATATTATATTTAGCACCTTGGACACTGTAGCTTATTCACTTAAATCTCTGATAAATTGTGTGTCTGCTATGCACAGTCTGGTTAGCACAGTTGGTAAGGCATTGGGTTTGCACTATCAAATTAAGACTGTCATTGGTTCGAATCCCATGTTATCATGTTTTTATTTTACTAGTGTGGTTTGTGGCTCTATAATATGAATGCCTATGTCTTTTAACAACAATAGTCAAGTCTTCCAATGGACTTTTTAGTGACACCGAATAGATAGCTTTATTTTCTCTTTGTTTACTCAAATATTGAATGCTCATGTCTTATAAATTTAGCAGGAAAGTATTCTAATGACTTGCTTATGACACCCCATAGAATATATTTTGTTTAGTACCTTGGACACTGTAGCTTATTCACTTAAATCTCTGATAAATTGTGTGTCTGGTATGCACAGTCTGGTTAGCACAGTTAGTAAGATGATGGGTTTGCACTATCAAATTAAGACTGTCATTGGTTCGAATCCCATGTTATCATGTTTTTATTTTACTAGTGTGGTTTGTGGCTCTATAATATGAATGTCTGTGTCTTTTAACAACAATTGTAAAGTCTTCCAATTGACTTTTTAGTGAAAACCAATAGATAGCTTTATTTTCTCTTTGTTTACTCAAATATTGAATGCTTATATCTTATAAATTTAGTAGGAAAGTATTCTAATGACTTGCTTATGACACCCCGTAGAATATATTATGTTTAGTACCTTGGATACTGTAGCTTATTCACTTAAATCTCTGATAAATTGTGTGTTTGGTATGCACAGTCTGGTTAGCACAGTTAGTAAGGTGTTGGGTTTGCGCTATCAAATTAAGACTGTCATTGGTTTGAATCCCATGTTATCATGTTTTTATTTTACTAGTGTGGTTTGTGGCTCTATAATATGAATGCCTATGTCTTTTAACAACAATAGTCAAGTCTTCCAATGGACTTTTTCGTGAAACCCAAAAGATAGCTTTATTTTCTCTTTGTTTACTCAAATATTGAATGCTTATGTCTTATAAATTTAGTAGGAAATATTCTAATGACTTGCTTATGACACCCCGTAGAATATATTATGTTTAGTACCTTGGACACTGTAGCTTATTCACTTAAATCTCTGATAAATTGAGTGTCTGCTATGCACAGTCTGGTTAGCACAGTTAGTAAGGTGTTGGGTTTGCACTATCAAATTAAGACTGTCATTGGTTCGAATCCCATGTTATCATGATTTTATTTTACTAGTGTGGTTTGTGGCTCTATAATATCAATGCCTATGTCTTTTAACAACAATAGTCAAGTCTTCCAATGGACTTTTTAGTGAAAACCAATAGATAGCTTTATTTTCTCTTTGTTTACTCAAATATTGAATGCTTATATCTTATAAATTTAGTAGGAAATATTCTAATGACTTGCTTATGACACCCCGTAGAATATATTATGTTTAGTACCTTGGACACTGTAGCTTATTCACTTAAATCTCTGATAAATTGTGTGTTTGGTATGCTCAGTCTGGTTAGCACAGTTAGTAAGGTGTTGGGTTTGCACTATCAAATTAAGATTGTCATTGGTTCGAATCCCATGTTATCATGTTTTTATTTTACTAGTGTGGTTTGTGGCTCTATAATATGAATGCCTATGTCTTTTAACAACAATAGTCAAGTCTTCCAATGGACTTTTTAGTGAAACCCAAAAGATAGCTTTATTTTTATTTTCTCTTTGTTTACTCAAATATTGAATGCTTATGTCTTATAAATTTAGTAGGAAAGTATTCTAATGACTTGCTTATGACACCCCATAGAATATATTATGTTTAGTACCTTGGACACTGTAGCTTATTCACTTAAATCTCTGATAAATGGTGTGTCTGCTATGCACAGTCTGGTTAGCACAGTTAGTAAGGTGTTGGGTTTGCACTATCAAATTAAGACAGTCATTGGTTCGAATCCCATGTTATCATGTTTTTATTTTACTAGTGTGGTTTGTGGCTCTATAATATGAATGCCTATGTCTTTTAACAACAATAGTCAAGTCTTCCAATGGACTTTTTAGTGACACCCAATAGATAGCTTTATTTTCTCTTTGTTTACTCAAATATTGAATGCTCATGTCTTATAAATTTAGTAGGAAAGTATTCTAATGACTTGCTTATGACACCCCATAGAATATATTTTGTTTAGTACCTTGGACACTGTAGCTTATTCACTTAAATCTCTGATAAATTGAGTGTCTGGTATGCACAGTCTGGTTAGCACAGTTAGTAAGATGATGGGTTTGCACTGTCAAATTAAGACTGTCATTGGTTCGAATCCCATGTTATCATGTTTTTATTTTACTAGTGTGGTTTGTGGCTCTATAATATGAATGCCTATGTCTTTTAACAACAATAGTCAAGTCTTCCAATTGACTTTTTAGTGAAAACCAATAGATAGCTTTATTTTCTCTTTGTTTACTCAAATATTGAATGCTCATGTCTTATAAATTTAGTAGGAAAGTATTCTAATGACTTGCTTATGACACCCCATAGAATATATTTTGTTTAGTACCTTGGACACTGTAGCTTATTCACTTAAATCTCTGATAAATTGTGTGTTTGGTATGCACAGTCTGGTTAGCACAGTTAGTAAGGTATTGGGTTTGCGCTATCAAATTATGACTGTCATTGGTTCGAATCCCATGTTATCATGTTTTAATTTTACTAGTATGGTTTGTGGCTCTATAATATGAATGCCTATGTCTTTTAACAACAATAGTCAAGTCTTCCAATGGACTTTTTAGTGAAACCCAAAAGATAGCTTTATTTTCTCTTTGTTTACTCAAATATTGAATGCTTATGTCTTATAAATTTAGTAGGAAAGTATTCTAATGACTTGCTTATGACACCCCATAGAATATATTATGTTTAGTACCTTGGACACTGTAGCTTATTCACTTAAATCTCTGATAAATTGTGTGTCTGCTATGCACAGTCTGGTTAGCACAGTTAGTAAGGTGTTGGGTTTGCACTATCAAATTAAGACTGTCATTGGTTCAAATCCCATGTTATCATGTTTTTATTTTACTAGTGTGGTTTGTGGCTCTATAATATGAATGCCTATGTCTTTTAACAACAATAGTCAAGTCTTCCAATGGACTTTTTAGTGAAACCCAAAAGATAGCTTTATTTTCTCTTTGTTTACTCAAATATTGAATGCTTATGTCTTATAAATTTAGTAGGAAAGTATTCTAATGACTTGCTTATGACACCCCATAGAATATATTATGTTTAGTACCTTGGACACTGTAGCTTATTCACTTAAATCTCTGATAAATTGTGTGTCTGCTATGCACAGTCTGGTTAGCACAGTTAGTAAGGTGTTGGGTTTGCACTATCAAATTAAGACTGTCATTGGTTCGAATCCCATGTTATCATGTTTTTATTTTACTAGTGTGGTTTGTGGCTCTATAATATGAATGCCTATGTCTTTTAACAACAATAGTCAAGTCTTCCAATGGACTTTTTAGTGACACCCAATAGATAGCTTTATTTTCTCTTTGTTTACTCAAATATAGAATGCTCATGTCTTATAAATTTAGTAGGAAAGTATTCTAATGACTTGCTTATGACACCCCATAGAATATATTTTGTTTAGTACCTTGGACACTGTAGCTTATTCACTTAAATCTCTGATAAATTGTGTGTCTGGTATGTACAGTCTGGTTAGCACAGTTAGTAAGAAGATTGGTTTTCCACTATCAAATTAAGACTGTCATTGGTTCGAATCCCATGTTATCATGTTTTTATTTTACTAGTGTGGTTTGTGGCTCTATAATATGAATGCCTATGTCTTTTAACAACAATAGTCAAGTCTTCCAATGGACTTTTTAGTGAAACCCAAAAGATAGCTTTATTTTCTCTTTGTTTACTCAAATATTGAATGCTTATGTCTTATAAATTTAGTAGGAAAGTATTCTAATGACTTGCTTATGACACCCCATAGAATATATTATGTTTAGTACCTTGGACACTGTAGCTTATTCACTTAAATCTCTGATAAATGGTGTGTCTGCTATGCACAGTCTGGTTAGCACAGTTAGTAAGGTGTTGGGTTTGCACTATCAAATTAAGACAGTCATTGGTTCGAATCCCATGTTATCATGTTTTTATTTTACTAGTGTGGTTTGTGGCTCTATAATATGAATGCCTATGTCTTTTAACAACAATAGTCAAGTCTTCCAATGGACTTTTTAGTGACACCCAATAGATAGCTTTATTTTCTCTTTGTTTACTCAAATATTGAATGCTCATGTCTTATAAATTTAGTAGGAAAGTATTCTAATGACTTGCTTATGACACCCCATAGAATATATTTTGTTTAGTACCTTGGACACTGTAGCTTATTCACTTAAATCTCTGATAAATTGTGTGTCTGCTATGCACAGTCTGGTTAGCACAGTTAGTAAGATGATGGGTTTGCACTGTCAAATTAAGACTGTCATTGGTTCGAATCCCATGTTACCATGTTTTTATTTTACTAGTGTGGTTTGTGGCTCTATAATATGAATGCCTATGTCTTTTAACAACAATAGTCAAGTCTTCCAATTGACTTTTTAGTGAAAACCAATAGATAGCTTTATTTTCTCTTTGTTTACTCAAATATTGAATGCTTATATCTTATAAATTTAGTAGGAAAGTATTCTAATGACTTGCTTATGACACCCCGTAGAATATATTATGTTTAGTACCTTGGACACTGTAGCTTATTCACTTAAATCTCTGATAAATTGTGTGTTTGGTATGCACAGTCTGGTTAGCACAGTTAGTAAGGTATTGGGTTTGCGCTATCAAATTATGACTGTCATTGGTTCGAATCCCATGTTATCTTGTTTTTATTTTACTAGTATGGTTTGTGGCTCTATAATATGAATGCCTATGTCTTTTAACAACAATAGTCAAGTCTTCCAATGGACTTTTTAGTGAAACCCAAAAGATAGCTTTATTTTCTCTTTGTTTACTCAAATATTGAATGCTTATGTCTTATAAATTTAGTAGGAAAGTATTCTAATGACTTGCTTATGACACCCCATAGAATATATTATGTTTAGTACCTTGGACACTGTAGCTTATTCACTTAAATCTCTGATAAATTGTGTGTCTGCTATGCACAGTCTGGTTAGCACAGTTAGTAAGGTGTTGGGTTTGCACTATCAAATTAAGACTGTCATTGGTTCGAATCCCATGTTATCATGTTTTTATTTTACTAGTGTGGTTTGTGGCTCTATAATATGAATGCCTATGTCTTTTAACAACAATAGTCAAGTCTTCCAATGGACTTTTTAGTGAAACCCAAAAGATAGCTTTATTTTCTCTTTGTTTACTCAAATATTGAATGCTTATGTCTTATAAATTTAGTAGGAAAGTATTCTAATGACTTGCTTATGACACCCCATAGAATATATTATGTTTAGTACCTTGGACACTGTAGCTTATTCACTTAAATCTCTGATAAATTGTGTGTCTGCTATGCACAGTCTGGTTAGCACAGTTAGTAAGGTGTTGGGTTTGCACTATCAAATTAAGACTGTCATTGGTTCGAATCCCATGTTATCATGTTTTTATTTTACTAGTGTGGTTTGTGGCTCTATAATATGAATGCCTATGTCTTTTAACAACAATAGTCAAGTCTTCCAATGGACTTTTTAGTGACACCCAATAGATAGCTTTATTTTCTCTTTGTTTACTCAAATATAGAATGCTCATGTCTTATAAATTTAGTAGGAAAGTATTCTAATGACTTGCTTATGACACCCCATAGAATATATTTTGTTTAGTACCTTGGACACTGTAGCTTATTCACTTAAATCTCTGATAAATTGTGTGTCTGGTATGTACAGTCTGGTTAGCACAGTTAGTAAGAAGATTGGTTTTCCACTATCAAATTAAGACTGTCATTGGTTTGAATCCCATGTTATCATGTTTTTATTTTACTAGTGTGGTTTGTGGCTCTATAATATGAATGCCTATGTCTTTTAACAACAATAGTCAAGTCTTCCAATTGACTTTTTAGTGAAAACCAATAGATAGCTTTATTTTCTCTTTGTTTACTCAAATATTGAATGCTTATATCTTATAAATTTAGTAGGAAAGTATTCTAATGACTTGCTTATGACACCCCATAGAATATATTATGTTTAGTACCTTGGACACTGTAGCTTATTCACTTAAATCTCTGATAAATTGTGTGTCTGCTATGCACAGTCTGGTTAGCACAGTTAGTAAGGTGTTGGGTTTGCACTATCAAATTAAGACTGTCATTGGTTCGAATCCCATGTTATCATGTTTTTATTTTACTAGTGTGGTTTGTGGCTCTATAATATGAATGCCTATGTCTTTTAACAACAATAGTCAAGTCTTCCAATGGACTTTTTAGTGACACCCAATAGATAGCTTTATTTTCTCTTTGTTTACTCAAATATAGAATGCTCATGTCTTATAAATTTAGTAGGAAAGTATTCTAATGACTTGCTTATGACACCCCATAGAATATATTTTGTTTAGTACCTTGGACACTGTAGCTTATTCACTTAAATCTCTGATAAATTGTGTGTCTGGTATGTACAGTCTGGTTAGCACAGTTAGTAAGAAGATTGGTTTTCCACTATCAAATTAAGACTGTCATTGGTTCGAATCCCATGTTATCATGTTTTTATTTTACTAGTGTGGTTTGTGGCTCTATAATATGAATGCCTATGTCTTTTAACAACAATAGTCAAGTCTTCCAATTGACTTTTTAGTGAAAACCAATAGATAGCTTTATTTTCTCTTTGTTTACTCAAATATTGAATGCTTATATCTTATAAATTTAGTAGGAAAGTATTCTAATGACTTGCTTATGACACCCCGTAGAATATATTATGTTTAGTACCTTGGACACTGTAGCTTATTCACTTAAATCTCTGATAAATTGTGTGTTTGGTATGCACAGTCTGGTTAGCACAGTTAGTAAGGTGTTGGGTTTGCGCTATCAAATTAAGACTGTCATTGGTTCAAATCCCATGTTATCATGTTTTTATTTTACTAGTGTGGTTTGTGGCTCTATAATATGAATGCCTATGTCTTTTAACAACAATAGTCAAGTCTTCCAATGGACTTTTTAGTGACACCCAAAAGATAGCTTTATTTTCTCTTTGTTTACTCAAATATTGAATGCTTATATCTTATAAATTTAGTAGGAAAGTATTCTAATGACTTGCTTATGACACCCCATAGAATATATTATGTTTAGTACCTTGGACACTGTAGCTTATTCACTTAAATCTCTGATAAATTGTGTGTCTGCTATGCACAGTCTGGTTAGCACAGTTAGTAAGGTGTTGGGTTTGCACTATCAAATTAAGACTGTCATTGGTTCGAATCCCATGTTATCATGTTTTTATTTTACTAGTGTGGTTTGTGGCTCTATAATATGAATGCCTATGTCTTTTAACAACAATAGTCAAGTCTTCCAATGGACTTTTTAGTGACACCCAATAGATAGCTTTATTTTCTCTTTGTTTACTCAAATATAGAATGCTCATGTCTTATAAATTTAGTAGGAAAGTATTCTAATGACTTGCTTATGACACCCCATAGAATATATTTTGTTTAGTACCTTGGACACTGTAGCTTATTCACTTAAATCTCTGATAAATTGTGTGTCTGGTATGTACAGTCTGGTTAGCACAGTTAGTAAGAAGATTGGTTTTCCACTATCAAATTAAGACTGTCATTGGTTCGAATCCCATGTTATCATGTTTTTATTTTACTAGTGTGGTTTGTGGCTCTATAATATGAATGCCTATGTCTTTTAACAACAATAGTCAAGTCTTCCAATGGACTTTTTAGTGAAACCCAAAAGATAGCTTTATTTTCTCTTTGTTTACTCAAATATTGAATGCTTATGTCTTATAAATTTAGTAGGAAAGTATTCTAATGACTTGCTTATGACACCCCATAGAATATATTATGTTTAGTACCTTGGACACTGTAGCTTATTCACTTAAATCTCTGATAAATGGTGTGTCTGCTATGCACAGTCTGGTTAGCACAGTTAGTAAGGTGTTGGGTTTGCACTATCAAATTAAGACAGTCATTGGTTCGAATCCCATGTTATCATGTTTTTATTTTACTAGTGTGGTTTGTGGCTCTATAATATGAATGCCTATGTCTTTTAACAACAATAGTCAAGTCTTCCAATGGACTTTTTAGTGACACCCAATAGATAGCTTTATTTTCTCTTTGTTTACTCAAATATTGAATGCTCATGTCTTATAAATTTAGTAGGAAAGTATTCTAATGACTTGCTTATGACACCCCATAGAATATATTTTGTTTAGTACCTTGGACACTGTAGCTTATTCACTTAAATCTCTGATAAATTGTGTGTCTGCTATGCACAGTCTGGTTAGCACAGTTAGTAAGATGATGGGTTTGCACTGTCAAATTAAGACTGTCATTGGTTCGAATCCCATGTTATCATGTTTTTATTTTACTAGTGTGGTTTGTGGCTCTATAATATGAATGCCTATGTCTTTTAACAACAATAGTCAAGTCTTCCAATTGACTTTTTAGTGAAAACCAATAGATAGCTTTATTTTCTCTTTGTTTACTCAAATATTGAATGCTTATATCTTATAAATTTAGTAGGAAAGTATTCTAATGACTTGCTTATGACACCCCGTAGAATATATTATGTTTAGTACCTTGGACACTGTAGCTTATTCACTTAAATCTCTGATAAATTGTGTGTTTGGTATGCACAGTCTGGTTAGCACAGTTAGTAAGGTATTGGGTTTGCGCTATCAAATTATGACTGTCATTGGTTCGAATCCCATGTTATCTTGTTTTTATTTTACTAGTATGGTTTGTGGCTCTATAATATGAATGCCTATGTCTTTTAACAACAATAGTCAAGTCTTCCAATGGACTTTTTAGTGAAACCCAAAAGATAGCTTTATTTTCTCTTTGTTTACTCAAATATTGAATGCTTATGTCTTATAAATTTAGTAGGAAAGTATTCTAATGACTTGCTTATGACACCCCATAGAATATATTATGTTTAGTACCTTGGACACTGTAGCTTATTCACTTAAATCTCTGATAAATTGTGTGTCTGCTATGCACAGTCTGGTTAGCACAGTTAGTAAGGTGTTGGGTTTGCACTATCAAATTAAGACTGTCATTGGTTCGAATCCCATGTTATCATGTTTTTATTTTACTAGTGTGGTTTGTGGCTCTATAATATGAATGCCTATGTCTTTTAACAACAATAGTCAAGTCTTCCAATGGACTTTTTAGTGAAACCCAAAAGATAGCTTTATTTTCTCTTTGTTTACTCAAATATTGAATGCTTATGTCTTATAAATTTAGTAGGAAAGTATTCTAATGACTTGCTTATGACACCCCATAGAATATATTATGTTTAGTACCTTGGACACTGTAGCTTATTCACTTAAATCTCTGATAAATTGTGTGTCTGCTATGCACAGTCTGGTTAGCACAGTTAGTAAGGTGTTGGGTTTGCACTATCAAATTAAGACTGTCATTGGTTCGAATCCCATGTTATCATGTTTTTATTTTACTAGTGTGGTTTGTGGCTCTATAATATGAATGCCTATGTCTTTTAACAACAATAGTCAAGTCTTCCAATGGACTTTTTAGTGACACCCAATAGATAGCTTTATTTTCTCTTTGTTTACTCAAATATAGAATGCTCATGTCTTATAAATTTAGTAGGAAAGTATTCTAATGACTTGCTTATGACACCCCATAGAATATATTTTGTTTAGTACCTTGGACACTGTAGCTTATTCACTTAAATCTCTGATAAATTGTGTGTCTGGTATGTACAGTCTGGTTAGCACAGTTAGTAAGAAGATTGGTTTTCCACTATCAAATTAAGACTGTCATTGGTTTGAATCCCATGTTATCATGTTTTTATTTTACTAGTGTGGTTTGTGGCTCTATAATATGAATGCCTATGTCTTTTAACAACAATAGTCAAGTCTTCCAATTGACTTTTTAGTGAAAACCAATAGATAGCTTTATTTTCTCTTTGTTTACTCAAATATTGAATGCTTATATCTTATAAATTTAGTAGGAAAGTATTCTAATGACTTGCTTATGACACCCCATAGAATATATTATGTTTAGTACCTTGGACACTGTAGCTTATTCACTTAAATCTCTGATAAATTGTGTGTCTGCTATGCACAGTCTGGTTAGCACAGTTAGTAAGGTGTTGGGTTTGCACTATCAAATTAAGACTGTCATTGGTTCGAATCCCATGTTATCATGTTTTTATTTTACTAGTGTGGTTTGTGGCTCTATAATATGAATGCCTATGTCTTTTAACAACAATAGTCAAGTCTTCCAATGGACTTTTTAGTGACACCCAATAGATAGCTTTATTTTCTCTTTGTTTACTCAAATATAGAATGCTCATGTCTTATAAATTTAGTAGGAAAGTATTCTAATGACTTGCTTATGACACCCCATAGAATATATTTTGTTTAGTACCTTGGACACTGTAGCTTATTCACTTAAATCTCTGATAAATTGTGTGTCTGGTATGTACAGTCTGGTTAGCACAGTTAGTAAGAAGATTGGTTTTCCACTATCAAATTAAGACTGTCATTGGTTCGAATCCCATGTTATCATGTTTTTATTTTACTAGTGTGGTTTGTGGCTCTATAATATGAATGCCTATGTCTTTTAACAACAATAGTCAAGTCTTCCAATTGACTTTTTAGTGAAAACCAATAGATAGCTTTATTTTCTCTTTGTTTACTCAAATATTGAATGCTTATATCTTATAAATTTAGTAGGAAAGTATTCTAATGACTTGCTTATGACACCCCGTAGAATATATTATGTTTAGTACCTTGGACACTGTAGCTTATTCACTTAAATCTCTGATAAATTGTGTGTTTGGTATGCACAGTCTGGTTAGCACAGTTAGTAAGGTGTTGGGTTTGCGCTATCAAATTAAGACTGTCATTGGTTCGAATCCCATGTTATCATGTTTTTATTTTACTAGTGTGGTTTGTGGCTCTATAATATGAATGCCTATGTCTTTTAACAACAATAGTCAAGTCTTCCAATGGACTTTTTAGTGAAACCCAAAAGATAGCTTTATTTTCTCTTTGTTTACTCAAATATTGAATGCTTATGTCTTATAAATTTAGTAGGAAAGTATTCTAATGACTTGCTTATGACACCCCATAGAATATATTATGTTTAGTACCTTGGACACTGTAGCTTATTCACTTAAATCTCTGATAAATTGTGTGTCTGCTATGCACAGTCTGGTTAGCACAGTTAGTAAGGTGTTGGGTTTGCACTATCAAATTAAGACTGTCATTGGTTCGAATCCCATGTTATCATGTTTTTATTTTACTAGTGTAGTTTGTGGCTCTATAATATGAATGCCTATGTCTTTTAACAACAATAGTCAAGTCTTCCAATGGACTTTTTAGTGACACCCAATAGATAGCTTTATTTTCTCTTTGTTTACTCAAATATTGAATGCTCATGTCTTATAAATTTAGTAGGAAAGTATTCTAATGACTTGCTTATGACACCCCATAGAATATATTTTGTTTAGTACCTTGGACACTGTAGCTTATTCACTTAAATCTCTGATAAATTGTGTGTTTGGTATGCACAGTCTGCTTAGCACAGTTAGTAAGATGTTGGGTTTGCACTATCAAATTAAGACTGTCATTTGTTCGAATCCCATGTTATCATGTTTTTATTTTACTAGTGTGGTTTGTGGCTCTATAATATGAATGCCTATGTCTTTTAACAACAATAGTCAAGTCTTCCAATGGACTTTTTAGTGAAACCCAAAAGATAGCTTTATTTTCTCTTTGTTTACTCAAATATTGAATGCTTATGTCTTATAAATTTAGTAGGAAAGTATTCTAATGACTTGCTTATGACACCCCATAGAATATATTTTGTTTAGTACCTTGGACACTGTAGCTTATTCACTTAAATCTCTGATAAATTGCGTGTCTGGTATGTACAGTCTGGTTAGCACAGTTAGTAAGAAGATTGGTTTTCCACTATCAAATTAAGACTGTCATTGGTTCGAATCCCATGTTATCATGTTTTTATTTTACTAGTGTGGTTTGTTGCTCTATAATATGAATGCCTATGTCTTTTAACAACAATAGTCAAGTCTTCCAATTGACTTTTTAGTGAAAACCAATAGATAGCTTTATTTTCTCTTTGTTTACTCAAATATTGAATGCTTATATCTTATAAATTTAGTAGGAAAGTATTCTAATGACTTGCTTATGACACCCCGTAGAATATATTATGTTTAGTACCTTGGACACTGTAGCTTATTCACTTAAATCTCTGATAAATTGTGTGTTTGGTATGCACAGTCTGGTTAGCACAGTTAGTAAGGTGTTGGGGTTGCGCTATCAAATTAAGACTGTCATTGGTTCGAATCCCATGTTATCATGTTTTTATTTTACTAGTGTGGTTTGTGGCTCTATAATATGAATGCCTATGTCTTTTAACAACAATAGTCAAGTCTTCCAATGGACTTTTTAGTGACAGCCAATAGATAGCTTTATTTTCTCTTTGTTTACTCAAATATTGAATGCTCATGTCTTATAAATTTCGTAGGAAAGTATTCTAATGACTTGCTTATGACACCCCATAGAATATATTTTGTTTAGTACATTGGACACTGTAGCTAATTCACTTAAATCTCTGATAAATTGTGTGTCTGGTATGCACAGTCTGGTTAGCACAGTTAGTAAGATGATGGGTTTGCACTATCAAATTAAGACTGTCATTGGTTCGAATCCCATGTTATCATGTTTTTATTTTACTAGTGTGGTTTGTGGCTCTATAATATGAATGCCTATGTCTTTTAACAACAATAGTCAAGTCTTCCAATTGACTTTTTAGTGAAAACCAATAGATAGCTTTATTTTCTCTTTGTTTACTCAGATATTGAATGCTTATATCTTATAAATTTAGTAGGAAAGTATTCTAATGACTTGCTTATGACACCCCGTAGAATATATTATGTTTAGTACCTTGGACACTGTAGCTTATTCACTTAAATCTCTGATAAATTGTGTGTTTGGTATGCACAGTCTGGTTAGCACAGTTAGTAAGGTGTTGGGTATGCGCTATCAAATTAAGATTGTCATTGGTACGAATCCCATGTTATCATGTTTTTATTTTACTAGTGTGGTTTGTGGCTCTATAATATGAATGCCTATGTCTTTTAACAACAATAGTCAAGTCTTCCAATGGACTTTTTAGTGAAACCCAAAAGATAGCTTTATTTTCTCTTTGTTTACTCAAATATTGAATGCTTATGTCTTATAAATTTAGTAGGAAAGTATTCTAATGACTTGCTTATGACACCCCATAGAATATATTATATTTAGCACTTTGGACACTGTAGCTTATTCACTTAAATCTCTGATAAATTGTGTGTCTGCTATGCACAGTCTGGTTAGCACAGTTAGTAAGGCATTGGGTTTGCACTATCAAATTAAGACTGTCATTGGTTCGAATCCCATGTTATCATGTTTTTATTTTACAAGTGTGGTTTGTGGCTCAATAATATGAATGCCTATGTCTTTTAACAACAATAGTCAAGTCTTCCAATGGACTTTTTAGTGACACCGAATAGATAGCTTTATTTTCTCTTTGTTTACTCAAATATTGAATGCTCATGTCTTATAAATTTAGCAGGAAAGTATTCTAATGACTTGCTTATGACACCCCATAGAATATATTTTGTTTAGTACCTTGGACACTGTAGCTTATTCACTTAAATCTCTGATAAATTGTGTGTCTGGTATGTACAGTCTGGTTAGCACAGTTAGTAAGATGATGGGTTTGCACTATCAAATTAAGACTGTCATTGGTTCGAATCTCATGTTATCATGTTTTTATTTTACTAGTGTGGTTTGTGGCTCTATAATATGAATGTCTATGTCTTTTAACAACAATTGTAAAGTCTTCCAATGGACTTTTTAGTGAAACCCAAAAGATAGCTTTATTTTCTCTTTGTTTACTCAAATATTGAATGCTTATATCTTATAAATTTAGTAGGAAAGTATTCTAATGACTTGCTTATGACACCCCGTAGAATATATTATGTTTAGTACCTTGGACACTGTAGCTTATTCACTTAAATCTCTGATAAATTGTGTGTTTGGTATGCACAGTCTGGTTAGCACAGTTAGTAAGGTGTTGGGTTTGCGCTATCAAATTAAGACTGTCATTGGTTCGAATCCCATGTTATCATGTTTTTATTTTACTAGTGTGGTTTGTGGCTCTATAATATGAATGCCTATGTCTTTTAACAACAATAGTCAAGTCTTCCAATGGACTTTTTAGTGAAACCCAAAATATAGCTTTATTTTCTCTTTGTTTACTCAAATATTGAATGCTTATGTCTTATAAATTTAGTAGGAAAGTATTCTAATGACTTGCTTATGACACCCCATAGAATATATTATGTTTAGTACCTTGGACACTGTAGCTTATTCACTTAAATCTCTGATAAATTGTGTGTCTGCTATGCACAGTCTGGTTAGCACAGTTAGTAAGGTGTTGGGTTTGCACTATCAAATTAAGACTGTCATTGGTTCGAATCCCATGTTATCATGTTTTTATTTTACTAGTGTAGTTTGTGGCTCTATAATATGAATGCCTATGTCTTTTAACAACAATAGTCAAGTCTTCCAATGGACTTTTTAGTGACACCCAATAGATAGCTTTATTTTCTCTTTGTTTACTCAAATATTGAATGCTCATGTCTTATAAATTTAGTAGGAAAGTATTCTAATGACTTGCTTATGACACCCCATAGAATATATTTTGTTTAGTACCTTGGACACTGTAGCTTATTCACTTAAATCTCTGATAAATTGTGTGTTTGGTATGCACAGTCTGCTTAGCACAGTTAGTAAGATGTTGGGTTTGCACTATCAAATTAAGACTGTCATTTGTTCGAATCCCATGTTATCATGTTTTTATTTTACTAGTGTGGTTTGTGGCTCTATAATATGAATGCCTATGTCTTTTAACAACAATAGTCAAGTCTTCCAATGGACTTTTTAGTGAAACCCAAAAGATAGCTTTATTTTCTCTTTGTTTACTCAAATATTGAATGCTTATGTCTTATAAATTTAGTAGGAAAGTATTCTAATGACTTGCTTATGACACCCCATAGAATATATTATGTTTAGTACCTTGGACACTGTAGCTTATTCACTTAAATCTCTGATAAATTGTGCGTCTGCTATGCACAGTCTGGTTAGCACAGTTAGTAAGGTGTTGGGTTTGCACTATCAAATTAAGACTGTCATTGGTTCGAATCCCATGTTATCATGTTTTTATTTTACTAGTGTGGTTTGTGGCTCTATAATATGAATGCCTATGTCTTTTAACAACAATAGTCAAGTCTTCCAATGGACTTTTTAGTGACACCCAATAGATAGCTTTATTTTCTCTTTGTTTACTCAAATATAGAATGCTCATGTCTTATAAATTTAGTAGGAAAGTATTCTAATGACTTGCTTATGACACCCCATAGAATATATTTTGTTTAGTACCTTGGACACTGTAGCTTATTCACTTAAATCTCTGATAAATTGTGTGTCTGGTATGCACAGTCTGGTTAGCACAGTTAGTAAGAAGATTGGTTTTCCACTATCAAATTAAGACTGTCATTGGTTCGAATCCCATGTTATCATGTTTTTATTTTACTAGTATGGTTTGTGGCTCTATAATATGAATGCCTATGTCTTTTAACAACAATAGTCAAGTCTTCCAATTGACTTTTTAGTGAAAACCAATAGATAGCTTTATTTTCTCTTTGTTTACTCAAATATTGAATGCTTATATCTTATAAATTTAGTAGGAAAGTATTCTAATGACTTGCTTATGACACCCCGTAGAATATATTATGTTTAGTACCTTGGACACTGTAGCTTATTCACTTAAATCTCTGATAAATTGTGTGTTTGGTATGCACAGTCTGGTTAGCACAGTTAGTAAGGTGTTGGGTTTGCGCTATCAAATTAAGACTGTCATTGGTTCGAATCCCATGTTATCATGTTTTTATTTTACTAGTGTGGTTTGTGGCTCTATAATATGAATGCCTATGTCTTTTAACAACAATAGTCAAGTCTTCCAATGGACTTTTTAGTGACACCCAATAGATAGCTTTATTTTCTCTTTGTTTACTCAAATATTAAATGCTCATGTCTTATAAATTTAGTAGGAAAGTATTCTAATGACTTGCTTATGACACCCCATAGAATATATTTTGTTTAGTACATTGGACACTGTAGCTAATTCACTTAAATCTCTGATAAATTGTGTGTCTGGTATGCACAGTCTGGTTAGCACAGTTAGTAAGATGATGGGTTTGCACTATCAAATTAAGACTGTCATTGGTTCGAATCCCATGTTATCATGTTTTTATTTTACTAGTGTGGTTTGTGGCTCTATAATATGAATGCCTATGTCTTTTAACAACAATAGTCAAGTCTTTCAATTGACTTTTTAGTGAAAACCAATAGATAGCTTTATTTTCTCTTTGTTTACTCAAATATTGAATGCTTATATCTTATAAATTTAGTAGGAAAGTATTCTAATGACTTGCTTATGACACCCCATAGAATATATTATATTTAGCACTTTGGACACTGTAGCTAATTCACTTAAATCTCTGATAAATTGTGTGTCTGCTATGCACAGTCTGGTTAGCACAGTTAGTAAGGCATTGGGTTTGCACTATCAAATTAAGACTGTCATTGGTTCGAATCCCATGTTATCATGTTTTTATTTTACTAGTGTGGTTTGTGGCTCTATAATATGAATGCCTATGTCTTTTAACAACAATAGTCAAGTCTTCCAATGGACTTTTTAGTGACACCGAATAGATAGCTTTATTTTCTCTTTGTTTACTCAAATATTGAATGCTCATGTCTTATAAATTTAGCAGGAAAGTATTCTAATGACTTGCTTATGACACCCCATAGAATATATTTTGTTTAGTACCTTGGACACTGTAGCTTATTCACTTAAATCTCTGATAAATTGTGTGTCTGGTATGCACAGTCTGGTTAGCACAGTTAGTAAGATGATGGGTTTGCACTATCAAATTAAGACTGTCATTGGTTCGAATCCCATGTTATCATGTTTTTATTTTACTAGTGTGGTTTGTGGCTCTATAATATGAATGTCTATGTCTTTTAACAACAATTGTAAAGTCTTCCAATTGACTTTTTAGTGAAAACCAATAGATAGCTTTATTTTCTCTTTGTTTACTCAAATATTGAATGCTTATATCTTATAAATTTAGTAGGAAAGTATTCTAATGACTTGCTTATGACACCCCGTAGAATATATTATGTTTAGTACCTTGGACACTGTAGCTTATTCACTTAAATCTCTGATAAATTGTGTGTCTGCTATGCACAGTCTGGTTAGCACAGTTAGTAAGGTGTTGGGTTTGCACTATCAAATTAAGACTGTCATTAGTTCGAATCCCATGTTATCATGTTTTTATTTTACTAGTGTGGTTTGTGGCTCTATAATATGAATGCCTATGTCTTTTAACAACAATAGTCAAGTCTTCCAATGGACTTTTTAGTGACACCGAATAGATAGCTTTATTTTCTCTTTGTTTACTCAAATATTGAATGCTCATGTCTTATAAATTTAGCAGGAAAGTATTCTAATGACTTGCTTATGACACCCCATAGAATATATTTTGTTTAGTACCTTGGACACTGTAGCTTATTCACTTAAATCTCTGATAAATTGTGTGTCTGGTATGCACAGTCTGGTTAGCACAGTTAGTAAGATGATGGGTTTGCACTATCAAATTAAGACTGTCATTGGTTCGAATCCCATGTTATCATGTTTTTATTTTACTAGTGTGGTTTGTGGCTCTATAATATGAATGTCTATGTCTTTTAACAACAATTGTAAAGTCTTCCAATTGACTTTTTAGTGAAAACCAATAGATAGCTTTATTTTCTCTTTGTTTACTCAAATATTGAATGCTTATATCTTATAAATTTAGTAGGAAAGTATTCTAATGACTTGCTTATGACACCCCGTAGAATATATTATGTTTAGTACCTTGGACACTGTAGCTTATTCACTTAAATCTCTGATAAATTGTGTGTCTGCTATGCACAGTCTGGTTAGCACAGTTAGTAAGGTGTTGGGTTTGCACTATCAAATTAAGACTGTTATTGGTTCGAATCCCATGTTATCATGTTTTTATTTTACTAGTGTGGTTTGTGGCTCTATAATATGAATGCCTATGTCTTTTAACAACAATAGTCAAGTCTTCCAATGGACTTTTTAGTGACACCCAATAGATAGCTTTATTTTCTTTTGTTTACTCAAATATTGAATGCTCATGTCTTATAAATTTAGTAGGAAAGTATTCTAATGACTTGCTTATGACACCCCATAGAATATATTATGTTTAGTACCTTGGACACTGTAGCTTATTCACTTAAATCTCTGATAAATTGTGTGTCTGGTATGCACAGTCTGGTTAGCACAGTTAGTAAGATGATGGGTTTGCACTATCAAATTAAGACTGTCATTGGTTCGAATCCCATGTTATCATGTTTTTATTTTACTAGTGTGGTTTGTGGCTCTATAATATGAATGCCTATGTCTTTTAACAACAATAGTCAAGTCTTCCAATTGACTTTTTAGTGAAAACCAATAGATAGCTTTATTTTCTCTTTGTTTACTCAAATATTGAATGCTTATATCTTATAAATTTAGTAGGAAAGTATTCTAATGACTTGCTTATGACACCCCGTAGAATATATTATGTTTAGTACCTTGGATACTGTAGCTTATTCACTTAAATCTCTGATAAATTGTGTGTTTGGTATGCACAGTCTGGTTAGCACAGTTAGTAAGGTGTTGGGTTTGCGCTATCAAATTAAGACTGTCATTGGTTTGAATCCCATGTTATCATGTTTTTATTTTACTAGTGTGGTTTGTGGCTCTATAATATGAATGCCTATGTCTTTTAACAACAATAGTCAAGTCTTCCAATGGACTTTTTAGTGAAACCCAAAAGATAGCTTTATTTTCTCTTTGTTTACTCAAATATTGAATGCTTATGTCTTATAAATTTAGTAGGAAAGTTTTCTAATGACTTGCTTATGACACCCCATAGAATATATTATGTTTAGTACCTTGGACACTGTAGCTTATTCACTTAAATCTCTGATAAATTGTGTGTCTGCTATGCACAGTCTGGTTAGCACAGTTAGTAAGGTGTTGGGTTTGCACTATCAAATTAAGACTGTCATTGGTTCGAATCCCATGTTATCATGTGTTTATTTTACTAGTGTGGTTTGTGGCTCTATAATATCAATGCCTATGTCTTTTAACAACAATAGTCAAGTCTTCCAATGGACTTTTTAGTGAAAACCAATAGATAGCTTTATTTTCTCTTTGTTTACTCAAATATTGAATGCTTATATCTTATAAATTTAGTAGGAAATATTCTAATGACTTGCTTATGACACCCCGTAGAATATATTATGTTTAGTACCTTGGACACTGTAGCTTATTCACTTAAATCTCTGATAAATTGTGTGTTTGGTATGCTCAGTCTGGTTAGCACAGTTAGTAAGGTGTTGGGTTTGCACTATCAAATTAAGATTGTCATTGGTTCGAATCCCATGTTATCATGTTTTTATTTTACTAGTGTGGTTTGTGGCTCTATAATATAAATGCCTATGTCTTTTAACAACAATAGTCAAGTCTTCCAATTGACTTTTTAGTGAAACCCAAAAGATAGCTTTATTTTCTCTTTGTTTACTCAAATATTGAATGCTTATGTCTTATAAATTTAGTAGGAAAGTATTCTAATGACTTGCTTATGACACCCCATAGAATATATTATATTTAGCACCTTGGACACTGTAGCTTATTCACTTAAATCTCTGATAAATTGTGTGTCTGCTATGCACAGTCTGGTTAGCACAGTTAGTAAGGCATTGGGTTTGCACAATCAAATTAAGACTGTCATTGGTTCGAATCCCATGTTATCATGTTTTTATTTTACTAGTGTGGTTTGTGGCTCTATAATATGAATGCCTATGTCTTTTAACAACAATAGTCAAGTCTTCCAATGGACTTTTTAGTGACACCGAATAGATAGCTTTATTTTCTCTTTGTTTACTCAAACATTGAATGCTCATGTCTTATAAATTTAGCAGGAAAGTATTCTAATGACTTGCTTATGACACCCCATAGAATATATTTTGTTTAGTACCTTGGACACTGTAGCTTATTCACTTAAATCTCTGATAAATTGTGTGTCTGGTATGCACAGTCTGGTTAGCACAGTTAGTAAGATGATGGGTTTGCACTATCAAATTAAGACTGTCATTGGTTCGAATCCCATGTTATCATGTTTTTATGTTACTAGTGTGGTTTGTGGCTCTATAATATGAATGTCTATGTCTTTTAACAACAATTGTAAGTCTTCCAATTGACTTTTTAGTGAAAACCAATAGATAGCTTTATTTTCTCTTTGTTTACTCAAATATTGAATGCTTATATCTTATAAATTTAGTAGGAAAGTATTCTAATGACTTGCTTATGACACCCCGTAGAATATATTATGTTTAGTACCTTGGATACTGTAGCTTATTCACTTAAATCTCTGATAAATTGTGTGTTTGGTATGTACAGTCTGGTTAGCACAGTTAGTAAGGTGTTGGGTTTGCGCTATCAAATTAAGACTGTCATTGGTTTGAATCCCATGTTATCATGTTTTTATTTTACTAGTGTGGTTTGTGGCTCTATAATATGAATGCCTATGTCTTTTAACAACAATAGTCAAGTCTTCCAATGGACTTTTTAGTGAAACCCAAAAGATAGCTTTATTTTCTCTTTGTTTACTCAAATATTGAATGCTTATGTCTTATAAATTTAGTAGGAAAGTTTTCTAATGACTTGCTTATGACACCCCATAGAATATATTATGTTTAGTACCTTGGACACTGTAGCTTATTCACTTAAATCTCTGATAAATTGAGTGTCTGCTATGCACAGTCTGGTTAGCACAGTTAGTAAGGTGTTGGGTTTGCACTATCAAATTAAGACTGTCATTGGTTCGAATCCCATGTTATCATGATTTTATTTTACTAGTGTGGTTTGTGGCTCTATAATATCAATGCCTATGTCTTTTAACAACAATAGTCAAGTCTTCCAATTGACTTTTTAGTGAAACCCAAAAGATAGCTTTATTTTCTCTTTGTTTACTCAAATATTGAATGCTTATGTCTTATAAATTTAGTAGGAAAGTATTCTAATGACTTGCTTATGACACCCCATAGAATATATTATATTTAGCACCTTGGACACTGTAGCTTATTCACTTAAATCTCTGATAAATTGTGTGTCTGCTATGCACAGTCTGGTTAGCACAGTTAGTAAGGCATTGGGTTTGCACAATCAAATTAAGACTGTCATTGGTTCGAATCCCATGTTATCATGTTTTTATTTTACTAGTGTGGTTTGTGGCTCTATAATATGAATGCCTATGTCTTTTAACAACAATAGTCAAGTCTTCCAATGGACTTTTTAGTGACACCGAATAGATAGCTTTATTTTCTCTTTGTTTACTCAAACATTGAATGCTCATGTCTTATAAATTTAGCAGGAAAGTATTCTAATGACTTGCTTATGACACCCCATAGAATATATTTTGTTTAGTACCTTGGACACTGTAGCTTATTCACTTAAATCTCTGATAAATTGTGTGTCTGGTATGCACAGTCTGGTTAGCACAGTTAGTAAGATGATGGGTTTGCACTATCAAATTAAGACTGTCATTGGTTCGAATCCCATGTTATCATGTTTTTATGTTACTAGTGTGGTTTGTGGCTCTATAATATGAATGTCTATGTCTTTTAACAACAATTGTAAAGTCTTCCAATTGACTTTTTAGTGAAAACCAATAGATAGCTTTATTTTCTCTTTGTTTACTCAAATATTGAATGCTTATATCTTATAAATTTAGTAGGAAAGTATTCTAATGACTTGCTTATGACACCCCGTAGAATATATTATGTTTAGTACCTTGGATACTGTAGCTTATTCACTTAAATCTCTGATAAATTGTGTGTTTGGTATGTACAGTCTGGTTAGCACAGTTAGTAAGGTGTTGGGTTTGCGCTATCAAATTAAGACTGTCATTGGTTTGAATCCCATGTTATCATGTTTTTATTTTACTAGTGTGGTTTGTGGCTCTATAATATGAATGCCTATGTCTTTTAACAACAATAGTCAAGTCTTCCAATGGACTTTTTAGTGAAACCCAAAAGATAGCTTTATTTTCTCTTTGTTTACTCAAATATTGAATGCTTATGTCTTATAAATTTAGTAGGAAAGTTTTCTAATGACTTGCTTATGACACCCCATAGAATATATTATGTTTAGTACCTTGGACACTGTAGCTTATTCACTTAAATCTCTGATAAATTGAGTGTCTGCTATGCACAGTCTGGTTAGCACAGTTAGTAAGGTGTTGGGTTTGCACTATCAAATTAAGACTGTCATTGGTTCGAATCCCATGTTATCATGATTTTATTTTACTAGTGTGGTTTGTGGCTCTATAATATCAATGCCTATGTCTTTTAACAACAATAGTCAAGTCTTCCAATGGACTTTTTAGTGAAAACCAATAGATAGCTTTATTTTCTCTTTGTTTACTCAAATATTGAATGCTTATGTCTTATAAATTTAGTAGGAAAGTATTCTAATGACTTGCTTATGACACCCCATAGAATATATTATGTTTAGTACCTTGGACACTGTAGCTTATTCACTTAAATCTCTGATAAATTGGGTGTCTGCTATGCACAGTCTGGTTAGCACAGTTAGTAAGGTGTTGGGTTTGCACTATCAAATTAAGACAGTCATTGGTTCAAATCCCATGTTATCATGTTTTTATTTTACTAGTGTGGTTTGTGGCTCTATAATATGAATGCCTATGTCTTTTAACAACAATAGTCAAGTCTTCCAATGGACTTTTTAGTGACACCCAATAGATAGCTTTATTTTCTCTTTGTTTACTCAAATATTGAATGCTCATGTCTTATAAATTTAGTAGGAAAGTATTCTAATGACTTGCTTATGACACCCCATAGAATATATTTTGTTTAGTACCTTGGACACTGTAGCTTATTCACTTAAATCTCTGATAAATTGTGTGTCTGGTATGCACAGTCTGGTTAGCACAGTTAGTAAGATGATGGTTTTGCACTGTCAAATTAAGACTGTCATTGGTTCGAATCCCATGTTATCATGTTTTTAATTTACTAGTGTGGTTTGTGGCTCTATAATATGAATGCCTATGTCTTTTAACAACAATAGTCAAGTCTTCCAATTGACTTTTTAGTGAAAACCAATAGATAGCTTTATTTTCTCTTTGTTTACTCAAATATTGAATGCTTATATCTTATAAATTTAGTAGGAAAGTATTCTAATGACTTGCTTATGACACCCCGTAGAATATATTATGTTTAGTACCTTGGACACTGTAGCTTATTCACTTAAATCTCTGATAAATTGTGTGTTTGGTATGCACAGTCTGGTTAGCACAGTTAGTAAGGTATTGGGTTTGCGCTATCAAATTATGACTGTCATTGGTTCGAATCCCATGTTATCATGTTTTTATTTTACTAGTATGGTTTGTGGCTCTATAATATGAATGCCTATGTCTTTTAACAACAATAGTCAAGTCTTCCAATGGACTTTTTAGTGAAACCCAAAAGATAGCTTTATTTTCTCTTTGTTTACTCAAATATTGAATGCTTATGTCTTATAAATTTAGTAGGAAAGTATTCTAATGACTTGCTTATGACACCCCATAGAATATATTATGTTTAGTACCTTGGACACTGTAGCTTATTCACTTAAATCTCTGATAAATTGTGTGTCTGCTATGCACAGTCTGGTTAGCACAGTTAGTAAGGTGTTGGGTTTGCACTATCAAATTAAGACTGTCATTGGTTCGAATCCCATGTTATCATGTTTTTATTTTACTAGTGTGGTTTGTGGCTCTATAATATGAATGCCTATGTCTTTTAACAACAATAGTCAAGTCTTCCAATGGACTTTTTAGTGAAACCCAAAAGATAGCTTTATTTTCTCTTTGTTTACTCAAATATTGAATGCTTATGTCTTATAAATTTAGTAGGAAAGTATTCTAATGACTTGCTTATGACACCCCATAGAATATATTATGTTTAGTACCTTGGACACTGTAGCTTATTCACTTAAATCTCTGATAAATTGTGTGTCTGCTATGCACAGTTTGGTTAGCACAGTTAGTAAGGTGTTGGGTTTGCACTATCAAATTAAGACTGTCATTGGTTCGAATCCCATGTTATCATGTTTTTATTTTACTAGTGTGGTTTGTGGCTCTATAATATGAAT
Organism: Pseudophryne corroboree; assembly: GCF_028390025.1. Taxonomy (NCBI): domain Eukaryota; kingdom Metazoa; phylum Chordata; class Amphibia; order Anura; family Myobatrachidae; genus Pseudophryne; species Pseudophryne corroboree. Next base: position 250,025,898 of record NC_086454.1, on the reverse strand, counting down.
GCCTATGTCTTTTAACAACAATAGTCAAGTCTTCCAATGGACTTTTTAGTGACACCCAATAGATAGCTTTATTTTCTCTTTGTTTACTCAAATATAGAATGCTCATGTCTTATAAATTTAGTAGGAAAGTATTCTAATGACTTGCTTATGACACCCCATAGAATATATTTTGTTTAGTACCTTGGACACTGTAGCTTATTCACTTAAATCTCTGATAAATTGTGTGTCTGGTATGTACAGTCTGGTTAGCACAGTTAGTAAGAAGATTGGTTTTCCACTATCAAATTAAGACTGTCATTGGTTCGAATCCCATGTTATCATGTTTTTATTTTACTAGTGTGGTTTGTGGCTCTATAATATGAATGCCTATGTCTTTTAACAACAATAGTCAAGTCTTCCAATGGACTTTTTAGTGAAACCCAAAAGATAGCTTTATTTTCTCTTTGTTTACTCAAATATTGAATGCTTATGTCTTATAAATTTAGTAGGAAAGTATTCTAATGACTTGCTTATGACACCCCATAGAATATATTTTGTTTAGTACCTTGGACACTGTAGCTTATTCACTTAAATCTCTGATAAATTGTGTGTCTGGTATGCACAGTCTGGTTAGCACAGTTAGTAAGATGATGGTTTTGCACTGTCAAATTAAGACTGTCATTGGTTCGAATCCCATGTTATCATGTTTTTAATTTACTAGTGTGGTTTGTGGCTCTATAATATGAATGCCTATGTCTTTTAACAACAATAGTCAAGTCTTCCAATTGACTTTTTAGTGAAAACCAATAGATAGCTTTATTTTCTCTTTGTTTACTCAAATATTGAATGCTTATATCTTATAAATTTAGTAGGAAAGTATTCTAATGACTTGCTTATGACACCCCGTAGAATATATTATGTTTAGTACCTTGGACACTGTAGCTTATTCACTTAAATCTCTGATAAATTGTGTGTTTGGTATGCACAGTCTGGTTAGCACAGTTAGTAAGGTATTGGGTTTGCGCTATCAAATTATGACTGTCATTGGTTCGAATCCCATGTTATCATGTTTTTATTTTACTAGTATGGTTTGTGGCTCTATAATATGAATGCCTATGTCTTTTAACAACAATAGTCAAGTCTTCCAATGGACTTTTTAGTGAAACCCAAAAGATAGCTTTATTTTCTCTTTGTTTACTCAAATATTGAATGCTTATGTCTTATAAATTTAGTAGGAAAGTATTCTAATGACTTGCTTATGACACCCCATAGAATATATTATGTTTAGTACCTTGGACACTGTAGCTTATTCACTTAAATCTCTGATAAATTGTGTGTCTGCTATGCACAGTCTGGTTAGCACAGTTAGTAAGGTGTTGGGTTTGCACTATCAAATTAAGACTGTCATTGGTTCGAATCCCATGTTATCATGTTTTTATTTTACTAGTGTGGTTTGTGGCTCTATAATATGAATGCCTATGTCTTTTAACAACAATAGTCAAGTCTTCCAATGGACTTTTTAGTGAAACCCAAAAGATAGCTTTATTTTCTCTTTGTTTACTCAAATATTGAATGCTTATGTCTTATAAATTTAGTAGGAAAGTATTCTAATGACTTGCTTATGACACCCCATAGAATATATTATGTTTAGTACCTTGGACACTGTAGCTTATTCACTTAAATCTCTGATAAATTGTGTGTCTGCTATGCACAGTTTGGTTAGCACAGTTAGTAAGGTGTTGGGTTTGCACTATCAAATTAAGACTGTCATTGGTTCGAATCCCATGTTATCATGTTTTTATTTTACTAGTGTGGTTTGTGGCTCTATAATATGAATGCCTATGTCTTTTAACAACAATAGTCAAGTCTTCCAATGGACTTTTTAGTGACACCCAATAGATAGCTTTATTTTCTCTTTGTTTACTCAAATATAGAATGCTCATGTCTTATAAATTTAGTAGGAAAGTATTCTAATGACTTGCTTATGACACCCCATAGAATATATTTTGTTTAGTACCTTGGACACTGTAGCTTATTCACTTAAATCTCTGATAAATTGTGTGTCTGGTATGTACAGTCTGGTTAGCACAGTTAGTAAGAAGATTGGTTTTCCACTATCAAATTAAGACTGTCATTGGTTCGAATCCCATGTTATCATGTTTTTATTTTACTAGTGTGGTTTGTGGCTCTATAATATGAATGCCTATATCTTTTAACAACAATAGTCAAGTCTTCCAATGGACTTTTTAGTGAAACCCAAAAGATAGCTTTATTTTCTCTTTGTTTACTCAAATATTGAATGCTTATGTCTTATAAATTTAGTAGGAAAGTATTCTAATGACTTGCTTATGACACCCCATAGAATATATTATGTTTAGTACCTTGGACACTGTAGCTTATTCACTTAAATCTCTGATAAATTGTGTGTCTGCTATGCACAGTCTGGTTAGCACAGTTAGTAAGGTGTTGGGTTTGCACTATCAAATTAAGACTGTCATTGGTTCGAATTCCATGTTATCATGTTTTTATTTTACTAGTGTGGTTTGTGGCTCTGTAATATGAATGCCTATGTCTTTTAACAACAATAGTCAAGTCTTCCAATGGACTTTTTAGTGACACCCAATAGATAGCTTTATTTTCTCTTTGTTTACTCAAATATAGAATGCTCATGTCTTATAAATTTAGTAGGAAAGTATTCTAATGACTTGCTTATGACACCCCATAGAATATATTTTGTTTAGTACCTTGGACACTGTAGCTTATTCACTTAAATCTCTGATAAATTGCGTGTCTGGTATGTATAGTCTGGTTAGCACAGTTAGTAAGAAGATTGGTTTTCCACTATCAAATTAAGACTGTCATTGGTTCGAATCCCATGTTATCATGTTTTTATTTTACTAGTGTGGTTTGTGGCTCTATAATATGAATGCCTATGTCTTTTAACAACAATAGTCAAGTCTTCCAATTGACTTTTTAGTGAAAACCAATAGATAGCTTTATTTTCTCTTTGTTTACTCAAATATTGAATGCTTATATCTTATAAATTTAGTAGGAAAGTATTCTAATGACTTGCTTATGACACCCCGTAGAATATATTATGTTTAGTACCTTGGACACTGTAGCTTATTCACTTAAATCTCTGATAAATTGTGTGTTTGGTATGCACAGTCTGGTTAGCACAGTTAGTAAGGTGTTGGGGTTGCGCTATCAAATTAAGACTGTCATTGGTTCGAATCCCATGTTATCATGTTTTTATTTTACTAGTGTGGTTTGTGGCTCTATAATATGAATGCCTATGTCTTTTAACAACAATAGTCAAGTCTTCCAATGGACTTTTTAGTGACACCCAATAGATAGCTTTATTTTCTCTTTGTTTACTCAAATATTGAATGCTCATGTCTTATAAATTTCGTAGGAAAGTATTCTAATGACTTGCGTATGACACCCCATAGAATATATTTTGTTTAGTACATTGGACACTGTAGCTAATTCACTTAAATCTCTGATAAATTGTGTGTCTGGTATGCACAGTCTGGTTAGCACAGTTAGTAAGATGATGGGTTTGCACTATCAAATTAAGACTGTCATTGGTTCGAATCCCATGTTATCATGTTTTTATTTTACTAGTGTGGTTTGTGGCTCTATAATATGAATGCCTATGTCTTTTAACAACAATAGTCAAGTCTTCCAATTGACTTTTTAGTGAAAACCAATAGATAGCTTTATTTTCTCTTTGTTTACTCAGATATTGAATGCTTATATCTTATAAATTTAGTAGGAAAGTATTCTAATGACTTGCTTATGACACCCCGTAGAATATATTATGTTTAGTACCTTGGACACTGTAGCTTATTCACTTAAATCTCTGATAAATTGTGTGTTTGGTATGCACAGTCTGGTTAGCACAGTTAGTAAGGTGTTGGGTATGCGCTATGAAATTAAGATTGTCATTGGTACGAATCCCATGTTATCATGTTTTTATTTTACTAGTGTGGTTTGTGGCTCTATAATATGAATGCCTATGTCTTTTAACAACAATAGTCAAGTCTTCCAATGGACTTTTTAGTGAAACCCAAAAGATAGCTTTATTTTCTCTTTGTTTACTCAAATATTGAATGCTTATGTCTTATAAATTTAGTAGGAAATTATTCTAATGACTTGCTTATGACACCCCATAGAATATATTATATTTAGCACTTTGGACACTGTAGCTTATTCACTTAAATCTCTGATAAATTGTGTGTCTGCTATGCACAGTCTGGTTAGCACAGTTAGTAAGGCATTGGGTTTGCACTATCAAATTAAGACTGTCATTGGTTCGAATCCCATGTTATCATGTTTTTATTTTACAAGTGTGGTTTGTGGCTCAATAATATGAATGCCTATGTCTTTTAACAACAATAGTCAAGTCTTCCAATGGACTTTTTAGTGACACCGAATAGATAGCTTTATTTTCTCTTTGTTTACTCAAATATTGAATGCTCATGTCTTATAAATTTAGCAGGAAAGTATTCTAATGACTTGCTTATGACACCCCATAGAATATATTTTGTTTAGTACCTTGGACACTGTAGCTTATTCACTTAAATCTCTGATAAATTGTGTGTCTGGTATGTACAGTCTGGTTAGCACAGTTAGTAAGATGATGGGTTTGCACTATCAAATTAAGACTGTCATTGGTTCGAATCCCATGTTATCATGTTTTTATTTTACTAGTGTGGTTTGTGGCTCTATAATATGAATGTCTATGTCTTTTAACAACAATTGTAAAGTCTTCCAATGGACTTTTTAGTGAAACCCAAAAGATAGCTTTATTTTCTCTTTGTTTACTCAAATATTGAATGCTTATATCTTATAAATTTAGTAGGAAAGTATTCTAATGACTTGCTTATGACACCCCGTAGAATATATTATGTTTAGTACCTTGGACACTGTAGCTTATTCACTTAAATATCTGATAAATTGTGTTTTTGGTATGCACAGTCTGGTTAGCACAGTTAGTAAGGTGTTGGGTTTGCGCTATCAAATTAAGACTGTCATTGGTTCGAATCCCATGTTATCACGTTTTTATTTTACTAGTGTGGTTTGTGGCTCTATAATATGAATGCCTATGTCTTTTAACAACAATAGTCAAGTCTTCCAATGGACTTTTTAGTGAAACCCAAAATATAGCTTTATTTTCTCTTTGTTTACTCAAATATTGAATGCTTATGTCTTATAAATTTAGTAGGAAAGTATTCTAATGACTTGCTTATGACACCCCATAGAATATATTATGTTTAGTACCTTGGACACTGTAGCTTATTCACTTAAATCTCTGATAAATTGTGTGCCTGCTATGCACAGTCTGGTTAGCACAGTTAGTAAGGTGTTGGGTTTGCACTATCAAATTAAGACTGTCATTGGTTCGAATCCCATGTTATCATGTTTTTATTTTACTAGTGTAGTTTGTGGCTCTATAATATGAATGCCTATGTCTTTTAACAACAATAGTCAAGTCTTCCAATGGACTTTTTAGTGACACCCAATAGATAGCTTTATTTTCTCTTTGTTTACTCAAATATTGAATGCTCATGTCTTATAAATTTAGTAGGAAAGTATTCTAATGACTTGCTTATGACACCCCATAGAATATATTTTGTTTAGTACCTTGGACACTGTAGCTTATTCACTTAAATCTCTGATAAATTGTGTGTTTGGTATGCACAGTCTGCTTAGCACAGTTAGTAAGATGTTGGGTTTGCACTATCAAATTAAGACTGTCATTTGTTCGAATCCCATGTTATCATGTTTTTATTTTACTAGTGTGGTTTGTGGCTCTATAATATGAATGCCTATGTCTTTTAACAACAATAGTCAAGTCTTCCAATGGACTTTTTAGTGAAACCCAAAAGATAGCTTTATTTTCTCTTTGTTTACTCAAATATTGAATGCTTATGTCTTATAAATTTAGTAGGAAAGTATTCTAATGACTTGCTTATGACACCCCATAGAATATATTATGTTTAGTACCTTGGACACTGTAGCTTATTCACTTAAATCTCTGATAAATTGTGTGTCTGCTATGCACAGTCTGGTTAGCACAGTTAGTAAGGTGTTGGGTTTGCACTATCAAATTAAGACTGTCATTGGTTCGAATCCCATGTTATCATGTTTTTATTTTACTAGTGTGGTTTGTGGCTCTATAATATGAATGCCTATGTCTTTTAACAACAATAGTCAAGTCTTCCAATGGACTTTTTAGTGACACCCAATAGATAGCTTTATTTTCTCTTTGTGTACTCAAATATAGAATGCTCATGTCTTATAAATTTAGTAGGAAAGTATTCTAATGACTTGCTTATGACACCCCATAGAATATATTTTGTTTAGTACCTTGGACACTGTAGCTTATTCACTTAAATCTCTGATAAATTGTGTGTCTGGTATGTACAGTCTGGTTAGCACAGTTAGTAAGAAGATTGGTTTTCCACTATCAAATTAAGACTGTCATTGGTTCGAATCCCATGTTATCATGTTTTTATTTTACTAGTATGGTTTGTGGCTCTATAATATGAATGCCTATGTCTTTTAACAACAATAGTCAAGTCTTCCAATTGACTTTTTAGTGAAAACCAATAGATAGCTTTATTTTCTCTTTGTTTACTCAAATATTGAATGCTTATATCTTATAAATTTAGTAGGAAAGTATTCTAATGACTTGCTTATGACACCCCGTAGAATATATTATGTTTAGTACCTTGGACACTGTAGCTTATTCACTTAAATCTCTGATAAATTGTGTGTTTGGTATGCACAGTCTGGTTAGCACAGTTAGTAAGGTGTTGGGTTTGCGCTATCAAATTAAGACTGTCATTGGTTCGAATCCCATGTTATCATGTTTTTATTTTACTAGTGTGGTTTGTGGCTCTATAATATGAATGCCTATGTCTTTTAACAACAATAGTCAAGTCTTCCAATGGACTTTTTAGTTACACCCAATAGATAGCTTTATTTTCTCTTTGTTTACTCAAATATTGAATGCTCATGTCTTATAAATTTAGTAGGAAAGTATTCTAATGACTTGCTTATGACACCCCATAGAATATATTTTGTTTAGTACATTGGACACTGTAGCTAATTCACTTAAATCTCTGATAAATTGTGTGTCTGGTATGCACAGTCTGGTTAGCACAGTTAGTAAGATGATGGGTTTGCACTATCAAATTAAGACTGTCATTGGTTCGAATCCCATGTTATCATGTTTTTATTTTACTAGTGTGGTTTGTGGCTCTATAATATGAATGCCTATGTCTTTTAACAACAATAGTCAAGTCTTTCAATTGACTTTTTAGTGAAAACCAATAGATAGCTTTATTTTCTCTTTGTTTACTCAAATATTGAATGCTTATATCTTATAAATTTAGTAGGACTGTATTCTAATGACTTGCTTATGACACCCCATAGAATATATTATATTTAGCACTTTGGACACTGTAGCTTATTCACTTAAATCTCTGATAAATTGTGTGTCTGCTATGCACAGTCTGGTTAGCACAGTTAGTAAGGCATTGGGTTTGCACTATCAAATTAAGACTGTCATTGGTTCGAATCCCATGTTATCATGTTTTTATTTTACTAGTGTGGTTTGTGGCTCTATAATATGAATGCCTATGTCTTTTAACAACAATAGTCAAGTCTTCCAATGGACTTTTTAGTGACACCGAATAGATAGCTTTATTTTCTCTTTGTTTACTCAAATATTGAATGCTCATGTCTTATAAATTTAGCAGGAAAGTATTCTAATGACTTGCTTATGACACCCCATAGAATATATTTTGTTTAGTACCTTGGACACTGTAGCTTATTCACTTAAATCTCTGATAAATTGTGTGTCTGGTATGCACAGTCTGGTTAGCACAGTTAGTAAGATGATGGGTTTGCACTATCAAATTAAGACTGTCATTGGTTCGAATCACATGTTATCATGTTTTTATTTTACTAGTGTGGTTTGTGGCTCTATAATATGAATGTCTATGTCTTTTAACAACAATTGTAAAGTCTTCCAATTGACTTTTTAGTGAAAACCAATAGATAGCTTTATTTTCTCTTTGTTTACTCAAATATTGAATGCTTATATCTTATAAATTTAGTAGGAAAGTATTCTAATGACTTGCTTATGACACCCCGTAGAATATATTATGTTTAGTACCTTGGACACTGTAGCTTATTCACTTAAATCTCTGATAAATTGTGTGTCTGCTATGCACAGTCTGGTTAGCACAGTTAGTAAGGTGTTAGGTTTGCACTATCAAATTAAGACTGTTATTGGTTCGAATCCCATGTTATCATGTTTTTATTTTACTAGTGTGGTTTGTGGCTCTATAATATGAATGCCTATGTCTTTTAACAACAATAGTCAAGTCTTCCAATGGACTTTTTAGTGACACCCAATAGATAGCTTTATTTTCTCTTTGTTTACTCAAATATTGAATGCTCATGTCTTATAAATTTAGTAGGAAAGTATTCTAATGACTTGCTTATGACACCCCATAGAATATATTATGTTTAGTACCTTGGACACTGTAGCTTATTCACTTAAATCTCTGATAAATTGTGTGTCTGGTATGCACAGTCTGGTTAGCACAGTTAGTAAGATGATGGGTTTGCACTATCAAATTAAGACTGTCATTGGTTCGAATTCCATGTTATCATGTTTTTATTTTACTAGTGTGGTTTGTGGCTCTATAATATGAATGCCTATGTCTTTTAACAACAATAGTCAAGTCTTCCAATGGACTTTTTAGTGACACCCAATAGATAGCTTTATTTTCTCTTTGTTTACTCAAATATTGAATGCTTATGTCTTATAAATTTAGTAGGAAAGTATTCTAATGACTTGCTTATGACACCCCGTAGAATATATTATGTTTAGTACCTTGGACACTGTAGCTTATTCACTTAAATCTCTGATAAATTGTGTGTTTGGTATGCACAGTCTGGTTAGCACAGTTAGTAAGGTGTTGGGTTTGCGCTATCAAATTAAGACTGTCATTGGTTCGAATCCCATGTTATCATGTTTTTATTTTACTAGTGTGGTTTGTGGCTCTATAATATGAATGCCTATGTCTTTTAACAACAATAGTCAAGTCTTCCAATGGACTTTTTAGTGACACCCAATAGATAGCTTTATTTTCTCTTTGTTTACTCAAATATTGAATGCTCATGTCTTATAAATTTAGTAGGAAAGTATTCTAATGACTTGCTTATGACACCCCATAGAATATATTTTGTTTAGTACATTGGACACTGTAGCTAATTCACTTAAATCTCTGATAAATTGTGTGTCTGGTATGCACAGTCTGGTTAGCACAGTTAGTAAGATGATGGGTTTGCACTATCAAATTAAGACTGTCATTGGTTCGAATCCCATGTTATCATGTTTTTATTTTACTAGTGTGGTTTGTGGCTCTATAATATGAATGCCTATGTCTTTTAACAACAATAGTCAAGTCTTTCAATTGACTTTTTAGTGAAAACCAATAGATAGCTTTATTTTCTCTTTGTTTACTCAAATATTGAATGCTTATATCTTATAAATTTAGTAGGACTGTATTCTAATGACTTGCTTATGACACCCCATAGAATATATTATATTTAGCACTTTGGACACTGTAGCTTATTCACTTAAATCTCTGATAAATTGTGTGTCTGCTATGCACAGTCTGGTTAGCACAGTTAGTAAGGCATTGGGTTTGCACTATCAAATTAAGACTGTCATTGGTCCGAATCCCATGTTATCATGTTTTTATTTTACTAGTGTGGTTTGTGGCTCTATAATATGAATGCCTATGTCTTTTAACAACAATAGTCAAGTCTTCCAATGGACTTTTTAGTGACACCGAATAGATAGCTTTATTTTCTCTTTGTTTACTCAAATATTGAATGCTCATGTCTTATAAATTTAGCAGGAAAGTATTCTAATGACTTGCTTATGACACCCCATAGAATATATTTTGTTTAGTACCTTGGACACTGTAGCTTATTCACTTAAATCTCTGATAAATTGTGTGTCTGGTATGCACAGTCTGGTTAGCACAGTTAGTAAGATGATGGGTTTGCACTATCAAATTAAGACTGTCATTGGTTCGAATCACATGTTATCATGTTTTTATTTTACTAGTGTGGTTTGTGGCTCTATAATATGAATGTCTATGTCTTTTAACAACAATTGTAAAGTCTTCCAATTGACTTTTTAGTGAAAACCAATAGATAGCTTTATTTTCTCTTTGTTTACTCAAATATTGAATGCTTATATCTTATAAATTTAGTAGGAAAGTATTCTAATGACTTGCTTATGACACCCCGTAGAATATATTATGTTTAGTACCTTGGACACTGTAGCTTATTCACTTAAATCTCTGATAAATTGTGTGTCTGCTATGCACAGTCTGGTTAGCACAGTTAGTAAGGTGTTAGGTTTGCACTATCAAATTAAGACTGTTATTGGTTCGAATCCCATGTTATCATGTTTTTATTTTACTAGTGTGGTTTGTGGCTCTATAATATGAATGCCTATGTCTTTTAACAACAATAGTCAAGTCTTCCAATGGACTTTTTAGTGACACCCAATAGATAGCTTTATTTTCTCTTTGTTTACTCAAATATTGAATGCTCATGTCTTATAAATTTAGTAGGAAAGTATTCTAATGACTTGCTTATGACACCCCATAGAATATATTATGTTTAGTACCTTGGACACTGTAGCTTATTCACTTAAATCTCTGATAAATTGTGTGTCTGGTATGCACAGTCTGGTTAGCACAGTTAGTAAGATGATGGGTTTGCACTATCAAATTAAGACTGTCATTGGTTCGAATTCCATGTTATCATGTTTTTATTTTACTAGTGTGGTTTGTGGCTCTATAATATGAATGCCTATGTCTTTTAACAACAATAGTCAAGTCTTCCAATGGACTTTTTAGTGACACCCAATAGATAGCTTTATTTTCTCTTTGTTTACTCAAATATTGAATGCTTATGTCTTATAAATTTAGTAGGAAAGTATTCTAATGACTTGCTTATGACACCCCATTGAATATATTATGTTTAGCACCTTGGACACTGTAGCTTATTCACTTAAATCTCTGATAAATTGTGTGTCTGCTATGCACAGTCTGGTTAGCACAGTTAGTAAGGCATTGGGTTTGCACTATCAAATTAAGACTGTCATTGGTTCGAATCCCATGTTATCATGTTTTTATTTTACTAGTGTGGTTTGTGGCTCTATAATATGAATGCCTATGTCTTTTAACAACAATAGTCAAGTCTTCCAATGGACTTTTTAGTGAAACCCAAAAGATAGCTTTATTTTCTCTTTGTTTACTCAAATATTGAATGCTTATGTCTTATAAATTTAGTAGGAAAGTATTCTAATGACTTGCTTATGACACCCCATAGAATATATTATGTTTAGTACCTTGGACACTGTAGCTTATTCACTTAAATCTCTGATAAATTGTGTGTTTGGTATGCACAGTCTGGTTAGCACAGTTAGTAAGGTGTTGGGTTTGCACTATCAAATTAAGACTGTCATTGGTTCGAATCCCATGTTATCATGTTTTTATTTTACTAGTGTGGTTTGTGGCTCTATAATATGAATGCCTATGTCTTTTAACAACAATAGTCAAGTCTTACAATGGACTTTTTAGTGAAACCCAATAGATAGCTTTATTTTCTCTTTGTTTACTCAAATATTGAATGCTCATGTCTTATAAATTTAGTAGGAAAGTATTCTAATGACTTGCTTATGACACCCCATAGAATATATTTTGTTTAGTACCTTGGACACTGTAGCTTATTCACTTAAATCTCTGATAAGTTGTGTGTCTGCTATGCACAGTCTGGTTAGCACAGTTAGTAAGATGATGGGTTTGCACTATCAAATTAAGACTGTCATTGGTTCGAATCCCATGTTATCATGTTTTTATTTTACTAGTGTGGTTTGTGGCTCTATAATATGAATGCCTATGTCTTTTAACAACAATAGTCAAGTCTTCCAATTGACTTTTTAGTGAAAACCAATAGATAGCTTTATTTTCTCTTTGTTTACTCAAATATTGAATGCTTATATCTTATAAATTTAGTAGGAAAGTATTCTAATGACTTGCTCATGACACCCCGTAGAATATATTATGTTTAGTACCTTGGATACTGTAGCTTATTCACTTAAATCTCTGATAAATTGTGTGTTTGGTATGCACAGTCTGGTTAGCACAGTTAGTAAGGTGTTGGGTTTGCGCTATCAAATTAAGACTGTCATTGGTTTGAATCCCATGTTATCATGTTTTTATTTTACTAGTGTGGTTTGTGGCTCTATAATATGAATGCCTATGTCTTTTAACAACAATAGTCAAGTCTTCCAATGGACTTTTTAGTGAAACCCAAAAGATAGCTTTATTTTCTCTTTGTTTACTCAAATATTGAATGCTTATGTCTTATAAATTTAGTAGGAAAGTTTTCTAATGACTTGCTTATGACACCCCATAGAATATATTATGTTTAGTACCTTGGACACTGTAGCTTATTCACTTAAATCTCTGATAAATTGCGTGTCTGCTATGCACAGTCTGGTTAGCACAGTTAGTAAGATGATGGGTTTGCACTATCAAATTAAGACTGTCATTGGTTCGAATCCCATGTTTTCATGTTTTTATTTTACTAGTGTGGTTTGTGGCTCTATAATATGAATGCCTATGTCTTTTAACAACAATAGTCAAGTCTTCCAATGGACTTTTTAGTGACACCCAATAGATAGCTTTATTTTCTCTTTGTTTACTCAAATATTGAATGCTTATGTCTTATAAATTTAGTAGGAAAGTATTCTAATGACTTGCTTATGACACCCCATTGAATATATTATGTTTAGCACCTTGGACACTGTAGCTTATTCACTTAAATCTCTGATAAATTGTGTGTCTGCTATGCACAGTCTGGTTAGCACAGTTAGTAAGGCATTGGGTTTGCACTATCAAATTAAGACTGTCATTGGTTCGAATCCCATGTTATCATGTTTTTATTTTACTAGTGTGGTTTGTGGCTCTATAATATGAATGCCTATGTCTTTTAACAACAATAGTCAAGTCTTCCAATGGACTTTTTAGTGACACCCAATAGATAGCTTTATTTTCTCTTTGTTTACTCAAATATTGAATGCTCATGTCTTATAAATTTAGTAGGAAAGTATTCTAATGACTTGCTTATGACACCCCATAGAATATATTATGTTTAGTACCTTGGACACTGTAGCTTATTCACTTAAATCTCTGATAAATTGTGTGTCTGGTATGCACAGTCTGGTTAGCACAGTTAGTAAGATGATGGGTTTGCACTATCAAATTAAGACTGTCATTGGTTCGAATTCCATGTTATCATGTTTTTATTTTACTAGTGTGGTTTGTGGCTCTATAATATGAATGCCTATGTCTTTTAACAACAATAGTCAAGTCTTCCAATGGACTTTTTAGTGACACCCAATAGATAGCTTTATTTTCTCTTTGTTTACTCAAATATTGAATGCTTATGTCTTATAAATTTAGTAGGAAAGTATTCTAATGACTTGCTTATGACACCCCATAGAATATATTATGTTTAGTACCTTGGACACTGTAGCTTATTCACTTAAATCTCTGATAAATTGTGTGTCTGGTATGCACAGTCTGGTTAGCACAGTTAGTAAGATGATGGGTTTGCACTATCAAATTAAGACTGTCATTGGTTCGAATCCCATGTTTTTATTTTACTAGTGTGGTTTGTGGCTCTATAATATGAATGCCTATGTCTTTTAACAACAATAGTCAAGTCTTCCAATGGACTTTTTAGTGACACCCAATAGATAGCTTTATTTTCTCTTTGTTTACTCAAATATTGAATGCTTATGTCTTATAAATTTAGTAGGAAAGTATTCTAATGACTTGCTTATGACACCCCATTGAATATATTATGTTTAGCACCTTGGACACTGTAGCTTATTCACTTAAATCTCTGATAAATTGTGTGTCTGCTATGCACAGTCTGGTTAGCACAGTTAGTAAGGCATTGGGTTTGCACTATCAAATTAAGACTGTCATTGGTTCGAATCCCATGTTATCATGTTTTTATTTTACTAGTGTGGTTTGTGGCTCTATAATATGAATGCCTATGTCTTTTAACAACAATAGTCAAGTCTTCCAATGGACTTTTTAGTGACACCCAATAGATAGCTTTATTTTCTCTTTGTTTACTCAAATATTGAATGCTCATGTCTTATAAATTTAGTAGGAAAGTATTCTAATGACTTGCTTATGACACCCCATAGAATATATTATGTTTAGTACCTTGGACACTGTAGCTTATTCACTTAAATCTCTGATAAATTGTGTGTCTGGTATGCACAGTCTGGTTAGCACAGTTAGTAAGATGATGGGTTTGCACTATCAAATTAAGACTGTCATTGGTTCGAATTCCATGTTATCATGTTTTTATTTTACTAGTGTGGTTTGTGGCTCTATAATATGAATGCCTATGTCTTTTAACAACAATAGTCAAGTCTTCCAATGGACTTTTTAGTGACACCCAATAGATAGCTTTATTTTCTCTTTGTTTACTCAAATATTGAATGCTTATGTCTTATAAATTTAGTAGGAAAGTATTCTAATGACTTGCTTATGACACCCCATTGAATATATTATGTTTAGCACCTTGGACACTGTAGCTTATTCACTTAAATCTCTGATAAATTGTGTGTCTGCTATGCACAGTCTGGTTAGCACAGTTAGTAAGGCATTGGGTTTGCACTATCAAATTAAGACTGTCATTGGTTCGAATCCCATGTTATCATGTTTTTATTTTACTAGTGTGGTTTGTGGCTCTATAATATGAATGCCTATGTCTTTTAACAACAATAGTCAAGTCTTCCAATGGACTTTTTAGTGAAACCCAAAAGATAGCTTTATTTTCTCTTTGTTTACTCAAATATTGAATGCTTATGTCTTATAAATTTAGTAGGAAAGTATTCTAATGACTTGCTTATGACACCCCATAGAATATATTATGTTTAGTACCTTGGACACTGTAGCTTATTCACTTAAATCTCTGATAAATTGTGTGTTTGGTATGCACAGTCTGGTTAGCACAGTTAGTAAGGTGTTGGGTTTGCACTATCAAATTAAGACTGTCATTGGTTCGAATCCCATGTTATCATGTTTTTATTTTACTAGTGTGGTTTGTGGCTCTATAATATGAATGCCTATGTCTTTTAACAACAATAGTCAAGTCTTCCAATGGACTTTTTAGTGACACCCACTAGATAGCTTTATTTTCTCTTTGTTTACTCAAATATTGAATGCTCATGTCTTATAAATTTAGTAGGAAAGTATTCTAATGACTTGCTTATGACACCCCATAGAATATATTTTGTTTAGTACCTTGGACACTGTAGCTTATTCACTTAAATCTCTGATAAGTTGTGTGTCTGCTATGCACAGTCTGGTTAGCACAGTTAGTAAGATGATGGGTTTGCACTATCAAATTAAGACTGTCATTGGTTCGAATCCCATGTTATCATGTTTTTATTTTACTAGTGTGGTTTGTGGCTCTATAATATGAATGCCTATGTCTTTTAACAACAATAGTCAAGTCTTCCAATTGACTTTTTAGTGAAAACCAATAGATAGCTTTATTTTCTCTTTGTTTACTCAAATATTGAATGCTTATATCTTATAAATTTAGTAGGAAAGTATTCTAATGACTTGCTCATGACACCCCGTAGAATATATTATGTTTAGTACCTTGGATACTGTAGCTTATTCACTTAAATCTCTGATAAATTGTGTGTTTGGTATGCACAGTCTGGTTAGCACAGTTAGTAAGGTGTTGGGTTTGCGCTATCAAATTAAGACTGTCATTGGTTTGAATCCCATGTTATCATGTTTTTATTTTACTAGTGTGGTTTGTGGCTCTATAATATGAATGCCTATGTCTTTTAACAACAATAGTCAAGTCTTCCAATGGACTTTTTAGTGAAACCCAAAAGATAGCTTTATTTTCTCTTTGTTTACTCAAATATTGAATGCTTATGTCTTATAAATTTAGTAGGAAAGTTTTCTAATGACTTGCTTATGACACCCCATAGAATATATTATGTTTAGTACCTTGGACACTGTAGCTTATTCACTTAAATCTCTGATAAATTGCGTGTCTGCTATGCACAGTCTGGTTAGCACAGTTAGTAAGGTGTTGGGTTTGCACTATCAAATTAAGACTGTCATTGGTTCGAATCCCATGTTATCATGTTTTTATTTTACTAGTGTGGTTTGTGGCTCTATAATATCAATGCCTATGTCTTTTAACAACAATAGTCAAGTCTTCCAATGGACTTTTTAGTGAAAACCAATAGATAGCTTTATTTTCTCTTTGTTAACTCAAATATTGAATGCTTATATCTTATAAATTTAGTAGGAAAGTATTCTAATGACTTGCTTATGACACCCCGTAGAATATATTATGTTTAGTACCTTGGACACTGTAGCTTATTCACTTAAATCTCTGATAAATTGTGTGTTTGGTATGCACAGTCTGGTTAGCACAGTTAGTAAGGTGTTGGGTATGCGCTATCAAATTAAGACTGTCATTGGTACGAATCCCATGTTATCATGTTTTTATTTTACTAGTGTGGTTTGTGGCTCTATAATATGAATGCCTATGTCTTTTAACAACAATAGTCAAGTCTTCCAATGGACTTTTTAGTGAAACCCAAAAGATAGCTTTATTTTCTCTTTGTTTACTCAAATATTGAATGCTTATGTCTTATAAATTTAGTAGGAAAGTATTTTAATGACTTGCTTATGACACCCCATAGAATATATTATATTTAGCACTTTGGACACTGTAGCTTATTCACTTAAATCTCTGATAAATTGTGTGCCTGCTATGCACAGTCTGGTTAGCACAGTTAGTAAGGCATTGGGTTTGCACTATCAAATTAAGACTGTCATTGGTTCGAATCCCATGTTATCATGTTTTTATTTTACTAGTGTGGTTTGTGGCTCTATAATATGAATGCCTATGTCTTTTAACAACAATAGTCAAGTCTTCCAATGGACTTTTTAGTGACACCGAATAGATAGCTTTATTTTCTCTTTGTTTACTCAAATATTGAATGCTCATGTCTTATAAATTTAGCAGGAAAGTATTCTAATGACTTGCTTATGACACCCCATAGAATATATTTTGTTTAGTACCTTGGACACTGTAGCTTATTCACTTAAATCTCTGATAAATTGTGTGTCTGGTATGCACAGTCTGGTTAGCACAGTTAGTAAGATGATGGGTTTGCACTATCAAATTAAGATTGTCATTGGTTCGAATCCCATGTTATCATGTTTTTATTTTACTAGTGTGGTTTGTGGCTCTATAATATGAATGTCTATGTATTTTAACAACAATTGTAAAGTCTTCCAATTGACTTTTTAGTGAAAACCAATAGATAGCTTTATTTTCTCTTTGTTTACTCAAATATTGAATGCTTATATCTTATAAATTTAGTAGGAAAGTATTTTAATGACTTGCTTATGACACCCCGTAGAATATATTATGTTTAGTACCTTGGACACTGTAGCTTATTCACTTAAATCTCTGATAAATAGTGTGTCTGCTATGCACAGTCTGGTTAGCACAGTTAGAAAGGTGTTGGGTTTGCACTATCAAATTAAGACTGTTATTGGTTCGAATCCCATGTTATCATGTTTTTATTTTACTAGTGTGGTTTGTGGCTCTATAATATGAATGCCTATGTCTTTTAACAACAATAGTCAAGTCTTCCAATGGACTTTTTAGTGACACCCAATAGATAGCTTTATTTTCTCTTTGTTTACTCAAATATTGAATGCTCATGTCTTATAAATTTAGTAGGAAAGTATTCTAATGACTTGCTTATGACACCCCATAGAATATATTATGTTTAGTACCTTGGACACTGTAGCTTATTCACTTAAATCTCTGATAAATTGTGTGTCTGGTATGCACAGTCTGGTTAGCACAGTTAGTAAGATGATGGGTTTGCACTATCAAATTAAGACTGTCATTGGTTCGAATCCCATGTTTTCATGTTTTTATTTTACTAGTGTGGTTTGTGGCTCTATAATATGAATGCCTATGTCTTTTAACAACAATAGTCAAGTCTTCCAATGGACTTTTTAGTGACACCCAATAGATAGCTTTATTTTCTCTTTGTTTACTCAAATATTGAATGCTTATGTCTTATAAATTTAGTAGGAAAGTATTCTAATGACTTGCTTATGACACCCCATTGAATATATTATGTTTAGCACCTTGGACACTGTAGCTTATTCACTTAAATCTCTGATAAATTGTGTGTCTGCTATGCACAGTCTGGTTAGCACAGTTAGTAAGGCATTGGGTTTGCACTATCAAATTAAGACTGTCATTGGTTCGAATCCCATGTTATCATGTTTTTATTTTACTAGTGTGGTTTGTGGCTCTATAATATGAATGCCTATGTCTTTTAACAACAATAGTCAAGTCTTCCAATGGACTTTTTAGTGAAACCCAAAAGATAGCTTTATTTTCTCTTTGTTTACTCAAATATTGAATGCTTATGTCTTATAAATTTAGTAGGAAAGTATTCTAATGACTTGCTTATGACACCCCATAGAATATATTAAGTTTAGTACCTTGGACACTGTAGCTTATTCACTTAAATCTCTGATAAATTGTGTGTTTGGTATGCACAGTCTGGTTAGCACAGTTAGTAAGGTGTTGTGTTTGCACTATCAAATTAAGACTGTCATTGGTTCGAATCCCTTGTTATCATGTTTTTATTTTACTAGTGTGGTTTGTGGCTCTATAATATGAATGCCTATGTCTTTTAACAACAATAGTCAAGTCTTCCAATGGACTTTTTAGTGACACCGAATAGATAGCTTTATTTTCTCTTTGTTTACTCAAATATTGAATGCTCATGTCTTATAAATTTAGCAGGAAAGTATTCTAATGACTTGCTTATGACACCCCATAGAATATATTTTGTTTAGTACCTTGGACACTGTAGCTTATTCACTTAAATCTCTGATAAATTGTGTGTCTGGTATGCACAGTCTGGTTAGCACAGTTAGTAAGATGATGGGTTTGCACTATCAAATTAAGATTGTCATTGGTTCGAATCCCATGTTATCATGTTTTTATTTTACTAGTGTGGTTTGTGGCTCTATAATATGAATGTCTATGTATTTTAACAACAATTGTAAAGTCTTCCAATTGACTTTTTAGTGAAAACCAATAGATAGCTTTATTTTCTCTTTGTTTACTCAAATATTGAATGCTTATATCTTATAAATTTAGTAGGAAAGTATTCTAATGACTTGCTTATGACACCCCGTAGAATATATTATGTTTAGTACCTTGGACACTGTAGCTTATTCACTTAAATCTCTGATAAATAGTGTGTCTGCTATGCACAGTCTGGTTAGCACAGTTAGAAAGGTGTTGGGTTTGCACTATCAAATTAAGACTGTTATTGGTTCGAATCCCATGTTATCATGTTTTTATTTTACTAGTGTGGTTTGTGGCTCTATAATATGAATGCCTATGTCTTTTAACAACAATAGTCAAGTCTTCCAATGGACTTTTTAGTGACACCCAATAGATAGCTTTATTTTCTCTTTGTTTACTCAAATATTGAATGCTCATGTCTTATAAATTTAGTAGGAAAGTATTCTAATGACTTGCTTATGACACCCCATAGAATATATTATGTTTAGTACCTTGGACACTGTAGCTTATTCACTTAAATCTCTGATAAATTGAGTGTCTGGTATGCACAGTCTGGTTAGCACAGTTAGTAAGATGATGGGTTTGCACTATCAAATTAAGACTGTCATTGGTTCGAATCCCATGTTTTCATGTTTTTATTTTACTAGTGTGGTTTGTGGCTCTATAATATGAATGCCTATGTCTTTTAACAACAATAGTCAAGTCTTCCAATGGACTTTTTAGTGACACCCAATAGATAGCTTTATTTTCTCTTTGTTTACTCAAATATTGAATGCTTATGTCTTATAAATTTAGTAGGAAAGTATTCTAATGACTTGCTTATGACACCCCATTGAATATATTATGTTTAGCACCTTGGACACTGTAGCTTATTCACTTAAATCTCTGATAAATTGTGTGTCTGCTATGCACAGTCTGGTTAGCACAGTTAGTAAGGCATTGGGTTTGCACTATCAAATTAAGACTGTCATTGGTTCGAATCCCATGTTATCATGTTTTTATTTTACTAGTGTGGTTTGTGGCTCTATAATATGAATGCCTATGTCTTTTAACAACAATAGTCAAGTCTTCCAATGGACTTTTTAGTGAAACCCAAAAGATAGCTTTATTTTCTCTTTGTTTACTCAAATATTGAATGCTTATGTCTTATAAATTTAGTAGGAAAGTATTCTAATGACTTGCTTATGACACCCCATAGAATATATTAAGTTTAGTACCTTGGACACTGTAGCTTATTCACTTAAATCTCTGATAAATTGTGTGTTTGGTATGCACAGTCTGGTTAGCACAGTTAGTAAGGTGTTGTGTTTGCACTATCAAATTAAGACTGTCATTGGTTCGAATCCCTTGTTATCATGTTTTTATTTTACTAGTGTGGTTTGTGGCTCTATAATATGAATGCCTATGTCTTTTAACAACAATAGTCAAGTCTTCCAATGGACTTTTTAGTGACACCGAATAGATAGCTTTATTTTCTCTTTGTTTACTCAAATATTGAATGCTCATGTCTTATAAATTTAGTAGGAAAGTATTCTAATGACTTGCTTATGACACCCCATAGAATATATTATGTTTAGTACCTTGGACACTGTAGCTTATTCACTTAAATCTCTGATAAATTGTGTGTCTGGTATGCACAGTCTGGTTAGCACAGTTAGTAAGATGATGGGTTTGCACTATCAAATTAAGACTGTCATTGGTTCGAATCCCATGTTTTCATGTTTTTATTTTACTAGTGTGGTTTGTGGCTCTATAATATGAATGCCTATGTCTTTTAACAACAATAGTCAAGTCTTCCAATGGACTTTTTAGTGACACCCAATAGATAGCTTTATTTTCTCTTTGTTTACTCAAATATTGAATGCTTATGTCTTATAAATTTAGTAGGAAAGTATTCTAATGACTTGCTTATGACACCCCATTGAATATATTATGTTTAGCACCTTGGACACTGTAGCTTATTCACTTAAATCTCTGATAAATTGTGTGTCTGCTATGCACAGTCTGGTTAGCACAGTTAGTAAGGCATTGGGTTTGCACTATCAAATTAAGACTGTCATTGGTTCGAATCCCATGTTATCATGTTTTTATTTTACTAGTGTGGTTTGTGGCTCTATAATATGAATGCCTATGTCTTTTAACAACAATAGTCAAGTCTTCCAATGGACTTTTTAGTGAAACCCAAAAGATAGCTTTATTTTCTCTTTGTTTACTCAAATATTGAATGCTTATGTCTTATAAATTTAGTAGGAAAGTATTCTAATGACTTGCTTATGACACCCCATAGAATATATTAAGTTTAGTACCTTGGACACTGTAGCTTATTCACTTAAATCTCTGATAAATTGTGTGTTTGGTATGCACAGTCTGGTTAGCACAGTTAGTAAGGTGTTGTGTTTGCACTATCAAATTAAGACTGTCATTGGTTCGAATCCCTTGTTATCATGTTTTTATTTTACTAGTGTGGTTTGTGGCTCTATAATATGAATGCCTATGTCTTTTAACAACAATAGTCAAGTCTTCCAATGGACTTTTTAGTGAAACCCAAAAGATAGCTTTATTTTCTCTTTGTTTACTCAAATATTGAATGCTTATATCTTATAAATTTAGTAGGAAAGTATTCTAATGACTTGCTCATGACACCCCGTAGAATATATTATGTTTAGTACCTTGGACACTGTAGCTTATTCACTTAAATCTCTGATAAATTGTGTGTTTGGTATGCACAGTCTGGTTAGCACAGTTAGTAAGGTGTTGTGTTTGCACTATCAAATTAAGACTGTCATTGGTTTGAATCCCATGTTATCATGTTTTTATTTTACTAGTGTGGTTTGTGGCTCTATAATATGAATGCCTATGTCTTTTAACAACAATAGTCAAGTCTTCCAATGGACTTTTTAGTGAAACCCAAAAGATAGCTTTATTTTCTCTTTGTTTACTCAAATATTGAATGCTTATGTCTTATAAATTTAGTAGGAAAGTTTTCTAATGACTTGCTTATGACACCCCATAGAATATATTATGTTTAGTACCTTGGACACTGTAGCTTATTCACTTAAATCTCTGATAAATTGCGTGTCTGCTATGCACAGTCTGGTTAGCACAGTTAGTAAGGTGTTGGGTTTGCACTATCAAATTAAGACTGTCATTGGTTCGAATCCCATGTTATCATGTTTTTATTTTACTAGTGTGGTTTGTGGCTCTATAATATCAATGCCTATGTCTTTTAACAACAATAGTCAAGTCTTCCAATGGACTTTTTAGTGAAAACCAATAGATAGCTTTATTTTCTCTTTGTTTACTCAAATATTGAATGCTTATATCTAATAAATTTAGTAGGAAATATTCTAATGACTTGCTTATGACACCCCGTAGAATATATTATGTTTAGTACCTTGGACACTGTAGCTTATTCACTTAAATCTCTGATAAATTGTGTGTTTGGTATGCTCAGTCTGGTTAGCACAGTTAGTAAGGTGTTGGGTTTGCGCTATCAAATTAAGATTGTCATTGGTTCGAATCCCATGTTATCATGTTTTTATTTTACTAGTGTGGTTTGTGGCTCTATAATATGAATGCCTATGTCTTTTAACAACAATAGTCAAGTCTTCCAATGGACTTTTTAGTGAAACCCAAAAGATAGCTTTATTTTCTCTTTGTTTACTCAAATATTGAATGCTTATGTCTTATAAATTTAGTAGGAAAGTATTCTAA
The DNA here is from genome assembly GCF_028390025.1 of Pseudophryne corroboree. Taxonomy (NCBI): domain Eukaryota; kingdom Metazoa; phylum Chordata; class Amphibia; order Anura; family Myobatrachidae; genus Pseudophryne; species Pseudophryne corroboree. The sequence continues at coordinate 250,002,897 of NC_086454.1, read as the reverse complement.
TGACTTGCTTATGACACCCCATAGAATATATTATGTTTAGTACCTTGGACACTGTAGCTTATTCACTTAAATCTCTGATAAATTGTGTGTTTGGTATGCACAGTCTGGTTAGCACAGTTAGTAAGGTGTTGTGTTTGCACTATCAAATTAAGACTGTCATTGGTTCGAATCCCTTGTTATCATGTTTTTATTTTACTAGTGTGGTTTGTGGCTCTATAATATGAATGCCTATGTCTTTTAACAACAATAGTCAAGTCTTCCAATGGACTTTTTAGTGACACCCACTAGATAGCTTTATTTTCTCTTTGTTTACTCAAATATTGAATGCTCATGTCTTATAAATTTAGTAGGAAAGTATTCTAATGACTTGCTTATGACGCCCCATAGAATATATTTTGTTTAGTACCTTGGACACTGTAGCTTATTCACTTAAATCTCTGATAAGTTGTGTGTCTGGTATGCACAGTCTGGTTAGCACAGTTAGTAAGATGATGGGTTTGCACTATCAAATTAAGACTGTCATTGGTTCGAATCCCATGTTATCATGTTTTTATTTTACTAGTGTGGTTTGTGGCTCTATAATATGAATGCCTATGTCTTTTAACAACAATAGTCAAGTCTTCCAATTGACTTTTTAGTGAAAACCAATAGATAGCTTTATTTTCTCTTTGTTTACTCAAATATTGAATGCTTATATCTTATAAATTTAGTAGGAAAGTATTCTAATGACTTGCTCATGACACCCCGTAGAATATATTATGTTTAGTACCTTGGATACTGTAGCTTATTCACTTAAATCTCTGATAAATTGTGTGTTTGGTATGCACAGTCTGGTTAGCACAGTTAGTAAGGTGTTAGGTTTGCGCTATCAAATTAAGACTGTCATTGGTTTGAATCCCATGTTATCATGTTTTTATTTTACTAGTGTGGTTTGTGGCTCTATAATATGAATGCCTATGTCTTTTAACAACAATAGTCAAGTCTTCCAATGGACTTTTTAGTGAAACCCAAAAGATAGCTTTATTTTCTCTTTGTTTACTCAAATATTGAATGCTTATATCTTATAAATTAGGTAGGAAAGTATTCTAATGACTTGCTCATGACACCCCGTAGAATATATTATGTTTAGTACCTTGGACACTGTAGCTTATTCACTTAAATCTCTGATAAATTGCGTGTCTGCTATGTACAGTCTGGTTAGCACAGTTAGTAAGGTGTTGGGTTTGCACTATCAAATTAAGACTGTCATTGGTTCGAATCCCATGTTATCATGTTTTTATTTTACTAGTGTGGTTTGTGGCTCTATAATATCAATGCCTATGTCTTTTAACAACAATAGTCAAGTCTTCCAATGGACTTTTTAGTGAAAACCAATAGATAGCTTTATTTTCTCTTTGTTTACTCAAATATTGAATGCTCATGTCTTATAAATTTAGTAGGAAAGTATTCTAATGACTTGCTTATGACACCCCATAGAATATATTATGTTTAGTACCTTGGACACTGTAGCTTATTCACTTAAATCTCTGATAAATTGTGTGTCTGGTATGCACAGTCTGGTTAGCACAGTTAGTAAGATGATGGGTTTGCACTATCAAATTAAGACTGTCATTGGTTCGAATCCCATGTTTTCATGTTTTTATTTTACTAGTGTGGTTTGTGGCTCTATAATATGAATGCCTATGTCTTTTAACAACAATAGTCAAGTCTTCCAATGGACTTTTTAGTGACACCCAATAGATAGCTTTATTTTCTCTTTGTTTACTCAAATATTGAATGCTTATGTCTTATAAATTTAGTAGGAAAGTATTCTAATGACTTGCTTATGACACCCCATTGAATATATTATGTTTAGCACCTTGGACACTGTAGCTTATTCACTTAAATCTCTGATAAATTGTGTGTCTGCTATGCACAGTCTGGTTAGCACAGTTAGTAAGGCATTGGGTTTGCACTATCAAATTAAGACTGTCATTGGTTCGAATCCCATGTTATCATGTTTTTATTTTACTAGTGTGGTTTGTGGCTCTATAATATGAATGCCTATGTCTTTTAACAACAATAGTCAAGTCTTCCAATGGACTTTTTAGTGAAACCCAAAAGATAGCTTTATTTTCTCTTTGTTTACTCAAATATTGAATGCTTATGTCTTATAAATTTAGTAGGAAAGTATTCTAATGACTTGCTTATGACACCCCATAGAATATATTATGTTTAGTACCTTGGACACTGTAGCTTATTCACTTAAATCTCTGATAAATTGTGTGTTTGGTATGCACAGTCTGGTTAGCACAGTTAGTAAGGTGTTGTGTTTGCACTATCAAATTAAGACTGTCATTGGTTCGAATCCCTTGTTATCATGTTTTTATTTTACTAGTGTGGTTTGTGGCTCTATAATATGAATGCCTATGTCTTTTAACAACAATAGTCAAGTCTTCCAATGGACTTTTTAGTGACACCCACTAGATAGCTTTATTTTCTCTTTGTTTACTCAAATATTGAATGCTCATGTCTTATAAATTTAGTAGGAAAGTATTCTAATGACTTGCTTATGACGCCCCATAGAATATATTTTGTTTAGTACCTTGGACACTGTAGCTTATTCACTTAAATCTCTGATAAGTTGTGTGTCTGGTATGCACAGTCTGGTTAGCACAGTTAGTAAGATGATGGGTTTGCACTATCAAATTAAGACTGTCATTGGTTCGAATCCCATGTTATCAAGTTTTTATTTTACTAGTGTGGTTTGTGGCTCTATAATATGAATGCCTATGTCTTTTAACAACAATAGTCAAGTCTTCCAATTGACTTTTTAGTGAAAACCAATAGATAGCTTTATTTTCTCTTTGTTTACTCAAATATTGAATGCTTATATCTTATAAATTTAGTAGGAAAGTATTCTAATGACTTGCTCATGACACCCCGTAGAATATATTATGTTTAGTACCTTGGATACTGTAGCTTATTCACTTAAATCTCTGATAAATTGTGTGTTTGGTATGCACAGTCTGGTTAGCACAGTTAGTAAGGTGTTAGGTTTGCGCTATCAAATTAAGACTGTCATTGGTTTGAATCCCATGTTATCATGTTTTTATTTTACTAGTGTGGTTTGTGGCTCTATAATATGAATGCCTATGTCTTTTAACAACAATAGTCAAGTCTTCCAATGGACTTTTTAGTGAAACCCAAAAGATAGCTTTATTTTCTCTTTGTTTACTCAAATATTGAATGCTTATGTCTTATAAATTTAGTAGGAAAGTTTTCTAATGACTTGCTTATGACACCCCATAGAATATATTATGTTTAGTACCTTGGACACTGTAGCTTATTCACTTAAATCTCTGATAAATTGCGTGTCTGCTATGCACAGTCTGGTTAGCACAGTTAGTAAGGTGTTGGGTTTGCACTATCAAATTAAGACTGTCATTGGTTCGAATCCCATGTTATCATGTTTTTATTTTACTAGTGTGGTTTGTGGCTCTATAATATCAATGCCTATGTCTTTTAACAACAATAGTCAAGTCTTCCAATGGACTTTTTAGTGAAAACCAATAGATAGCTTTATTTTCTCTTTGTTTACTCAAATATTGAATGCTTATATCTAATAAATTTAGTAGGAAATATTCTAATGACTTGCTTATGACACCCCGTAGAATATATTATGTTTAGTACCTTGGACACTGTAGCTTATTCACTTAAATCTCTGATAAGTTGTGTGTTTGGTATGCTCAGTCTGGTTAGCACAGTTAGTAAGGTGTTGGGTTTGCACTATCAAATTAAGATTGTCATTGGTTCGAATCCCATGTTATCATGTTTTTATTTTACTAGTGTGGTTTGTGGCTCTATAATATGAATGCCTATGTCTTTTAACAACAATAGTCAAGTCTTCCAATGGACTTTTTAGTGAAACCCAAAAGATAGCTTTATTTTCTCTTTGTTTACTCAAATATTGAATGCTTATGTCTTATAAATTTAGTAGGAAAGTATTCTAATGACTTGCTTATGACACCCCATAGAATATATTATGTTTAGTACCTTGGACACTGTAGCTTATTCACTTAAATCTCTGATAAATTGTGTGTTTGGTATGCACAGTCTGGTTAGCACAGTTAGTAAGGTGTTGTGTTTGCACTATCAAATTAAGACTGTCATTGGTTCGAATCCCTTGTTATCATGTTTTTATTTTACTAGTGTGGTTTGTGGCTCTATAATATGAATGCCTATGTCTTTTAACAACAATAGTCAAGTCTTCCAATGGACTTTTTAGTGACACCCACTAGATAGCTTTATTTTCTCTTTGTTTACTCAAATATTGAATGCTCATGTCTTATAAATTTAGTAGGAAAGTATTCTAATGACTTGCTTATGACGCCCCATAGAATATATTTTGTTTAGTACCTTGGACACTGTAGCTTATTCACTTAAATCTCTGATAAGTTGTGTGTCTGGTATGCACAGTCTGGTTAGCACAGTTAGTAAGATGATGGGTTTGCACTATCAAATTAAGACTGTCATTGGTTCGAATCCCATGTTATCATGTTTTTATTTTACTAGTGTGGTTTGTGGCTCTATAATATGAATGCCTATGTCTTTTAACAACAATAGTCAAGTCTTCCAATTGACTTTTTAGTGAAAACCAATAGATAGCTTTATTTTCTCTTTGTTTACTCAAATATTGAATGCTTATATCTTATAAATTTAGTAGGAAAGTATTCTAATGACTTGCTCATGACACCCCGTAGAATATATTATGTTTAGTACCTTGGATACTGTAGCTTATTCACTTAAATCTCTGATAAATTGTGTGTTTGGTATGCACAGTCTGGTTAGCACAGTTAGTAAGGTGTTAGGTTTGCGCTATCAAATTAAGACTGTCATTGGTTTGAATCCCATGTTATCATGTTTTTATTTTACTAGTGTGGTTTGTGGCTCTATAATATGAATGCCTATGTCTTTTAACAACAATAGTCAAGTCTTCCAATGGACTTTTTAGTGAAACCCAAAAGATAGCTTTATTTTCTCTTTGTTTACTCAAATATTGAATGCTTATGTCTTATAAATTTAGTAGGAAAGTTTTCTAATGACTTGCTTATGACACCCCATAGAATATATTATGTTTAGTACCTTGGACACTGTAGCTTATTCACTTAAATCTCTGATAAATTGCGTGTCTGCTATGTACAGTCTGGTTAGCACAGTTAGTAAGGTGTTGGGTTTGCACTATCAAATTAAGACTGTCATTGGTTCGAATCCCATGTTATCATGTTTTTATTTTACTAGTGTGGTTTGTGGCTCTATAATATCAATGCCTATGTCTTTTAACAACAATAGTCAAGTCTTCCAATGGACTTTTTAGTGAAAACCAATAGATAGCTTTATTTTCTCTTTGTTTACTCAAATATTGAATGCTTATATCTAATAAATTTAGTAGGAAATATTCTAATGACTTGCTTATGACACCCCGTAGAATATATTATGTTTAGTACCTTGGACACTGTAGCTTATTCACTTAAATCTCTGATAAATTGTGTGTTTGGTATGCTCAGTCTGGTTAGCACAGTTAGTAAGGTGTTGGGTTTGCACTATCAAATTAAGATTGTCATTGGTTCGAATCCCATGTTATCATGTTTTTATTTTACTAGTGTGGTTTGTGGCTCTATAATATGAATGCCTATGTCTTTTAACAACAATAGTCAAGTCTTCCAATGGACTTTTTAGTGAAACCCAAAAGATAGCTTTATTTTCTCTTTGTTTACTCAAATATTGAATGCTTATGTCTTATAAATTTAGTAGGAAAGTATTCTAATGACTTGCTTATGACACCCCATAGAATATATTATGTTTAGTACCTTGGACACTGTAGCTTATTCACTTAAATCTCTGATAAATTGTGAACCTGCTATGCACAGTCTGGTTAGCACAGTTAGTAAGGTGTTGGGTTTGCACTATCAAATTAAGACTGTCATTGGTTTGAATCCCATGTTATCATGTTTTTATTTTACTAGTGTGGTTTGTGGCTCTATAATATGAATGCCTATGTCTTTTAACAACAATAGTCAAGTCTTCCAATGGACTTTTTAGTGACACCCAATAGATAGCTTTATTTTCTCTTTGTTTACTCAAATATTGAATGCTCATGTCTTATAAATTTAGTAGGAAAGTATTCTAATGACTTGCTTATGACACCCCATAGAATATATTTTGTTTAGTACCTTGGACACTGTAGCTTATTCACTTAAATCTCTGATAAATTGTGTGTCTGGTATGCACAGTCTGGTTAGCACAGTTAGTAAGATGATGGGTTTGCACTATCAAATTAAAACTGTCATTGGTTCGAATCCCATGTTATCATGTTTTTATTTTACTAGTGTGGTTTGTGGCTCTATAATATGAATGCCTATGTCTTTTAACAACAATAGTCAAGTCTTCCAATTGACTTTTTAGTGAAAACCAATAGATAGCTTTATTTTCTCTTTGTTTACTCAAATATTGAATGCTTATATCTTATAAATTTAGTAGGAAAGTATTCTAATGACTTGCTTATGACACCCCGTAGAATATATTATGTTTAGTACCTTGGACACTGTAGCTTATTCACTTAAATCTCTGATAAATTGTGCGTTTGGTATGCACAGTCTGGTTAGCACAGTTAGTAAGGTATTGGGTTTGCGCTATCAAATTAAGACTGTCATTGGTTCGAATCCCATGTTATCATGTTTTTATTTTACTAGTGTGGTTTGTGGCTCTATAATATGAATGCCTATGTCTTTTAACAACAATAGTCAAGTCTTCCAATGGACTTTTTAGTGAAACCCAAAAGATAGCTTTATTTTCTCTTTGTTTACTCAAATATTGAATGCTTATGTCTTATAAATTTAGTAGGAAAGTATTCTAATGACTTGCTTATGACACCCCATAGAATATATTATGTTTAGTACCTTGGACACTGTAGCTTATTCACTTAAATCTCTGATAAATTGTGTGTCTGGTATGCACAGTCTGGTTAGCACAGTTATTAAGATGATGGGTTTGCACTATCAAATTAAGACTGTCATTGGTTCGAATCACATGTTATCATGTTTTTATTTTACTAGTGTGGTTTGTGGCTCTATAATGTGAATGCCTATGTCTTTTAACAACAATAGTCAAGTCTTCCAATTGACTTTTTAGTGAAAACCAATAGATAGCTTTATTTTCTCTTTGTTTACTCAAATATTGAATGCTTATATCTTATAAATTTAGTAGAAAAGTATTCTAATTACTTTCTTATGACACCCCGTAGAATATATTATGTTTAGTACCTTGGACACTGTAGCTTATTCACTTAAATCTCTGATAAATTGAGTGTTTGGTATGCACAGTCTGGATAGCACAGTTAGTAAGGTGTTGGGTTTGCACTATCAAATTAAGACTGTCATTGGTTCGAATCCCATGTTATCATGTTTTTATTTTACTAGTGTGGTTTGTGGCTCTATAATATGAATGCCTATGTCTTTTAACAACAATAGTCAAGTCTTCCAATGGACTTTTTAGTGACACCCAATAGATAGCTTTATTTTCTCTTTGTTTACTCAAATATTGAATGCTTATGTCTTATAAATTTAGTAGGAAAGTATTCTAATGACTTGCTTATGACACCCCATAGAATATATTATGTTTAGCACCTTGGACACTGTAGCTTATTCACTTAAATCTCTGATAAATTGTGTGTTTGGTATGCACAGTCTGGTTAGCACAGTTAGTAAGGTGTTGGGTTTGCACTATCAAATTAAGACTGTCATTGGTTCGAATCCCATGTTATCATGTTTTTATTTTACTAGTGTGGTTTGTGGCTCTATAATATGAATGCCTATGTCTTTTAACAACAATAGTCAAGTCTTCCAATGGACTTTTTAGTGACACCCAATAGATAGCTTTATTTTCTCTTTGTTTACTCAAATATTGAATGCTCATGTCTTATAAATTTAGTAGGAAAGTATTCTAATGACTTGCTTATGACACCCCGTAGAATATATTATGTTTAGTACCTGGGACACTGTAGCTTATTCACTTAAATCTCTGATAAATTGTGTGTCTGCTATGCACAGTCTGGTTAGCACAGTTAGTAAGGCATTGGGTTTGCACTATCAAATTAAGACTGTCATTGGTTCGAATCCCATGTTATCATGTTTTTATTTTACTAGTGTGGTTTGTGGCTCTATAATATGAATGCCTATGTCTTTTAACAACAATAGTCAAGTCTTCCAATGGACTTTTTAGTGAAACCCAAAAGATAGCTTTATTTTCTCTTTGTTTACTCAAATATTGAATGCTTATGTCTTATAAATTTAGTAGGAAAGTATTCTAATGACTTGCTTATGACACCCCATAGAATATATTATGTTTAGTACCTTGGACACTGTAGCTTATTCACTTAAATCTCTGATAAATTGTGTGTTTGGTATGCACAGTCTGGTTAGCACAGTTAGTAAGGTGTTGGGTTTGCACTATCAAATTAAGACTGTCATTGGTTCGAATCCCATGTTATCATGTTTTTATTTTACTAGTGTGGTTTGTGGCTCTATAATATGAATGCCTATGTCTTTTAACAACAATAGTCAAGTCTTCCAATTGACTTTTTAGTGAAAACCAATAGATAGCTTTATTTTCTCTTTGTTTACTCAAATATTGAATGCTTATATCTTATAAATTTAGTAGGAAAGTATTCTAATGACTTGCTCATGACACCCCGTAGAATATATTATGTTTAGTACCTTGGATACTGTAGCTTATTCACTTAAATCTCTGATAAATTGTGTGTTTGGTATGCACAGTCTGGTTAGCACAGTTAGTAAGGTGTTAGGTTTGCGCTATCAAATTAAGACTGTCATTGGTTTGAATCCCATGTTATCATGTTTTTATTTTACTAGTGTGGTTTGTGGCTCTATAATATGAATGCCTATGTCTTTTAACAACAATAGTCAAGTCTTCCAATGGACTTTTTAGTGAAACCCAAAAGATAGCTTTATTTTCTCTTTGTTTACTCAAATATTGAATGCTTATGTCTTATAAATTTAGTAGGAAAGTTTTCTAATGACTTGCTTATGACACCCCATAGAATATATTATGTTTAGTACCTTGGACACTGTAGCTTATTCACTTAAATCTCTGATAAATTGCTTGTCTGCTATGCACAGTCTGGTTAGCACAGTTAGTAAGGTGTTGGGTTTGCACTATCAAATTAAGACTGTCATTGGTTCGAATCCCATGTTATCATGTTTTTATTTTACTAGTGTGGTTTGTGGCTCTATAATATCAATGCCTATGTCTTTTAACAACAATAGTCAAGTCTTCCAATGGACTTTTTAGTGAAAACCAATAGATAGCTTTATTTTCTCTTTGTTTACTCAAATATTGAATGCTTATATCTAATAAATTTAGTAGGAAATATTCTAATGACTTGCTTATGACACCCCGTAGAATATATTATGTTTAGTACCTTGGACACTGTAGCTTATTCACTTAAATCTCTGATAAATTGTGTGTTTGGTATGCTCAGTCTGGTTAGCACAGTTAGTAAGGTGTTGGGTTTGCACTATCAAATTAAGATTGTCATTGGTTCGAATCCCATGTTATCATGTTTTTATTTTACTAGTGTGGTTTGTGGCTCTATAATATGAATGCCTATGTCTTTTAACAACAATAGTCAAGTCTTCCAATGGACTTTTTAGTGAAACCCAAAAGATAGCTTTATTTTCTCTTTGTTTACTCAAATATTGAATGCTTATGTCTTATAAATTTAGTAGGAAAGTATTCTAATGACTTGCTTATGACACCCCATAGAATATATTATGTTTAGTACCTTGGACACTGTAGCTTATTCACTTAAATCTCTGATAAATTGTGAGTCTGCTATGCACAGTCTGGTTAGCACAGTTAGTAAGGTGTTGGGTTTGCACTATCAAATTAAGACTGTCATTGGTTCGAATCCCATGTTATCATGTTTTTATTTTACTAGTGTGGTTTGTGGCTCTATAATATGAATGCCTATGTCTTTTAACAACAATAGTCAAGTCTTCCAATGGACTTTTTAGTGACACCCAATAGATAGCTTTATTTTCTCTTTGTTTACTCAAATATTGAATGCTCATGTCTTATAAATTTAGTAGGAAAGTATTCTAATGACTTGCTTATGACACCCCATAGAATATATTTTGTTTAGTACCTTGGACACTGTAGCTTATTCACTTAAATCTCTGATAAATTGTGTGTCTGGTATGCACAGTCTGGTTAGCACAGTTAGTAAGATGATGGGTTTGCACTATCAAATTAAAACTGTCATTGGTTCTAATCCCATGTTATCATGTTTTTATTTTACTAGTGTGGTTTGTGGCTCTATAATATGAATGCATCTGTCTTTTAACAACAATAGTCAAGACTTCCAATTGACTTTTTAGTGAAAACCAATAGATAGCTTTATTTTCTCTTTGTTTACTCAAATATTGAATGCTTATATCTTATAAATTTAGTAGGAAAGTATTCTAATGACTTGCTTATGACACCCCGTAGAATATATTATGTTTAGTACCTTGGACACTGTAGCTTATTCACTTAAATCTCTGATAAATTGTGTGTTTGGTATGCACAGTCTGGTTAGCACAGTTAGTAAGGTATTGGGTTTGCGCTATCAAATTAAGACTGTCATTGGTTCGAATCCCATGTTATCATGTTTTTATTTTACTAGTGTGGTTTGTGGCTTTATAATATGAATGCCTATGTCTTTTAACAACAATAGTCAAGTCTTCCAATGGACTTTTTAGTGAAACCCAAAAGATAGCTTTATTTTCTCTTTGTTTACTCAAATATTGAATGCTTATGTCTTATAAATTTAGTAGGAAAGTATTCTAATGACTTGCTTATGACACCCCATAGAAAATATTATGTTTAGCACCTTGGACACTGTAGCTTATTCACTTAAATCTCTGATAAATTGTGTGTTTGGTATGCACAGTCTGGTTAGCACAGTTAGTAAGGTGTTGGGTTTGCACTATCAAATTAAGACTGTCATTGGTTCGAATCCCATGTTATCATGTTTTTATTTTACTAGTGTGGTTTGTGGCTCTATAATATGAATGCCTATATCTTTTAACAACAATAGTCAAGTCTTCCAATGGACTTTTTAGTGACACCCAATAGATAGCTTTATTTTCTCTTTGTTTACTCAAATATTGAATGCTCATGTCTTATAAATTTAGTAGGAAAGTATTCTAATGACTTGCTTATGACACCCCATAGAATATATTTTGTTTAGTACCTTGGACACTGTAGCTTATTCACTTAAATCTCTGACAAATTGTGTGTCTGGTATGCACAGTCTGGTTAGCACAGTTAGTAAGATGATGGGTTTGCACTATCAAATTAAGACTGTCATTGGTTCGAATCCCATGTTATAATGTTTTTATTTTACTAGTGTGGTTTGTGGCTCTATAATATGAATGCCTATGTCTTTTAACAACAATAGTCAAGTCTTCCAATGGACTTTTTAGTGAAACCCAAAAGATAGCTTTATTTTCTCTTTGTTTACTCAAATATTGAATGCTTATGTCTTATAAATTTAGTAGGAAAGTATTCTAATGACTTGCTTATGACAAACCATAGAATATATTATGTTTAGTACCTTGCACACTGTAGCTTATTCACTTAAATCTCTGATAAATTGTTTGTCTGCTATGCACAGTCTGGTTAGCACAGTTAGTAAGGTGTTGTATTTGCACTATCAAATTAAGACTGTCATTGGTTCGAATCCCATGTTATCATGTTTTTATTTTACTAGTGTGGTTTGTGGCTCTATAATATGAATGCCTATGTCTTTTAACAACAATAGTCAAGTCTTCCAATGGACTTTTTAGTAACACCGAATAGATAGCTTTATTTTCTCTTTGTTTACTCAAATATTGAATGCTCATGTCTTATAAATTTAGCAGGAAAGTATTCTAATGACTTGCTTATGACACCCCATAGAATATATTTTGTTTAGTACCTTGGACACTGTAGCTTATTCACTTAAATTTCTGATAAATTGTGTGTCTGGTATGCACAGTCTGGTTAGCACAGTTAGTAAGATGATGGGTTTGCACTATCAAATTAAGACTTTCATTGGTTCGAATCCCATGTTATCATGTTTTTATTTTACTAGTGTGGTTTGTGGCTCTATAATATGAATGTCTATGTCTTTTAACAACAATTGTAAAGTCTTCCAATTGACTTTTTAGTGAAAACCAATAGATAGCTTTATTTTCTCTTTGTTTACTCAAATATTGAATGCTTATATCTTATAAATTTAGTAGGAAAGTATTCTAATGACTTGCTTATGACACCCCGTAGAATATATTATGTTTAGTACCTTGGACACTGTAGCTTATTCACTTAAATCTCTGATAAATTGCGTGTCTGCTATGCACAGTCTGGTTAGCACAGTTAGTAAGGTGTTGGGTTTGCACTATCAAATTAAGACTGTCATTGGTTCGAATCCCATGTTATCATGTTTTTATTTTACTAGTTTGGTTTGTGGCTCTATAATATGAATGCCTATGTCTTTTAACAACAATAGTCAATTCTTCCAATGGACTTTTTAGTGAAACCCAAAAGATAGCTTTATTTTCTCTTTGTTTACTCAAATATTGAATGCTTATGTCTTATAAATTTAGTAGGAAAGTATTCTAATGACTTGCTTATGACACCCCATAGAATATATTATGTTTAGTACCTTGGACACTGTAGCTTATTCACTTAAATCTCTGATAAATTGTGAGTCTGCTATGCACAGTCTCGTTAGCACAGTTAGTAAGGTGTTGGGTTTGCACTATCAAATTAAGACTGTCATTGGTTCGAATCCCATGTTATCATGTTTTTATTTTACTAGTGTGGTTTGTGGCTCTATAATATGAATGCCTATGTCTTTTAACAACAATAGTCAAGTCTTCCAATGGACTTTTTAGTGACACCCAATAGATAGCTTTATTTTCTCTTTGTTTACTCAAATATTGAATGCTTATATCTTATAAATTTAGTAGAAAAGTATTCTAATTACTTTCTTATGACACCCCGTAGAATATATTATGTTTAGTACCTTGGACACTGTAGCTTATTCACTTAAATCTCTGATAAATTGAGTGTTTGGTATGCACAGTCTGGATAGCACAGTTAGTAAGGTGTTGGGTTTGCACTATCAAATTAAGACTGTCATTGGTTCGAATCCCATGTTATCATGTTTTTATTTTACTAGTGTGGTTTGTGGCTCTATAATATGAATGCCTATGTCTTTTAACAACAATAGTCAAGTCTTCCAATGGACTTTTTAGTGACACCCAATAGATAGCTTTATTTTCTCTTTGTTTACTCAAATATTGAATGCTTATGTCTTATAAATTTAGTAGGAAAGTATTCTAATGACTTGCTTATGACACCCCATAGAATATATTATGTTTAGCACCTTGGACACTGTAGCTTATTCACTTAAATCTCTGATAAATTGTGTGTTTGGTATGCACAGTCTGGTTAGCACAGTTAGTAAGGTGTTGGGTTTGCACTATCAAATTAAGACTGTCATTGGTTCGAATCCCATGTTATCATGTTTTTATTTTACTAGTGTGGTTTGTGGCTCTATAATATGAATGCCTATGTCTTTTAACAACAATAGTCAAGTCTTCCAATGGACTTTTTAGTGACACCCAATAGATAGCTTTATTTTCTCTTTGTTTACTCAAATATTGAATGCTCATGTCTTATAAATTTAGTAGGAAAGTATTCTAATGACTTGCTTATGACACCCCATAGAATATATTTTGTTTAGTACCTTGGACACTGTAGCTTATTCACTTAAATCTCTGACAAATTGTGTGTCTGGTATGCACAGTCTGGTTAGCACAGTTAGTAAGATGATGGGTTTGCACTATCAAATTAAGACTGTCATTGGTTCGAATCCCATGTTATAATGTTTTTATTTTACTAGTGTGGTTTGTGGCTCTATAATATGAATGCCTATTTCTTTTAACAACAATAGTCAAGTCTTCCAATTGACTTTTTAGTGAAAACCAATAGATAGCTTTATTTTCTCTTTGTTTACTCAAATATTGAATGCTTATATCTTATAAATTTAGTAGGAAAGTATTCTAATGACTTGCTTATGACACCCCGTAGAATATATTATGTTTAGTACCTGGGACACTGTAGCTTATTCACTTAAATCTCTGATAAATTGTGTGTCTGCTATGCACAGTCTGGTTAGCACAGTTAGTAAGGCATTGGGTTTGCACTATCAAATTAAGACTGTCATTGGTTCGAATCCCATGTTATCATGTTTTTATTTTACTAGTGTGGTTTGTGGCTCTATAATATGAATGCCTATGTCTTTTAACAACAATAGTCATGTCTTCCAATGGACTTTTTAGTGAAACCCAAAAGATAGCTTTATTTTCTCTTTGTTTACTCAAATATTGAATGCTTATGTCTTATAAATTTAGTAGGAAAGTATTCTAATGACTTGCTTATGACACCCCATAGAATATATTATGTTTAGTACCTTGGACACTGTAGCTTATTCACTTAAATCTCTGATAAATTGTGAGTCTGCTATGCACAGTCTCGTTAGCACAGTTAGTAAGGTGTTGGGTTTGCACTATCAAATTAAGACTGTCATTGGTTCGAATCCCATGTTATCATGTTTTTATTTTACTAGTGTGGTTTGTGGCTCTATAATATGAATGCCTATGTCTTTTAACAACAATAGTCAAGTCTTCCAATGGACTTTTTAGTGACACCCAATAGATAGCTTTATTTTCTCTTTGTTTACTCAAATATTGAATGCTTATATCTTATAAATTTAGTAGAAAAGTATTCTAATTACTTTCTTATGACACCCCGTAGAATATATTATGTTTAGTACCTTGGACACTGTAGCTTATTCACTTAAATCTCTGATAAATTGAGTGTTTGGTATGCACAGTCTGGATAGCACAGTTAGTAAGGTGTTGGGTTTGCACTATCAAATTAAGACTGTCATTGGTTCGAATCCCATGTTATCATGTTTTTATTTTACTAGTGTGGTTTGTGGCTCTATAATATGAATGCCTATGTCTTTTAACAACAATAGTCAAGTCTTCCAATGGACTTTTTAGTGACACCCAATAGATAGCTTTATTTTCTCTTTGTTTACTCAAATATTGAATGCTTATGTCTTATAAATTTAGTAGGAAAGTATTCTAATGACTTGCTTATGACACCCCATAGAATATATTATGTTTAGCACCTTGGACACTGTAGCTTATTCACTTAAATCTCTGATAAATTGTGTGTTTGGTATGCACAGTCTGGTTAGCACAGTTAGTAAGGTGTTGGGTTTGCACTATCAAATTAAGACTGTCATTGGTTCGAATCCCATGTTATCATGTTTTTATTTTACTAGTGTGGTTTGTGGCTCTATAATATGAATGCCTATGTCTTTTAACAACAATAGTCAAGTCTTCCAATGGACTTTTTAGTGACACCCAATAGATAGCTTTATTTTCTCTTTGTTTACTCAAATATTGAATGCTCATGTCTTATAAATTTAGTAGGAAAGTATTCTAATGACTTGCTTATGACACCCCATAGAATATATTTTGTTTAGTACCTTGGACACTGTAGCTTATTCACTTAAATCTCTGACAAATTGTGTGTCTGGTATGCACAGTCTGGTTAGCACAGTTAGTAAGATGATGGGTTTGCACTATCAAATTAAGACTGTCATTGGTTCGAATCCCATGTTATAATGTTTTTATTTTACTAGTGTGGTTTGTGGCTCTATAATATGAATGCCTATTTCTTTTAACAACAATAGTCAAGTCTTCCAATTGACTTTTTAGTGAAAACCAATAGATAGCTTTATTTTCTCTTTGTTTACTCAAATATTGAATGCTTATATCTTATAAATTTAGTAGGAAAGTATTCTAATGACTTGCTTATGACACCCCGTAGAATATATTATGTTTAGTACCTGGGACACTGTAGCTTATTCACTTAAATCTCTGATAAATTGTGTGTCTGCTATGCACAGTCTGGTTAGCACAGTTAGTAAGGCATTGGGTTTGCACTATCAAATTAAGACTGTCATTGGTTCGAATCCCATGTTATCATGTTTTTATTTTACTAGTGTGGTTTGTGGCTCTATAATATGAATGCCTATGTCTTTTAACAACAATAGTCATGTCTTCCAATGGACTTTTTAGTGAAACCCAAAAGATAGCTTTATTTTCTCTTTGTTTACTCAAATATTGAATGCTTATGTCTTATAAATTTAGTAGGAAAGTATTCTAATGACTTGCTTATGACACCCCATAGAATATATTATGTTTAGTACCTTGGACACTGTAGCTTATTCACTTAAATCTCTGATAAATTGTGTGTTTGGTATGCACAGTCTGGTTAGCACAGTTAGTAAGGTGTTGGGTTTGCACTATCAAATTAAGACTGTCATTGGTTCGAATCCCATGTTATCATGTTTTTATTTTACTAGTGTGGTTTGTGGCTCTATAATATGAATGCCTATGTCTTTTAACAACAATAGTCAAGTCTTCCAATTGACTTTTTAGTGAAAACCAATAGATAGCTTTATTTTCTCTTTGTTTACTCAAATATTGAATGCTTATATCTTATAAATTTAGTAGGAAAGTATTCTAATGACATGCTCATGACACCCCGTAGAATATATTATGTTTAGTACCTTGGATACTGTAGCTTATTCACTTAAATCTCTGATAAATTGTGTGTTTGGTATGCACAGTCTGGTTAGCACAGTTAGTAAGGTGTTAGGTTTGCGCTATCAAATTAAGACTGTCATTGGTTTGAATCCCATGTTATCATGTTTTTATTTTACTAGTGTGGTTTGTGGCTCTATAATATGAATGCCTATGTCTTTTAACAACAATAGTCAAGTCTTCCAATGGACTTTTTAGTGAAACCCAAAAGATAGCTTTATTTTCTCTTTGTTTACTCAAATATTGAATGCTTATGTCTTATAAATTTAGTAGGAAAGTTTTCTAATGACTTGCTTATGACACCCCATAGAATATATTATGTTTAGTACCTTGGACACTGTAGCTTATTCACTTAAATCTCTGATAAATTGCGTGTCTGCTATGCACAGTCTGGTTAGCACAGTTAGTAAGGTGTTGGGTTTGCACTATCAAATTAAGACTGTCATTGGTTCGAATCCCATGTTATCATGTTTTTATTTTACTAGTGTGGTTTGTGGCTCTATAATATGAATGCCTATGTCTTTTAACAACAATAGTCAAGTCTTCCAATGGACTTTTTAGTGAAAACCAATAGATAGCTTTATTTTCTCTTTGTTTACTCAAATATTGAATGCTTATATCTAATAAATTTAGTAGGAAATATTCTAATGACTTGCTTATGACACCCCGTAGAATATATTATGTTTAGTACCTTGGACACTGTAGCTTATTCACTTAAATCTCTGATAAATTGGGTGTCTGGTATGCACAGTCTGGTTAGCACAGTTAGTAAGATGATGGGTTTGCACTATCAAATTAAAACTGTCATTGGTTCGAATCCCATGTTATCATGTTTTTATTTTACTAGTGTGGTTTGTGGCTCTATAATATGAATGCCTATGTCTTTTAACAACAATAGTCAAGACTTCCAATTGACTTTTTAGTGAAAACCAATAGATAGCTTTATTTTCTCTTTGTTTACTCAAATATTGAATGCTTATATCTTATAAATTTAGTAGGAAAGTATTCTAATGACTTGCTTATGACACCCCGTAGAATATATTATGTTTAGTACCTTGGACACTGTAGCTTATTCACTTAAATCTCTGATAAGTTGTGTGTTTGGTATGCACAGTCTGGTTAGCACAGTTAGTAAGGTATTGGGTTTGCGCTATCAAATTAAGACTGGCATTGGTTCGAATCCCATGTTATCATGTTTTTATTTTACTAGTGTGGTTTGTGGCTTTATAATATGAATGCCTATGTCTTTTAACAACAATAGTCAAGTCTTCCAATGGACTTTTTAGTGAAACCCAAAAGATAGCTTTATTTTCTCTTTGTTTACTCAAATATTGAATGCTTATGTCTTATAAATTTAGTAGGAAAGTATTCTAATGACTTGCTTATGACACCCCATAGAATATATTATGTTTAGTACCTTGGACACTGTAGCTTATTCACTTAAATCTCTGATAAATTGTGTGTCTGGTATGCACAGTCTGGTTAGCACAGTTATTAAGATGATGGGTTTGCACTATCAAATTAAGACTGTCATTGGCTCGAATCCCATGTTATCATGTTTTTATTTTACTAGTGTGGTTTGTGGCTCTATAATGTGAATGCCTATGTCTTTTAACAACAATAGTCAAGTCTTCCAATTGACTTTTTAGTGAAAACCAATAGATAGCTTTATTTTCTCTTTGTTTACTCAAATATTGAATGCTTATATCTTATAAATTTAGTAGAAAAGTATTCTAATTACTTTCTTATGACACCCCGTAGAATATATTATGTTTAGTACCTTGGACACTGTAGCTTATTCACTTAAATCTCTGATAAATTGAGTGTTTGGTATGCACAGTCTGGATAGCACAGATAGTAAGGTGTTGGGTTTGCACTATCAAATTAAGACTGTCATTGGTTCGAATCCCATGTTATCATGTTTTTATTTTACTAGTGTGGTTTGTGGCTCTATAATATGAATGCCTATTTCTTTTAACAACAATAGTCAAGTCTTCCAATGGACTTTTTAGTGACACCCAATAGATAGCTTTATTTTCTCTTTGTTTACTCAAATATTGAATGCTTATGTCTTATAAATTTAGTAGGAAAGTATTCTAATGACTTGCTTATGACACCCCATAGAATATATTATGTTTAGCACCTTGGACACTGTAGCTTATTCACTTAAATCTCTGATAAATTGTGTGTTTGGTATGCACAGTCTGGTTAGCACAGTTAATAAGGTGTTGGGTTTGCACTATCAAATTAAGACTGTCATTGGTTCGAATCCCATGTTATCATGTTTTTATTTTACTAGTGTGGTTTGTGGCTCTATAATATGAATGCCTATGTCTTTTAACAACAATAGTCAAGTCTTCCAATGGACTTTTTAGTGACACCCAATAGATAGCTTTATTTTCTCTTTGTTTACTCAAATATTGAATGCTCATGTCTTATAAATTTAGTAGGAAAGTATTCTAATGACTTGCTTATGACACCCCATAGAATATATTTTGTTTAGTACCTTGGACACTGTAGCTTATTCACTTAAATCTCTGACAAATTGTGTGTCTGGTATGCACAGTCTGGTTAGCACAGTTAGTAAGATGATGGGTTTGCACTATCAAATTAAGACTGTCATTGGTTCGAATCCCATGTTATAATGTTTTTATTTTACTAGTGTGGTTTGTGGCTCTATAATATGAATGCCTATGTCTTTTAACAACAATAGTCAAGTCTTCCAATGGACTTTTTAGTGAAACCCAAAAGATAGCTTTATTTTCTCTTTGTTTACTCAAATATTGAATGCTTATGTCTTATAAATTTAGTAGGAAAGTATTCTAATGACTTGCTTATGACACCCCATAGAATATATTATGTTTAGTACCTTGCACACTGTAGCTTATTCACTTAAATCTCTGATAAATTGTTTGTTTGCTATGCACAGTCTGGTTAGCACAGTTAGTAAGGTGTTGTGTTTGCACTATCAAATTAAGACTGTCATTGGTTCGAATCCCATGTTATCATGTTTTTATTTTACTAGTGTGGTTTGTGGCTCTATAATATGAATGCCTATGTCTTTTAACAACAATAGTCAAGTCTTCCAATGGACTTTTTAGTAACACCGAATAGATAGCTTTATTTTCTCTTTGTTTACTCAAATATTGAATGCTCATGTCTTATAAATTTAGCAGGAAAGTATTCTAATGACTTGCTTATGACACCCCATAGAATATATTTTGTTTAGTACCTTGGACACTCTAGCTTATTCACTTAAATTTCTGATAAATTGTGTGTCTGGTATGCACAGTCTGGTTAGCACAGTTAGTAAGATGATGGGTTGCACTATCAAATTAAGACTTTCATTGGTTCGAATCCCATGTTATCATGTTTTTATTTTACTAGTGTGGTTTGTGGCTCTATAATATGAATGTCTATGTCTTTTAACAACAATTGTAAAGTCTTCCAATTGACTTTTTAGTGAAAACCAATAGATAGCTTTATTTTCTCTTTGTTTACTCAAATATTGAATGCTTATATCTTATAAATTTAGTAGGAAAGTATTCTAATGACTTGCTTATGACACCCCGTAGAATATATTATGTTTAGTACCTTGGACACTGTAGCTTATTCACTTAAATCTCTGATAAATTGCGTGTCTGCTATGCACAGTCTGGTTAGCACAGTTAGTAAGGTGTTGGGTTTGCACTATCAAATTAAGACTGTCATTGGTTCGAATCCCATGTTATCATGTTTTTATTTTACTAGTGTGGTTTGTGGCTCTATAATATCAATGCCTATGTCTTTTAACAACAATAGTCAAGTCTTCCAATGGACTTTTTAGTGAAAACCAATAGATAGCTTTATTTTCTCTTTGTTTACTCAAATATTGAATGCTTATATCTAATAAATTTAGTAGGAAAGTATTCTAATGACTTGCTTATGACACCCCGTAGAATATATTATGTTTAGTACCTTGGACACTGTAGCTTATTCACTTAAATCTCTGATAAATTGTGTGTTTGGTATGCACAGTATGGTTAGCACAGTTAGTAAGGTATTGGGTTTGCGCTATCAAATTAAGACTGGCATTGGTTCGAATCCCATGTTATCATGTTTTTATTTTACTAGTGTGGTTTGTGGCTTTATAATATGAATGCCTATGTCTTTTAACAACAATAGTCAAGTCTTCCAATGGACTTTTTAGTGAAACCCAAAAGATAGCTTTATTTTCTCTTTGTTTACTCAAATATTGAATGCTTATGTCTTATAAATTTAGTAGGAAAGTATTCTAATGACTTGCTTATGACACCCCATAGAATATATTATGTTTAGTACCTTGGACACTGTAGCTTATTCACTTAAATCTCTGATAAATTGTGTGTTTGGTATGCACAGTCTGGTTAGCACAGTTATTAAGGTGTTGGGTTTGCACTATCAAATTAAGACTGTCATTGGTTCGAATCCCATGTTATCATGTTTTTATTTTACTTGTGTGGTTTGTGGCTCTATAATATGAATGCCTATGTCTTTTAACAACAATAGTCAAGTCTTCCAATGGACTTTTTAGTGACACCCAATAGATAGCTTTATTTTCTCTTTGTTTACTCAAATATTGAATGCTCATGTCTTATAAATTTAGTAGGAAAGTATTCTAATGACTTGCTTATGACACCCCATAGAATATATTTTGTTTAGTACCTTGGACACTGTAGCTTATTCACTTAAATCTCTGACAAATTGTGTGTCTGGTATGCACAGTCTGGTTAGCACAGTTAGTAAGATGATGGGTTTGCACTATCAAATTAAGACTGTCAGTGGTTCGAATCCCATGTTATAATGTTTTTATTTTACTAGTGTGGTTTGTGGCTCTATAATATGAATGCCTATGTCTTTTAACAACAATAGTCAAGTCTTCCAATGGACTTTTTAGTGAAACCCAAAAGATAGCTTTATTTTCTCTTTGTTTACTCAAATATTGAATGCTTATGTCTTATAAATTTAGTAGGAAAGTATTCTAATGACTTGCTTATGACACCCCATAGAATATATTATGTTTAGTACCTTGCACACTGTAGCTTATTCACTTAAATCTCTGATAAATTGTATGTCTGCTATGCACAGTCTGGTTAGCACAGTTAGTAAGGTGTTGTGTTTGCACTATCAAATTAAGACTGTCATTGGTTCGAATCCCATGTTATCATGTTTTTATTTTACTAGTGTGGTTTGTGGCTCTATAATATGAATGCCTATGTCTTTTAACAACAATAGTCAAGTCTTCCAATGGACTTTTTAGTAACACCGAATAGATAGCTTTATTTTCTCTTTGTTTACTCAAATATTGAATGCTCATGTCTTATAAATTTAGCAGGAAAGTATTCTAATGACTTGCTTATGACACCCCATAGAATATATTTTGTTTAGTACCTTGGACACTGTAGCTTATTCACTTAAATTTCTGATAAATTGTGTGTCTGGTATGCACAGTCTGGTTAGCACAGTTAGTAAGATGATGGGTTTGCACTATCAAATTAAGACTTTCATTGGTTCGAATCCCATGTTATCATGTTTTTATTTTACTAGTGTGGTTTGTGGCTCTATAATATGAATGTCTATGTCTTTTAACAACAATTGTAAAGTCTTCCAATTGACTTTTTAGTGAAAACCAATAGATAGCTTTATTTTCTCTTTGTTTACTCAAATATTGAATGCTTATATCTTATAAATTTAGTAGGAAAGTATTCTAATGACTTGCTTATGACACCCCGTAGAATATATTATGTTTAGTACCTTGGACACTGTAGCTTATTCACTTAAATCTCTGATAAATTGCGTGTCTGCTATGCACAGTCTGGTTAGCACAGTTAGTAAGGTGTTGGGTTTGCACTATCAAATTAAGACTGTCATTGGTTCGAATCCCATGTTATCATGTTTTTATTTTACTAGTGTGGTTTGTGGCTCTATAATATGAATGCCTATGTCTTTTAACAACAATAGTCAAGTCTTCCAATGGACTTTTTAGTGACACCCAATAGATAGCTTTATTTTCTCTTTGTTTACTCAAATATTGAATGCTCATGTCTTATAAATTTAGTAGGAAAGTATTCTAATGACTTGCTAATGACACCCCATAGAATATATTATGTTTAGTACCTTGGATACTGTAGCTTATTCACTTAAATCTCTGATAAATTGTGTGTCTGGTATGCACAGTCTGGTTAGCACAGTTAGTAAGGTGTTGGGTTTGCACTATCAAATTAAGACTGTCATTGGTTCGAATCCCATGTTATCATGTTTTTATTTTACTAGTGTGGTTTGTGGCTCTATAATATGAATGCCTATGTCTTTTAACAACAATAGTCAAGTCTTCCAATTGACTTTTTTGTGAAAACCAATAGATAGCTTTATTTTCTCTTTGTTTACTCAAATATTGAATGCTTATATCTTATAAATTTAGTAGGAAAGTATTCTAATGACTTGCTTATGACACCCCGTAGAATATATTATGTTTAGTACCTTGGACACTGTAGCTTATTCACTTAAATCTCTGATAAATTGTGTGTTTGGTATGCACAGTCTGGTTAGCACAGTTAGTAAGGTGTTGGGTTTGCACTATCAAATTAAGACTTTCGTTGGTTCGAATCCCATGTTATCATGTTTTTATTTTACTAGTGTGGTTTGTGGCTCTATAATATGAATGCCTATGTCTTTTAACAACAATAGTCAAGTCTTCCAATGGACTTTTTAGTGACACCCAATAGATAGCTTTATTTTCTCTTTGTTTACTCAAATATTGAATGCTCATGTCTTATAAATTTAGTAGGAAAGTATTCTAATGACTTGCTTATGACACCCCATAGAATATATTTTGTTTAGTACCTTGGACACTGTAGCTTATTCACTTAAATCTCTGATAAATTGTGTGCCTGGTATGCACAGTCTGGTTAGCACAGTTAGTAAGATGATGAGTTTGCACTATCAAATTAAGACTGTCATTGGTTCGAATCCCATGTTGTCATGTTTTCATTTTACTAGTGTGGTTTGTGGCTCTATAATATGAATGCCTATGTCTTTTAACAACAATAGTCAAGTCTTCCAATTGACTTTTTAGTGAAAACCAATAGATAGCTTTATTTTCTCTTTGTTTACTCAAATATTGAATGCTTATATCTTATAAATTTAGTAGGAAAGTATTCTAATGACTTGCTTATGACACCCCGTAGAATATATTATGTTTAGTACCTTGGACACTGTAGCTTATTCACTTAAATCTCTGATAAATTGTGTGTTTGGTATGCACAGTCTGGTTAGCACAGTTAGTAAGGTGTTGGGTTTGCACTATCAAATTAAGACTTTCGTTGGTTCGAATCCCATGTTATCATGTTTTTATTTTACTAGTGTGGTTTGTGGCTCTATAATATGAATGCCTATGTCTTTTAACAACAATAGTCAAGTCTTCCAATGGACTTTTTAGTGACACCCAATAGATAGCTTTATTTTCTCTTTGTTTACTCAAATATTGAATGCTCATGTCTTATAAATTTAGTAGGAAAGTATTCTAATGACTTGCTTATGACACCCCATAGAATATATTTTGTTTAGTACCTTGGACACTGTAGCTTATTCACTTAAATCTCTGATAAATTGTGTGCCTGGTATGCACAGTCTGGTTAGCACAGTTAGTAAGATGATGGGTTTGCACTATCAAATTAAGACTGTCATTGGTTCAAATCCCATGTTGTCATGTTTTCATTTTACTAGTGTGGATTGTGGCTCTATAATATGAATGCCTATGTCTTTTAACAACAATAGTCAAGTCTTCCAATTGACTTTTTAGTAAAAACCAATAGATAGCTTTATTTTCTCTTTGTTTACTCAAATATTGAATGCTTATATCTTATAAATTTAGTAGGAAAGTATTCTAATGACTTGCTTATGACACCCCGTAGAATATATTATGTTTAGTACCTTGGACACTGTAGCTTATTCACTTAAATCTCTGATAAATTGTTTGTCTGCTATGCACAGTCTGGTTAGCACAGTTAGTAAGGTGTTGGGTTTGCACTATCAAATTAAGACTGTCATTGGTTCGAATCCCATGTTATCATGTTTTTATTTTACTAGTGTGGTTTGTGGCTCTATAATATGAATGCCTATGTCTTTTAACAATAGTCAAGTCTTCCAAAGGACTTTTTAGTGACACCAAATAGATAGCTTTATTTTCTCTTTGTTTACTCAAATATTGAATGCTTATGTCTTATAAATTTAGTAGGAAAATATTCTAATGACTTGCTTATGACACCCCATAGAATATATTATGTTTAGTACCTTGCACACTGTAGCTTATTCACTTAAATCTCTGATAAATTGTTTGTCTGCTATGCACAGTCTGGTTAGCACAGTTAGTAAGGTGTTGTGTTTGCACTATCAAATTAAGACTGTCATTGGTTCGAATCCCATGTTATCATGTTTTTATTTTACTAGTGTGGTTTGTGGCTCTATAATATGAATGCCTATGTCTTTTAACAACAATAGTCAAGTCTTCCAATGGACTTTTTAGTAACACCGAATAGATAGCTTTATTTTCTCTTTGTTTACTCAAATATTGAATGCTCATGTCTTATAAATTTAGCAGGAAAGTATTCTAATGACTTGCTTATGACACCCCATAGAATATATTTTGTTTAGTACCTTGGACACTGTAGCTTATTCACTTAAATTTCTGATAAATTGTGTGTCTGGTATGCACAGTCTGGTTAGCACAGTTAGTAAGATGATGGGTTTGCACTATCAAATTAAGACTGTCATTGATTCGAATCCCATGTTATCATGTTTTTATTTTACTAGTGTGGTTTGTGGCTCTATAATATGAATGCCTATGTCTTTTAACAACAATAGTCAAGTCTTCCAATGGACTTTTTAGTGAAACCCAAAAGATAGCTTTATTTTCTCTTTGTTTACTCAAATATTGAATGCTTATGTCTTATAAATTTAGTAGGAAAGTATTCTAATGACTTGCTTATGACACCCCATAGAATATATTATGTTTAGTACCTTGGACACTGTAGCTTATTCACTTAAATCTCTGATAAATTGTGTGTCTGCTATGCACAGTCTGGTTAGCACAGTTAGTAAGGTGTTGGGTTTGCACTATCAAATTAAGACTGTCATTGGTTCGAATCCCATGTTATCATGTTTTTATTTTACTAGTGTAGTTTGTGGCTCTATAATATGAATGCCTATGTCTTTTAACAACAATAGTCAAGTCTTCCAATGGACTTTTTAGTGACACCCAATAGATAGCTTTATTTTCTCTTTGTTTACTCAAATATTGAATGCTCATGTCTTATAAATTTAGTAGGAAAGTATTCTAATGACTTGCTTATGACACCCCATAGAATATATTTTGTTTAGTACCTTGGACACTGTAGCTTATTCACTTAAATCTCTGATAAATTGTGTGTTTGGTATGCACAGTCTGCTTAGCACAGTTAGTAAGATGTTGGGTTTGCACTATCAAATTAAGACTGTCATTTGTTCGAATCCCATGTTATCATGTTTTTATTTTACTAGTGTGGTTTGTGGCTCTATAATATGAATGCCTATGTCTTTTAACAACAATAGTCAAGTCTTCCAATGGACTTTTTAGTGAAACCCAAAAGATAGCTTTATTTTCTCTTTGTTTACTCAAATATTGAATGCTTATGTCTTATAAATTTAGTAGGAAAGTATTCTAATGACTTGCTTTTGACACCCCATAGAATATATTATGTTTAGTACCTTGGACACTGTAGCTTATTCACTTAAATCTCTGATAAATTGTGTGTCTGCTATGCACAGTCTGGTTAGCACAGTTAGTAAGGTGTTGGGTTTGCACTATCAAATTAAGACTGTCATTGGTTCGAATCCCATGTTATCATGTTTTTATTTTACTAGTGTGGTTTGTGGCTCTATAATATGAATGCCTATGTCTTTTAACAACAATAGTCAAGTCTTCCAATGGACTTTTTAGTGACACCCAATAGATAGCTTTATTTTCTCTTTGTTTACTCAAATATAGAATGCTCATGTCTTATAAATTTAGTAGGAAAGTATTCTAATGACTTGCTTATGACACCCCATAGAATATATTTTGTTTAGTACCTTGGACACTGTAGCTTATTCACTTAAATCTCTGATAAATTGTGTGTCTGGTATGTACAGTCTGGTTAGCACAGTTAGTAAGAAGATTGGTTTTCCACTATCAAATTAAGACTGTCATTGGTTCGAATCCCATGTTATCATGTTTTTATTTTACTAGTGTGGTTTGTGGCTCTATAATATGAATGCCTATGTCTTTTAACAACAATAGTCAAGTCTTCCAATGGACTTTTTAGTGACACCCAATAGATAGCTTTATTTTCTCTTTGTTTACTCAAATATTGAATGCTTATATCTTATAAATTTAGTAGGAAAGTATTCTAATGACTTGCTTATGACACTCCGTAGAATATATTATGTTTAGTACCTTGGACACTGTAGCTTATTCACTTAAATCTCTGATAAATTGTGTTTTTGGTATGCACAGTCTGGTTAGCACAGTTAGTAAGGTGTTGGGTTTGCGCTATCAAATTAAGACTGTCATTGGTTCGAATCCCATGTTATCATGTTTTTATTTTACTGGTGTGGTTTGTGGCTCTATAATATGAATGCCTATGTCTTTTAACAACAATAGTCAAGTCTTCCAATGGACTTTTTAGTGAAACCCAAAAGATAGCTTTATTTTCTCTTTGTTTACTCAAATATTGAATGCTTATGTCTTATAAATTTAGTAGGAAAGTATTCTAATGACTTGCTTATGACACCCCATAGAATATATTATGTTTAGTACCTTGGACACTGTAGCTTATTCACTTAAATCTCTGATAAATTGTGTGTCTGCTATGCACAGTCTGGTTAGCACAGTTAGTAAGGTGTTGGGTTTGCACTATCAAATTAAGACTGTCATTGGTTCGAATCCCATGTTATCATGTTTTTATTTTACTAGTGTAGTTTGTGGCTCTATAATATGAATGCCTATGTCTTTTAACAACAATAGTCAAGTCTTCCAATGGACTTTTTAGTGACACCCAATAGATAGCTTTATTTTCTCTTTGTTTACTCAAATATTGAATGCTCATGTCTTATAAATTTAGTAGGAAAGTATTCTAATGACTTGCTTATGACACCCCATAGAATATATTTTGTTTAGTACCTTGGACACTGTAGCTTATTCACTTAAATCTCTGATAAATTGTGTGTTTGGTATGCACAGTCTGCTTAGCACAGTTAGTAAGATGTTGGGTTTGCACTATCAAATTAAGACTGTCATTTGTTCGAATCCCATGTTATCATGTTTTTATTTTACTAGTGTAGTTTGTGGCTCTATAATATGAATGCCTATGTCTTTTAACAACAATAGTCAAGTCTTCCAATGGACTTTTTAGTGAAACCCAAAAGATAGCTTTATTTTCTCTTTGTTTACTCAAATATTGAATGCTTATGTCTTATAAATTTAGTAGGAAAGTATTCTAATGACTTGCTTATGACACCCCATAGAATATATTATGTTTAGTACCATGGACACTGTAGCTTATTCACTTAAATCTCTGATAAATTGTGTGTCTGCTATGCACAGTCTGGTTAGCACAGTTAGTAAGGTGTTGGGTTTGCACTATCAAATTAAGACTGTCATTGGTTCGAATCCCATGTTATCATGTTTTTATTTTACTAGTGTGGTTTGTGGCTCTATAATATGAATGCCTATGTCTTTTAACAACAATAGTCAAGTCTTCCAATGGACTTTTTAGTGAAACCCAAAAGATAGCTTTATTTTCTCTTTGTTTACTCAAATATTGAATGCTTATGTCTTATAAATTTAGTAGGAAAGTATTCTAATGACTTGCTTATGACACCCCATAGAATATATTATGTTTAGTACCTTGGACACTGTAGCTTATTCACTTAAATCTCTGATAAATTGTGTGTCTGCTATGCACAGTCTGGTTAGCACAGTTAGTAAGGTGTTGGGTTTGCACTATCAAATTAAGACTGTCATTGGTTCGAATCCCATGTTATCATGTTTTTATTTTACTAGTGTAGTTTGTGGCTCTATAATATGAATGCCTATGTCTTTTAACAACAATAGTCAAGTCTTCCAATGGACTTTTTAGTGACACCCAATAGATAGCTTTATTTTCTCTTTGTTTACTCAAATATTGAATGCTCATGTCTTATAAATTTAGTAGGAAAGTATTCTAATGACTTGCTTATGACACCCCATAGAATATATTTTGTTTAGTACCTTGGACACTGTAGCTTATTCACTTAAATCTCTGATAAATTGTGTGTTTGGTATGCACAGTCTGCTTAGCACAGTTAGTAAGATGTTGGGTTTGCACTATCAAATTAAGACTGTCATTTGTTCGAATCCCATGTTATCATGTTTTTATTTTACTAGTGTGGTTTGTGGCTCTATAATATGAATGCCTATGTCTTTTAACAACAATAGTCAAGTCTTCCAATGGACTTTTTAGTGAAACCCAAAAGATAGCTTTATTTTCTCTTTGTTTACTCAAATATTGAATGCTTATGTCTTATAAATTTAGTAGGAAAGTATTCTAATGACTTGCTTATGACACCCCATAGAATATATTATGTTTAGTACCATGGACACTGTAGCTTATTCACTTAAATCTCTGATAAATTGTGTGTCTGCTATGCACAGTCTGGTTAGCACAGTTAGTAAGGTGTTGGGTTTGCACTATCAAATTAAGACTGTCATTGGTTCGAATCCCATGTTATCATGTTTTTATTTTACTAGTGTGGTTTGTGGCTCTATAATATGAATGCCTATGTCTTTTAACAACAATAGTCAAGTCTTCCAATGGACTTTTTAGTGAAACCCAAAAGATAGCTTTATTTTCTCTTTGTTTACTCAAATATTGAATGCTTATGTCTTATAAATTTAGTAGGAAAGTATTCTAATGACTTGCTTTTGACACCCCATAGAATATATTATGTTTAGTACCTTGGACACTGTAGCTTATTCACTTAAATCTCTGATAAATTGTGTGTCTGCTATGCACAGTCTGGTTAGCACAGTTAGTAAGGTGTTGGGTTTGCACTATCAAATTAAGACTGTCATTGGTTCGAATCCCATGTTATCATGTTTTTATTTTACTAGTGTGGTTTGTGGCTCTATAATATGAATGCCTATGTCTTTTAACAACAATAGTCAAGTCTTCCAATGGACTTTTTAGTGACACCCAATAGATAGCTTTATTTTCTCTTTGTTTACTCAAATATAGAATGCTCATGTCTTATAAATTTAGTAGGAAAGTATTCTAATGACTTGCTTATGACACCCCATAGAATATATTTTGTTTAGTACCTTGGACACTGTAGCTTATTCACTTAAATCTCTGATAAATTGTGTGTCTGGTATGTACAGTCTGGTTAGCACAGTTAGTCAGAAGATTGGTTTTCCACTATCAAATTAAGACTGTCATTGGTTCGAATCCCATGTTATCATGTTTTTATTTTACTAGTGTGGTTTGTGGCTCTATAATATGAATGCCTATGTCTTTTAACAACAATAGTCAAGTCTTCCAATGGACTTTTTAGTGACACCCAATAGATAGCTTTATTTTCTCTTTGTTTACTCAAATATTGAATGCTTATATCTTATAAATTTAGTAGGAAAGTATTCTAATGACTTGCTTATGACACTCCGTAGAATATATTATGTTTAGTACCTTGGACACTGTAGCTTATTCACTTAAATCTCTGATAAATTGTGTTTTTGGTATGCACAGTCTGGTTAGCACAGTTAGTAAGGTGTTGGGTTTGCGCTATCAAATTAAGACTGTCATTGGTTCGAATCCCATGTTATCATGTTTTTATTTTACTAGTGTGGTTTGTGGCTCTATAATATGAATGCCTATGTCTTTTAACAACAATAGTCAAGTCTTCCAATGGACTTTTTAGTGAAACCCAAAAGATAGCTTTATTTTCTCTTTGTTTACTCAAATATTGAATGCTTATGTCTTATAAATTTAGTAGGAAAGTATTCTAATGACTTGCTTATGACACCCCATAGAATATATTATGTTTAGTACCTTGGACACTGTAGCTTATTCACTTAAATCTCTGATAAATTGTGTGTCTGCTATGCACAGTCTGGTTAGCACAGTTAGTAAGGTGTTGGGTTTGCACTATCAAATTAAGACTGTCATTGGTTCGAATCCCATGTTATCATGTTTTTATTTTACTAGTGTGGTTTGTGGCTCTATAATATGAATGCCTATGTCTTTTAACAACAATAGTCAAGTCTTCCAATGGACTTTTTAGTGACACCCAATAGAAAGCTTTATTTTCTCTTTGTTTACTCAAATATTGAATGCTCATGTCTTATAAATTTAGTAGGAAAGTATTCTAATGACTTGCTTATGACACCCCATAGAATATATTTTGTTTAGTACCTTGGACACTGTAGCTTATTCACTTAAATCTCTGATAAATTGTGTGTTTGGTATGCACAGTCTGCTTAGCACAGTTAGTAAGATGTTGGGTTTGCACTATCAAATTAAGACTGTCATTTGTTCGAATCCCATGTTATCATGTTTTTATTTTACTAGTGTGGTTTGTGGCTCTATAATATGAATGCCTATGTCTTTTAACAACAATAGTCAAGTCTTCCAATGGACTTTTTAGTGAAACCCAAAAGATAGCTTTATTTTCTCTTTGTTTACTCAAATATTGAATGCTTATGTCTTATAAATTTAGTAGGAAAGTATTCTAATGACTTGCTTATGACACCCCATAGAATATATTATGTTTAGTACCATGGACACTGTAGCTTATTCACTTAAATCTCTGATAAATTGTGTGTCTGCTATGCACAGTCTGGTTAGCACAGTTAGTAAGGTGTTGGGTTTGCACTATCAAATTAAGACTGTCATTGGTTCGAATCCCATGTTATCATGTTTTTATTTTACTAGTGTGGTTTGTGGCTCTATAATATGAATGCCTATGTCTTTTAACAACAATAGTCAAGTCTTCCAATGGACTTTTTAGTGACACCCAATAGATAGCTTTATTTTCTCTTTGTTTACTCAAATATAGAATGCTCATGTCTTATAAATTTAGTAGGAAAGTATTCTAATGACTTGCTTATGACACCCCATAGAATATATTTTGTTTAGTACCTTGGACACTGTAGCTTATTCACTTAAATTTCTGATAAATTGTGTGTCTGGTATGTACAGTCTGGTTAGCACAGTTAGTAAGAAGATTGGTTTTCCACTATCAAATTAAGACTGTCATTGGTTTGAATCCCATGTTATCATGTTTTTATTTTACTAGTGTGGTTTGTGGCTCTATAATATGAATGCCTATGTCTTTTAACAACAATAGTCAAGTCTTCCAATTGACTTTTTAGTGAAAACCAATAGATAGCTTTATTTTCTCTTTGTTTACTCAAATATTGAATGCTTATATCTTATAAATTTAGTAGGAAAGTATTCTAATGACTTGCTTATGACACCCCGTAGAATATATTATGTTTAGTACCTTGGACACTGTAGCTTATTCACTTAAATCTCTGATGAATTGTGTGTTTGGTATGCACAGTCTGGTTAGCACAGTTAGTAAGGTGTTGGGTTTGCGCTATCAAATTAAGACTGTCATTGGTTCGAATCCCATTTTATCATGTTTTTATTTTACTAGTGTGGTTTGTGGCTCTATAATATGAATGCCTATGTCTTTTAACAACAATAGTCAAGTCTTCCAATGGACTTTTTAGTGACACCCAATAGATAGCTTTATTTTCTCTTTGTTTACTCAAATATTGAATGCTCATGTCTTGTAAATTTAGTAGGAAAGTATTCTAATGACTTGCTTATGACACCCCATAGAATATATTTTGTTTAGTACATTGGACACTGTAGCTAATTCACTTAAATCTCTGATAAATTGTGTGTCTGGTATGCACAGTCTGGTTAGCACAGTTAGTAAGATGATGGGTTTGCATTATCAAATTAAGACTGTCATTGGTTCGAATCCCATGTTATCATGTTTTTATTTTACTAGTGTGGTTTGTGGCTCTATAATATGAATGCCTATGTCTTTTAACAACAATAGTCA
The DNA here is from genome assembly GCF_028390025.1 of Pseudophryne corroboree. NCBI lineage: Eukaryota > Metazoa > Chordata > Amphibia > Anura > Myobatrachidae > Pseudophryne > Pseudophryne corroboree. Next base: position 249,969,979 of record NC_086454.1, on the reverse strand, counting down.
AGTCTTCCAATTGACTTTTTAGTGAAAACCAATAGATAGCTTTATTTTCTCTTTGTTTACTCAAATATTGAATGCTTATATCTTATAAATTTAGTAGGAAAGTATTCTAATGACTTGCTTATGACACCCCGTAGAATATATTATGTTTAGTACCTTGGATACTGTAGCTTATTCACTTAAATCTCTGATAAATTGTGTGTTTGGTATGCACAGTCTGGTTAGCACAGTTAGTAAGGTGTTGGGTATGCGCTATCAAATTAAGACTGTCATTGGTACGAATCCCATGTTATCATGTTTTTATTTTACTAGTGTGGTTTGTGGCTCTATAATATGAATGCCTATGTCTTTTAACAACAATAGTCAAGTCTTCCAATGGACTTTTTAGTGAAACCCAAAAGATAGCTTAATTTTCTCTTTGTTTACTCAAATATTGAATGCTTATGTCTTATAAATTTAGTAGGAAAGTATTCTAATGACTTGCTTATGACACCCCATAGAATATATTATATTTAGCACTTTGGACACTGTAGCTTATTCACTTAAATCTCTGATAAATTGTGTGTCTGCTATGCACAGTCTGGTTAGCACAGTTAGTAAGGTATTGGGTTTGCGCTATCAAATTAAGACTGTCATTGGTTCGAATCCCATGTTATCATGTTTTTATTTTACTAGTGTGGTTTGTGGCTCTATAATATGATTGCCTATGTCTTTTAACAACAATAGTCAAGTCTTCCAATGGACTTTTTAGTGAAACCCAAAAGATAGCTTTATTTTCTCTTTGTTTACTCAAATATTGAATGCTTATGTCTTATAAATTTAGTAGGAAAGTATTCTAATGACTTGCTTATGACACCCCATAGAATATATTATGTTTAGTACCTTGGACACTGTAGCTTATTCACTTAAATCTCTGATAAATTGTGTGTCTGGTATGCACAGTCTGGTTAGCACAGTTATTAAGATGATGGGTTTGCACTATCAAATTAAGACTGTCATTGGTTCGAATCCCATGTTATCATGTTTTTATTTTACTAGTGTGGTTTGTGGCTCTATAATATGAATGCCTATGTCTTTTAACAACAATAGTCAAGTCTTCCAATTGACTTTTTAGTGAAAACCAATAGATAGCTTTATTTTCTCTTTGTTTACTCAAATATTGAATGCTTATATCTTATAAATTTAGTAGGAAAGTATTCTAATGACTTGCTCATGACACCCCGTAGAATATATTATGTTTAGTACCTTGGATACTGTAGCTTATTCACTTAAATCTCTGATAAATTGTGTGTTTGGTATGCACAGTCTGGTTAGCACAGTTAGTAAGGTGTTGGGTTTGCGCTATCAAATTAAGACTGTCATTGGTTTGAATCCCATGTTATCATGTTTTTATTTTACTAGTGTGGTTTGTGGCTCTATAATATGAATGCCTATGTCTTTTAACAACAATAGTCAAGTCTTCCAATGGACTTTTTAGTGAAACCCAAAAGATAGCTTTATTTTCTCTTTGTTTACTCAAATATTGAATGCTTATGTCTTATAAATTTAGTAGGAAAGTTTTCTAATGACTTGCTTATGACACCCCATAGAATATATTATGTTTAGTACCTTGGACACTGTAGCTTATTCACTTAAATCTCTGATAAATTGCGTGTCTGCTATGCACAGTCTGGTTAGCACAGTTAGTAAGGTGTTGGGTTTGCACTATCAAATTAAGACTGTCATTGGTTCGAATCCCATGTTATCATGTTTTTATTTTACTAGTGTGGTTTGTGGCTCTATAATATCAATGCCTATGTCTTTTAACAACAATAGTCAAGTCTTCCAATGGACTTTTTAGTGAAAACCAATAGATAGCTTTATTTTCTCTTTGTTTACTCAAATATTGAATGCTTATATCTTATAAATTTAGTAGGAAAGTATTCTAATGACTTGCTTATGACACCCCGTAGAATATATTATGTTTAGTACCTTGGACACTGTAGCTTATTCACTTAAATCTCTGATAAATTGTGTGTTTGGTATGCACAGTCTGGTTAGCACAGTTAGTAAGGTGTTGGGTATGCGCTATCAAATTAAGACTGTCATTGGTACGAATCTCATGTTATCATGTTTTTATTTTACTAGTGTGGTTTGTGGCTCTATAATATGAATGCCTATGTCTTTTAACAACAATAGTCAAGTCTTCCAATGGACTTTTTAGTGAAACCCAAAAGATAGCTTTATTTTCTCTTTGTTTACTCAAATATTGAATGCTTATGTCTTATAAATTTAGTAGGAAAGTATTCTAATGACTTGCTTATGACACCCCATAGAATATATTATATTTAGCACTTTGGACACTGTAGCTTATTCACTTAAATCTCTGATAAATTGTGTGTCTGGTATGCACAGTCTGGTTAGCACAGTTAGTAAGATGATGGGTTTGCACTATCAAATTAAGATTGTCATTGGTTCGAATCCCATGTTATCATGTTTTTATTTTACTAGTGTGGTTTGTGGCTCTATAATATGAATGTCTATGTCTTTTAACAACAATTGTAAAGTCTTCCAATTGACTTTTTAGTGAAAACCAATAGATAGCTTTATTTTCTCTTTGTTTACTCAAATATTGAATGCTTATATCTTATAAATTTAGTAGGAAAGTATTCTAATGACTTGCTTATGACACCCCGTAGAATATATTATGTTTAGTACCTTGGACACTGTAGCTTATTCACTTAAATCTCTGATAAATTGTGTGTCTGCTATGCACAGTCTGGTTAGCACAGTTAGAAAGGTGTTGGGTTTGCACTATCAAATTAAGACTGTCATTGGTTCGAATCCCATGTTATCATGTTTTTATTTTACTAGTGTGGTTTGTGGCTCTATAATATGAATGCCTATGTCTTTTAACAACAATAGTCAAGTCTTCCAATGGACTTTTTAGTGACACCCAATAGATAGCTTTATTTTCTCTTTGTTTACTCAAATATTGAATGCTCATGTCTTATAAATTTAGTAGGAAAGTATTCTAATGACTTGCTTATGACACCCCATAGAATATATTTTGTTTAGTACCTTGGACACTGTAGCTTATTCACTTAAATCTCTGATAAATTGTGTGTCTGGTATGCACAGTCTGGTTAGCACAGTTAGTAAGATGATGGGTTTGCACTATCAAATTAAAACTGTCATTGGTTCGAATCCCATGTTATCATGTTTTTATTTTACTAGTGTGGTTTGTGGCTCTATAATATGAATGCCTATGTCTTTTAACAACAATAGTCAAGTCTTCCAATTGACTTTTTAGTGAAAACCAATAGATAGCTTTATTTTCTCTTTGTTTACTCAAATATTGAATGCTTATATCTTATAAATTTAGTAGGAAAGTATTCTAATGACTTGCTTATGACACCCCGTAGAATATATTATGTTTAGTACCTTGGACACTGTAGCTTATTCACTTAAATCTCTGATAAATTGTGTGTTTGGTATGCACAGTCTGGTTAGCACAGTTAGTAAGGTATTGGGTTTACGCTATCAAATTAAGACTGTCATTGGTTCGAATCCCATGTTATCATGTTTTTATTTTACTAGTGTGGTTTGTGGCTCTATAATATGATTGCCTATGTCTTTTAACAACAATAGTCAAGTCTTCCAATGGACTTTTTAGTGAAACCCAAAAGATAGCTTTATTTTCCCTTTGTTTACTCAAATATTGAATGCTTATGTCTTATAAATTTAGTAGGAAAGTATTCTAATGACTTGCTTATGACACCCCATAGAATATATTATGTTTAGTACCTTGGACACTGTAGCTTATTCACTTAAATCTCTGATAAATTGTGTGTCTGGTATGCACAGTCTGGTTAGCACAGTTATTAAGATGATGGGTTTGCACTATCAAATTAAGACTGTCATTGGTTCGAATCCCATGTTATCATGTTTTTATTTTACTAGTGTGGTTTGTGGCTCTATAATATGAATGCCTATGTCTTTTAACAACAATAGTCAAGTCTTCCAATTGACTTTTTAGTGAAAACCAATAGATAGCTTTATTTTCTCTTTGTTTACTCAAATATTGAATGCTTATATCTTATAAATTTAGTAGGAAAGTATTCTAATGACTTGCTCATGACACCCCGTAGAATATATTATGTTTAGTACCTTGGATACTGTAGCTTATTCACTTAAATCTCTGATAAATTGTGTGTTTGGTATGCACAGTCTGGTTAGCACAGTTAGTAAGGTGTTGGGTTTGCGCTATCAAATTAAGACTGTCATTGGTTTGAATCCCATGTTATCATGTTTTTATTTTACTAGTGTGGTTTGTGGCTCTATAATATGAATGCCTATGTCTTTTAACAACAATAGTCAAGTCTTCCAATGGACTTTTTAGTGAAACCCAAAAGATAGCTTTATTTTCTCTTTGTTTACTCAAATATTGAATGCTTATGTCTTATAAATTTAGTAGGAAAGTTTTCTAATGACTTGCTTATGACACCCCATAGAATATATTATGTTTAGTACCTTGGACACTGTAGCTTATTCACTTAAATCTCTGATAAATTGCGTGTCTGCTATGCACAGTCTGGTTAGCACAGTTAGTAAGGTGTTGGGTTTGCACTATCAAATTAAGACTGTCATTGGTTCGAATCCCATGTTATCATGTTTTTATTTTACTAGTGTGGTTTGTGGCTCTATAATATCAATGCCTATGTCTTTTAACAACAATAGTCAAGTCTTCCAATGGACTTTTTAGTGAAAACCAATAGATAGCTTTATTTTCTCTTTGTTTACTCAAATATTGAATGCTTATATCTTATAAATTTAGTAGGAAAGTATTCTAATGACTTGCTTATGACACCCCGTAGAATATATTATGTTTAGTACCTTGGACACTGTAGCTTATTCACTTAAATCTCTGATAAATTGTGTGTTTGGTATGCACAGTCTGGTTAGCACAGTTAGTAAGGTGTTGGGTATGCGCTATCAAATTAAGACTGTCATTGGTACGAATCTCATGTTATCATGTTTTTATTTTACTAGTGTGGTTTGTGGCTCTATAATATGAATGCCTATGTCTTTTAACAACAATAGTCAAGTCTTCCAATGGACTTTTTAGTGAAACCCAAAAGATAGCTTTATTTTCTCTTTGTTTACTCAAATATTGAATGCTTATGTCTTATAAATTTAGTAGGAAAGTATTCTAATGACTTGCTTATGACACCCCATAGAATATATTATATTTAGCACTTTGGACACTGTAGCTTATTCACTTAAATCTCTGATAAATTGTGTGTCTGCTATGCACAGTCTGGTTAGCACAGTTAGTAAGGCATTGGGTTTGCACTATCAAATTAAGACTGTCATTGGTTCGAATCCCATGTTATAATGTTTTTATTTTACTAGTGTGGTTTGTTGCTCTATAATATGAATGCCTATGTCTTTTAACAACAATAGTCAAGTCTTCCAATGGACTTTTTAGTGACACCGAATAGATAGCTTTATTTTCTCTTTGTTTACTCAAATATTGAATGCTCATGTCTTATAAATTTAGCAGGAAAGTATTCTAATGACTTGCTTATGACACCCCATAGAATATATTTTGTTTAGTACCTTGGACACTGTAGCTTATTCACTTAAATCTCTGATAAATTGTGTGTCTGGTATGCACAGTCTGGTTAGCACAGTTAGTAAGATGATGGGTTTGCACTATCAAATTAAGATTGTCATTGGTTCGAATCCCATGTTATCATGTTTTTATTTTACTAGTGTGGTTTGTGGCTCTATAATATGAATGTCTATGTCTTTTAACAACAATTGTAAAGTCTTCCAATTGACTTTTTAGTGAAAACCAATAGATAGCTTTATTTTCTCTTTGTTTACTCAAATATTGAATGCTTATATCTTATAAATTTAGTAGGAAAGTATTCTAATGACTTGCTTATGACACCCCATAGAATATATTATGTTTAGTACCTTGGACACTGTAGCTTATTCACTTAAATCTCTGATAAATTGTGTGTCTGCTATGCACAGTCTGGTTAGCACAGTTAGAAAGGTGTTGGGTTTGCACTATCAAATTAAGACTGTTATTGGTTCGAATCCCATGTTATCATGTTTTTATTTTACTAGTGTGGTTTGTGGCTCTATAATATGAATGCCTATGTCTTTTAACAACAATAGTCAAGTCTTCCAATGGACTTTTTAGTGACACCCAATAGATAGCTTTATTTTCTCTTTGTTTACTCAAATATTGAATGCTCATGTCTTATAAATTTAGTAGGAAAGTATTCTAATGACTTGCTTATGACACCCCATAGAATATATTATGTTTAGTACCTTGGACACTGTAGCTTATTCACTTAAATTTCTGATAAATTGTGTGTCTGGTATGCACAGTCTGGTTAGCACAGTTAGTAAGATGATGGGTTTGCACTATCAAATTAAGACTGTCATTGGTTCGAATCCCATGTTTTCATGTTTTTATTTTACTAGTGTGGTTTGTGGCTCTATAATATGAATGCCTATGTCTTTTAACAACAATAGTCAAGTCTTCCAATGGACTTTTTAGTGACACCCAATAGATAGCTTTATTTTCTCTTTGTTTACTCAAATATTGAATGCTTATGTCTTATAAATTTAGTAGGAAAGTATTCTAATGACTTGCTTATGACACCCCATAGAATATATTTTGTTTAGTACCTTGGACACTGTAGCTTATTCACTTAAATCTCTGATAAATTGTGTGTCTGGTATGCACAGTCTGGTTAGCACAGTTAGTAAGAAGATGGGTTTGCACTATCAAATTAAGATTGTCATTGGTTCGAATCCCATGTTATCATGTTTTTATTTTACTAGTGTGGTTTGTGGCTCTATAATATGAATGTCTATGTCTTTTAACAACAATTGTAAAGTCTTCCAATTGACTTTTTAGTGAAAACCAATAGATAGCTTTATTTTCTCTTTGTTTACTCAAATATTGAATGCTTATATCTTATAAATTTAGTAGGAAAGTATTCTAATGACTTGCTTATGACACCCCGTAGAATATATTATGTTTAGTACCTTGGACACTGTAGCTTATTCACTTAAATCTCTGATAAATTGTGTGTCTGCTATGCACAGTCTGGTTAGCACAGTTAGAAAGGTGTTGGGTTTGCACTATCAAATTAAGACTGTTATTGGTTCGAATCCCATGTTATCATGTTTTTATTTTACTAGTGTGGTTTGTGGCTCTATAATATGAATGCCTATGTCTTTTAACAACAATAGTCAAGTCTTCCAATGGACTTTTTAGTGACACCCAATAGATAGCTTTATTTTCTCTTTGTTTACTCAAATATTGAATGCTCATGTCTTATAAATTTAGTAGGAAAGTATTCTAATGACTTGCTTATGACACCCCATAGAATATATTATGTTTAGTACCTTGGACACTGTAGCTTATTCACTTAAATCTCTGATAAATTGTGTGTCTGGTATGCACAGTCTGGTTAGCACAGTTAGTAAGATGATGGGTTTGCACTATCAAATTAAGACTGTCATTGGTTCGAATCCCATGTTTTCATGTTTTTATTTTACTAGTGTGGTTTGTGGCTCTATAATATGAATGCCTATGTCTTTTAACAACAATAGTCAAGTCTTCCAATGGACTTTTTAGTGACACCCAATAGATAGCTTTATTTTCTCTTTGTTTACTCAAATATTGAATGCTTATGTCTTATAAATTTAGTAGGAAAGTATTCTAATGACTTGCTTATGACACCCCATTGAATATATTATGTTTAGCACCTTGGACACTGTAGCTTATTCACTTAAATCTCTGATAAATTGTGTGTCTGCTATGCACAGTCTGGTTAGCACAGTTAGTAAGAAGATGGGTTTGCACTATCAAATTAAGATTGTCATTGGTTCGAATCCCATGTTATCATGTTTTTATTTTACTAGTGTGGTTTGTGGCTCTATAATATGAATGTCTATGTCTTTTAACAACAATTGTAAAGTCTTCCAATTGACTTTTTAGTGAAAACCAATAGATAGCTTTATTTTCTCTTTGTTTACTCAAATATTGAATGCTTATATCTTATAAATTTAGTAGGAAAGTATTCTAATGACTTGCTTATGACACCCCGTAGAATATATTATGTTTAGTACCTTGGACACTGTAGCTTATTCACTTAAATCTCTGATAAATTGTGTGTCTGCTATGCACAGTCTGGTTAGCACAGTTAGAAAGGTGTTGGGTTTGCACTATCAAATTAAGACTGTTATTGGTTCGAATCCCATGTTATCATGTTTTTATTTTACTAGTGTGGTTTGTGGCTCTATAATATGAATGCCTATGTCTTTTAACAACAATAGTCAAGTCTTCCAATGGACTTTTTAGTGACACCCAATAGATAGCTTTATTTTCTCTTTGTTTACTCAAATATTGAATGCTCATGTCTTATAAATTTAGTAGGAAAGTATTCTAATGACTTGCTTATGACACCCCATAGAATATATTATGTTTAGTACCTTGGACACTGTAGCTTATTCACTTAAATCTCTGATAAATTGTGTGTCTGGTATGCACAGTCTGGTTAGCACAGTTAGTAAGATG